>NC_135232.1:591582805-591904888 GCF_051348905.1 Ranitomeya variabilis | reverse complement strand
TAATGGATAGGTGTCATAATTGACGCCTCTCCATTATTAACCTGGCTTAATGTCACCTTACAATAGCAAGGTGGCGTTAACCCTTCATTACCCCATATCCCACCGCTACAGGGAGTGGGAAGAGAGTGGCCAAGTGCCAGAATAGGCGCATCTTTCAGATGTGCCTTTTCTGGGGTGGCTGGGGGCAGATGTTTGTAGCCACGGGGGGGCCAATAACCATGGACCCTCTCCTGGCTATTAATATCTGCCCTCAGTCACTGGCTTTACCATTCTGGCGGAGAAAATTGCGCGGGAGCCCACGCCAATTTTTTCCGCCATTTAACCCTTTATTTTAGCAGCTACAGCGCCGAAATTTTGCACATACACACTACTAACATTAGTATTGTGGAATATGCAAAAAAAATGGGGATATGAGATGAATTACTGTATGTAAACCATGTCTCATATCCTGTCGGGTTTGTGAAGGAGAAGGAAAAAGCCGGCAATTGAATTAGAGGCTTTTAAGCTATCTAGCGCTGCATTAAATATAAATATACATATATAGGTGTCTCACTGACATGTATATATGTATATATACACATTCTATGTGCATATATCTACTCTATTCTAACCTGTCAGTGTGATTTTACTGTACACGGCGCTGAATTGCCGGCTTTTCAAAGGACACTGGTGCGTAAAAATCGGACAGCAATACGGATGTCATACTGATGTCATACGGATGATGCGATTAAAAATCGCATTGCACTCGCATGACACTCGCATGACAATCGCATACGTTACATCCGTTTTGTTGGTCCAGATTACGGACCGATTTGTCTCTCGCCAGTGGAAATGTACCCTAAAACTAACAAATTCTCATCTTTTCATAACCATAAACAATTTGATATACATGATTACATTAATTGTAACACTGAAAATGTAGTGTATTTAATAGAATGCATTACATGTAAAGTTCAGTACATAGGCTGCACTACGTCCGCTAAAAGTACGAGTGAGACGGCATTTATCAGATGCAATGAATTCTAAAGCCCTCTCTGCCTCAGCTGTGTCCAGACACTTTTACAACGTGCACAAAAGTAATTTAACTAGTCTCAGATTCTGTGGAATAGAAAAGGTTTACAAACCTCCGAGAGGAGGTAATTTACAGCAGAAACTTTTTAATCGGGAAACGTATTGGATGTTTATGTTAGACACACGTATTCCCTATGGCCTTAATGCTAGACATGATTTAATAAAGCAATATTAATTAATGTTCAAGTAATGTTCAAGCAATGTCTCTTAAGGGTATTTATTATGTCAATTTGTTATTTCTATGATAATCTTAACCGGTGAACACTTTTTTTCTACATTTATATGTGATTTTTCGCAATTTTTTTTTTTCCCTTTTTTTTTTTTTTCTCGTTTTTTGTTTTTTTTGTTCGTTTTTTTTCTTTTCCCCTTTGCAATTTTTTTTTCCCTTTTTTGGTGGTTTTTTTTTTCTTTTCCCCTTTGCATTTTTTTTTCTTTTTTTTTTTCCTTTTGCAATTATTATTTTTTTTTTTTTGCATTTTTAATTGTTTGTCCAATCAATGTCTTGTGCACACTATATATATGCTCTCATTGCACTATTAGGTAGATCATGAGTAAGACTTCATAGTTAAAACGCGTTGATCCTCCTCACTGGTGTGCCAGGTGTTTGCTATGTAAAGATTTTTCTTTTTGAAGAACTATTTATCACTTTAGTTGTCTAATAAAGTCTCACAAAGTCTGAACTGCCTCCACCTCCAGCTGGATCATTTCTCTTTTTGTCTCCAAATTATTATGCAAATGCTATTTTTCTCTGACTTTCCTAAATGTTGGATGCAGACGAGTCTGTATAATGTTCCGAGTATCAAACATTAGAGGATAAAGCACATTTATGGCATAAATCTCCCAGTGAGAACGTCATTTTTTTTCAAAACTAAAAATCTCAAAATGCTCCAAATTATTCTGCACAACCGAGTTCCCAAACACTTCATAGGTTGCAAAGAACTGAAAATGGTCTTTTGTTAAATTTGCAGCATTAAGAGGTCACATCTACTGAAGTCAAAAGCTTTTTCAATCAAAAACATCTTACCAGGCCAAGTAACATGTAACATGGGACTTCTTCTTTGATGTCATCTTCACAATTCTTACATCCTTTGAACTTATGAGTTTTTGGAGAGTTTCTGCTTAAATGTTTTTGCATGATGTCAGAACTTCTTGTTTTGCTTGAAGAGACTCCAAAGGTTCTCAATAGGGTTGATGTCAGGGGAAGATGGTGGTGGCACCATAGGTTTATCTTCTTTCACACCCATAGCAGCCAATGACTCAGAGGTTTCTCTGTAGCATGAGATGGGGCTTTGTCAGCATGAAGATGATTTTGCTATTGATGGTGTGGTTCTTCTCTTTGACAACTTTCTTCAATCGTACAATCAGAAACTCTATATACTTGGATGAGATCAATTTCACAACTTCAGCGACTCGAAAGCGCCCTACCAGCTGTTTCCCCATGATTCCAGCCCAAAACCTGACTCTGCCACCTCCTTGACGACGTTGCATCCTTATTGGGACATGGGGCCATCCATCAACCATCCACTATTCCATCATTCTGGACCATCCATGGTTGCATGGCACTGATCAGTAAACAAGAATGTTTTAAAATTAGTCTTCATGTATGTCTGGGCCCACTGAACTGTTTCTGCTTGTGAACACCTTTTAGGGGTAGCAGTATAGTAGGTTTATGCGGAACTGCAAACCTCTGGAGGATCTTACATCTTGAGGTTCGCGGGACTCTAGAGGCCTCCAGCAGGTTCACATACCTGTTTGCTGCTTTGTAGTTGTCTTCTAGCAGCTGTTCTCTTAACCAGTGAATTTGTCTGGCAGAAACCTTTCTCATTATGCCTTTATCTGCACAAACCCATCTGTGCTCTGTATCAGCCACAAATCTTTTCCCAATGCGATCATCACGCTTAAGTTCTTATGAAATCGTCTAATGCTTTGGACAAAGCATAAAAACGTTATATGTGTGACACTTTTCAATAGCAGAGATCCTTTTTCTTTCTCATATTGTTTGAAACCTGTGGAATAAGGCAGTAGCGCCCCCCCAGAGTTGGAAAATCTCCAGGGTCTTGGCTACCGGGGGTAGCTGAGACTCCGGAGAACATGATCAAGGCCGGATTTTCCAGTGTCCGATCACGTGATAGCCGTTATTCAGTGAATAACGGTGATCACACAAAAAAGGGTGACAGCCGGTACAATGATTTCTCTCTTACCTGACATGATATACATGTGAGAGGAGAGAAAAATGATGCCCCCGGAGTCACCTCCATACCTCCGCCATCCTCAGTCCCTCCTGCTCTGTACCCCAGCCCAATGTCATCTTCTTGGAAAAACAAAGAGATCTGCCATCCGGTAGCCGGCTGTGACTGATACTAGCTCTATATTGTGGGCTGTCAGGCTCGGGGGCGCGGTTACAGCGGCAGCTCTGTATACTCTGAACGGTGACTGAACCAGCGCTGCCCCTATGAATGAATACTGAGTGCTGACGGGGAGAATAAAGATCATTTTCATGCCTTCCATGAGTACAAGATATCAGGACTGAAGAAAAGAAGTTTAGGGGGAAATTGGATGTAGATGATTAATATAACAAACCATACTATTTGTAACTCTCCATCAATATGACACCTATGCATGAAGCTAATTATGTAAAACACAGTCTCTAAGCGGTAGGACCGGCTCAGCCCTTGTGAAATGGGCAGGAAAAAAGATGGGATCTGTGAAAGCTAATGGCCTAGCACTAAGACACGGTATAAATCCCCACAGGATGTCCGGGGCACCCTCGCAAAATGTGAATGGTGGCAAGGGGTAGCTTCTCAGAAACCAATGGCTACAAATTCAGACAGACTGTGTACCCTGCACTCTCGGTGCACCCTGACCTGGAGGGAGCGCCTGTGAGTTGAGATCTTTGAACCTAGTTTTAGGACAGTACTATAACGTTGTGCCTATGATTGTCGAGGAATGTCTTGCAAAAAGGAGAGCCATTTTGGACCCTGTTAAGAGATAGCAAATCTCTTAGGAGAGGCAGAAGTCTCCCGCGTCCCCAACCTGCTCTGTACCCCAGCCCAATGTCATCTTCTTGGAAAAACAAAGAGATCTGCCATCCGGTAGCCGGCTGTGACTGATACTAGCTCTATATTGTGGGCTGTCAGGCTCGGGGGCGCGGTTACAGCGGCAGCTCTGTATACTCTGAACGGTGACTGAACCAGCGCCGCCCCTATGAATGAATACTGAGTGCTGACGGGGAGAATAAAGATCATTTTCATGCCTTCCATGAGTACAAGATATCAGGACTGAAGAAAAGAAGTTTAGGGGGAAATTGGTTGTAGATGATTAATATAACAAACCATACTATTTGTAACTCTCCATCAATATGACACCTATGCATGAAGCTAATTATGTAAAACACAGTCTCTAAGCGGTAGGACCGGCTCAGCCCTTGTGAAATGGGCAGGAAAAAAGATGGGATCTGTGAAAGCTAATGGCCTAGCACTAAGACACGGTATAAATCCCCACAGGATGTCCGGGGCACCCTCGCAAAATGTGAATGGTGGCGAGGGGTAGCTTCTCAGAAACCAATGGCTACAAATTCAGACAGACTGTGTACCCTGCACTCTCGGTGCACCCTGACCTGGAGGGAGCGCCTGTGAGTTGAGATCTTTGAACCTAGTTTTAGGACAGTACTATAACGTTGTGCCTATGATTGTCGAGGAATGTCTTGCAAAAAGGAGAGCCATTTTGGACCCTGTTAAGAGATAGCAAATCTCTTAGGAGAGGCAGAAGTCTCCCGCGTCCCCAACCTTTTACCATGGAGCCCAGAGGCACATTCAGCAGTGAGACAGGGTGAGACCTACTGGAAGGTGATGGGGTTGTTTCCATTCCTCTTTTCTCCCAGTATGGTGGTGTCCAAAATATTCCATAGGTTTACAGAACTGCAGATGTAATAGGATGCAGGTACTGAGTATGTCACCACGGAACAGACAGACCAACTGTTGAAGGGGATTTATTAACAGGGGTAGAATTCTCCTCGCAGGGAGTAAACGGGGTTAATAGAGTCAAGTAAAACAGTAAACAGTTAAGCGGAATCAAAAGGGTTAACGAGTGTTCTTGTAACTTATCAGCCCAGGGAGATCCTGACTGGAGGGTCCTTTTTCCAACGTGGATACAGTCACCAGCAGGGCTTGAGATTCTGGTCTTTTCTGTGTCTCCTGGAAAGTCCGGGGTTAAGTCTCTGCAGCCTGCTCTTCACAAAGTGAAACTGGAACCAGGAAATAACAGTCTCTCCTTCACTGCTGCAGGAGTCTCCGTAAGCCTGGCAGCTTCTCTGTAATAACGAGTGTCACACACACACTGGGCAGTTACTTATCACACTCAGGGATCTTTGCTTGTGACTGCGATCACCAGGGCTGCACTGAGTCACTGTCTCTGCACTGTCAGGGGAAGAGTCTTCTCAGATTATGGAGGCTTCCAAGTCCCCACTCTCACTCCAGCCTTAGTGCCCTCACGGGGAGCACTCTGTCATGGGGAGCGCGGCGCTGCAGCCTGCTTTCTCTCTGGCACGCTGTCCCCTCTCTGGCGCGCTCTCTCTCCCGCACTTTTCTGACCACTCCCCTCTCTTTTCCCAGCAGTCACCACGTCCCCTCTGTCCAGGGCAGAAAGTCTTCCCCCCAGCAACCCAGCTGTCTGGCTAAGTGGTTCCAGGCAAGGAGCAGGGAAAGCAACCTCCTTACACAGACACTGTGTGTAACTTGTTTCTCTTCCAGATTTCCAGCACACCATACAGTAAACTAGGTCTTAGCCAGTACCTGCCACCTGCCATAAATACAGATGTATTAGTGTATGGTGTAAATGTCACGGTTCCCCTGAATGCAGCAATGTGCTTCTTTTCTTCCTCAACCCTACATTTCGGTGATATGGTCCTTTTATGCTTGTATGTCATTCTAGTCTTGTTAGGCAGAGAGGGTGTAATCTTCAAGAAGAAAAGAATTGAGTGTCACACCCACTTGGCTAATAAAACTAGATTTATATACAGGGAAGAGGGGGCTGTATCTCAGAAATGCAGAGGCACAGGAAGAAAAGGGAACCAGCCTCAGAATCGGGAAAACAGCATCATTTATTTGAGGTAAAACAATTATATATTAGCCACAAGTCTCCCACTTCAGAAAATGACTAGATCTTTGGGTCTTTTGTGGGAAGGAATTCTGCGCCCCATAAACACTTCCTGTCACTACTGACTTACAGATCAATGTTCTCATAGGGTCACTCTGGCTCTATTAATCAGAACGATTAGGCCTATTGTTTCTGCATCATGAAACATAGAGGCAGGGAGAGTTGCCATTAGGGCACCCCCCACCCCAATGTCTGGTAATATTCTTATTCATGTGATGTATTTTCGCCTTATTGAAGACCCTAATATTGATTTACGCACCCGTCACTCAGGCCAGACGCCATTATACAACATTTAGAGGTTAATAAAACACCAAGACAGTCGTCATCCAGTGAAAGGCCTAATCTTAGAGGCCATTAAAACGTGACCTAATCCAGGAAGCCTCTGCTTGATCTGAGGTTCCTTGCCATTAATCCATAGCTAACAACTTCTTCTACTCCATCCTAAAGGACAGATAATGATTTGCTAATTGTTTTGTCATCCTTAGCACCCTCCCTCCACATTTCGGCTTCCCTTGTGGCCCAGTCGCCCTGACAACAGTAAGAGGTTGAAGGTTTTTCCCACCCGGTCATGCGAGGTCACCAGATATTCATTTGACGTTCTTGTAGAAGGTAAAACTCAAGAGACAAAGGTCAACGGGACAAGGAGCAGGGGTCAAGTGGTCCCTTTGTTGTGAACAAAAGGGCTATGAGTGCTCTCTGGTGGTGGCGGTGATGAGTTGTGCCCAATTAACCCTGGTCAAGCTCCATGGGACAGGTCTCATGACTTGCTTATTTATGGAGTCCCAGGGTGAGTTCATAAAAAGAAGTACAAATCGCACTTGAGCTTATCAGATTTGTCCCGGGTGTGAAGATTAAAGCACCACTCCATTTCTTATTATTTGTAGAGGCTCAAAATGTATTAATGCACACTCTGGAAAAAACCCAGAAAAGGTAAGCGATGCAGAACCTAAACATTTTGTGAGCACAAACACATGGAATAAAAATTCACAATCGACTGTCACAAAATGGAGGTTTTTATTGTGTCACAAACGGATGTGATATGGCATGGGGTCCCTCTCAGAGTTCTCCAAGCATTCATGTTATTTACATGGAGAATGTTACTTTTCTAATATGTTCCATTATTCTGTTTGAACTGAACCATAATTCTATGGGCTTATGAGCTGAAACCTCTCAGCATCCCAGCTGTTCACAGTCTGCACAGAGTTTGTTCTGGTGATTTACATTCTAAAAACTGTTCTCTTTATACCATAAATTCACCTTACTGTTACCTGCCCTGGAGTATATAAGGATCAGTAATGTAATGTATGTGTTACTGTAAAAGTCAGAAGGACAGTAAAACCTAGGATTTACCGGTCAATCTGGACATTCACCGAGGCCGTCGGTAAAAGCTCAAAATGAAAAGTAAAATTGGACTTTTACCGGTGAAGTCTTGGTAAATGTTAACATTTCTCAACAGCGTTGGTAAAAGTCAGATGTATTCCATATAAATGAACGATTTTGGACTTTTACCTGGGCGATTTGGTAAATCTTTACATTTACCAGCATGTGTTGGTAAAAGTAACTTTGAGTCACAGAATTCTGACTCTGACCTGCAGATGATGGTGGTAAAAGTTAAAAGTGGGCACTTTTTGTATGATCGGAACAATAATCATAGGATAGTCAGGATTGACATCTGTATATATAGAACGTACATACGTTACAGGGTAGCAGATACCTTACAGGGTAGCAGATTTTGTTCATTGTTATTACCATATTTTCCCCATTTACTCTTATTACATTTATAAAAACTTTGAACACTGTGTCCTCCATTTCCTCGCCGTATCTGCCTAATCAGACACCTTTCCCACTGTGTCCTAAATTTCCTCGCCCGTGGTGGCTTACACTTTTTATTACACGCTTCTCAGCTACATTTACCAAGAATCCGTGGTAAATGTGCACATTTACCAACTGCGCTTGGTTAAAGTCAGATGTTCCATCTTCACACCAGATATTTCTGACTTTTACCAACGCTGTTGAGAAATGTTAACATTTACCAAGACTTCACCGGTAAAAGTCCAATTTAACTTTTCATTTTGAGCTTTTACCGACAGCCTCGGTGAATGTCCAGATTGACCGGTAAATCCTAGGTTTTACCGTCCTTCTGACTTTTAAAGTAACATATGCACACAGTGACTGCTCCAGCAGAATAGTGAGTGCAGCTCTGGAGTATAATACAGGATGTAACTCAAGATCAGTACAGGATCAGTAATGTAATGTATGTGCATAGTGACTGCACCAGCAGAATAGCGAGTGCAGCTCTGGGGTATAATACAGGATGTAACTGAGGATCAGTACAGGATCAGTAATATAAAGTATGTACAAAGTGACTGCACCAGCAGAATAGTGAGTGCAGCTCTGGAGTATAATACAGAATGTAACTCAGGATTAGTATATGATCAGTAATGTAATGCATGTACACAGTGACTGCAGCTCTGGAGTATAATACAGGATGTAAAGTGGGGGAAATACATTGCCTTGCGAAAGTATTCGGCCACATGGAACCTTTCAAACTTTTCCCGTATATCATGCTTCAAACATAAAGATACCAAATGTAAATTTTTGGTGAAGAATCAGCAACAATTGGAACACAATTGTGAAGTTCAACGAAATTTATTGGTTATTTAAAATTTTTGTGGAAATTCAAAAACTGAAAAGTGGGGCGTGCAATATTATTCGGCCCCTTTAACTTAATACTTTGTTGCGCCACCTTTTGCTGTGATTACAGCTGCAAGTTGCTTGGGGTGTGTCTCTATCAGTTTGGTACATCGAGAGACTGAAATTCTTGCCCATTCTTCCTTGGCAAACAGCTTGAGCTCAGTGAGGTTTGATGGAGATCGTTTGTGAACAGCAGTTTTCAGCTCTTTCCACAGATTCTCGATTGGATTGAGGTCTGGACTTTGACTTGGCCATTCTAACACCTGGATACGTTTATTTGTGAACCATTCCATTGTAGATTTTGCTTTATGTTTGGGATCATTGTCTTGTTGGAAGACAAATCTCCATCCCAGTCTCAGGTCTTTTGCAGACGCCAACAGGTTTTCTTCAAGAATAGTCCTGTATTTTGCTCCATCCATCTTCCCATCAGTTTTAACCATCTTCCCTGTCCCTGCTGAAAAAAAGCAGGCCCAAACCATGATGCTGCCACCACCATGTTTGACAGTGGGGATGGTGTGTTCAGGGTGATGAGCTGTGTTGCTTTTACGCCAAACATATTGTTTGGTATTGTTGCCAAAAAGTTCGATTTTGGTTTCATCTGACCAGAACACTTTTCTTCCACAAGTTTGGTGTGTCTCCCAGGTAGCTTGTTGCAAACTTTAAATGACACTTTTTATGGATATCTTTGAGAAATGGCTTTCTTCTTGCCAATCTCCCATAAAGGCCAGATTTGTGCAGTGTGTGACTGATTGTTGTCCAAGAACAGACTGTCCCACCTCAGCTGTAGATCTCTGCAGTTCATCCAGAGTGATCATGGGCCTCTTGGCTGCATCTCTGATCAGTTTTCTCCATGTTTGAGATGAAAGTTTAGCAGGACGGCCGGGTCTTGGTAGATTTCCAGTGATATGATACTCCTTCCATTTCAATATGATCGCTTGCACAGTGTTCCTTGGGATGTTTAATGTTTTGGAAATCATTTTGTGTCCAAATCAGGCTTTAAACTTCTGCTCAACAGTATCACGGTCCTGCCTGTTGTGTTCCTTGGTCTTCATGATGCTCTCTGTGCTTCAAACAGAACCCTGAGACTATCGCAGAGCAGGTGCTTTTATACGGAGACTTTATTATGGATCGCCCCCAGGGTAGGGCAATGGGGTACTCGGTGGCTGACCCGGTCCGTGGCCCTAGGGATGTCCGTATTAAAAGGGAAAGGTCTTTAAAGGGATAATGTTCATGACACCACCTGTGGTATTCGGTCAGGGTGACTGACGCTGCTGTGAGGGGCCCGCTGGGGTGATGTTATGGCAGCTAGATGGTATACCTTCCCACAGGTGAAGTGTATCCCCAGGGCTTCCCAGAAGTGTAGATGGTGATGGTGGATGATCTAAGGCGAAGTGAATAACGAGGACACAAGGGTGCAGTCTCTTTACCTTTACTGAAAGCTTCAGCATCCACAGTCCAGGGTACAGACCACAGGGTAGGCAGAGTCCAGCCGGTCCGAAGGCAAATCCAGAGTCCCCCTATCGAGGTGGAAATCAGTAGCCTTCCTCTATTGCCTGTGTGTTGTAGTACCTCCCTGCTGAGCTTCTCAGTAAGGTCCTCACAACTGTTGTAGATCTTCTAGATGTTTTTTCCTCCTCTCTGTCCCCCAGATGGTATGGATAGGACAAACCCGTATGACTGATGGCCTGAGGCTTTTTACAGGGACCCTAGAGACGCCCCTACCCCCACAAATTGCCACCGTGTCTCCTAGGTATTAAGGTCGGTCAGCCAACTTGGAATTGACTGTCCTGCCGGTCTCTGGAGCAAGACACAGAATATATAATCACTGCACTCATACGATGGAAATACTTGATTCATGTGAATACTTTTTATTGAGAAAATGTTCGGGTGGAGCGATAAGTACACAACGTTTCGGCCAACTCGTGGCCTTGATCACTTAATCGCCTTAGGCAGAAATTCTTTTTTCTAGAATGTAACTGGTGCTGCTAGGGTATCAGCCAAAAAATAGGGGTAGAAAAACCTCAATCTTACTAGTGCAGCGGCCGCTGTGGAAAGATGTCGGTTGCTATATTCGTCAGTAGCTGTTAGGATGAGAGGCCTAACATGGCGAGTGCCTGGTGCTTTTGAGGGGGTGGACCCGTCCTCTGGAACAACCTGCTCGGCTTCTTGTTTAGGGAACCAGCCTGAGCTCATGTGCGTTACTTTAAGCACGATAAACCCACAGGGTAAGGGAGTCAGTGTGGCGTGGCTGGGGTCCACGTTGGTGGATGAGTGGGAAGTGCAGACACAGGCCGTGTCGATGCAGGTGGCAGCGCTGCCACCTGCATCGACACGGCCTGTGTCTGCACTTCCCACTCATCCACCAACGTGGACCCCAGCCACGCCACACTGACTCCCTTACCCTGTGGGTTTATCGTGCTTAAAGTAACGCACATGAGCTCAGGCTGGTTCCCTAAACAAGAAGCCGAGCAGGTTGTTCCAGAGGACGGGTCCACCCCCTCAAAAGCACCAGGCACTCGCCATGTTAGGCCTCTCATCCTAACAGCTACTGACGAATATAGCAACCGACATCTTTCCACAGCGGCCGCTGCACTAGTAAGATTGAGGTTTTTCTACCCCTATTTTTTGGCTGATACCCTAGCAGCACCAGTTACATTCTAGAAAAAAGAATTTCTGCCTAAGGCGATTAAGTGATCAAGGCCACGAGTTGGCCGAAACGTTGTGTACTTATCGCTCCACCCGAACATTTTCTCAATAAAAAGTATTCACATGAATCAAGTATTTCCATCGTATGAGTGCAGTGATTATATATTCTGTGACTGAGAGGACCATTGGTTCCGTTCACTTGCACCATCACTTTCACGTTTGCCGAGTGCTAGCCTTCTGTACTCTCTGGTCTCTGGAGCAAGGCTTGGAGATGGTTGCTCCCTCAGTGTTCCGGCCACCGGCTACGCGCCTCAGAAGGAGGCAGCCTATTACAGGGCAGAACTCCTTCTGGTGTTATCTCCTTGTGCTATGACTTCGTTTCTCACCCTCTACAATACAATTCTTTTTGTGTCCTTTTTTAGGATGCTGCCGCACGTGGGGCAGGTGCAGTTCCGTTTCTTTCTGTCCCGCTAGGCCTCCGACAGGATCCCACCCTGTCAGGGACCCTCTGTCTGCAGCTCCGATGTTCCTCCTTTCTCCCTGTCTGCCTGACAGGTGTTGCCTGGGCAAAGCCCAGTCAGCTTCTCTCAAACTTTCTATCCAGCCCACCAGTTTTACCCTTCTGTGAGGAGTGCCCTAGTAGATAGGAGCAAGGCTCCCCCTGGTGGACTGGAGTGTGAAGTGTCGTGTATGGTTTGTGATACCTGGTAGGAAGATCTCCTTTATTGCCATCAGACGTAATATCACTCCCCCTGGTGGAAGAATTACATCATTGCAACGACCAGGACTCTGGGGCGCTACATTCCCTCCCGTTAAATCCAGTACTCCCGGACTGGGAAAAGAAAACAACAATTACAGGTTAACAAAAGACATGCAAAATTTTGAAATGCTATAAAACAAGTTAGTTTAACAGTGCTTCCCTTTATGGGAGGTGAGGACACTTGAACGTTGCAAACAAAAACATATTTACATTGTCAGCTTAATTCTGTAGATTGACCAATTATGGATACGCTAACTAACTAACTATGAAATACTATTACCCGTACAGGTATACTATCTATTACCTACTAAGTGCAATTACAAAACAATAAATTAACATTTTCTTTATTCAAGCATCAAACAGTTATTCTTCTCCAAGTGCAAAGTCTTTTAGCTAACTACCTAAGGCTCACTACGTGACTCACTAACCCCTATGGGTTCACTCTATTGAAATGCAGAACAGGTGTCACCCCCCTACGGGTTCACTATATCTTTCTTTCAATATATTTCCTCTTCTTGGCTACATACTATCAGCTATGTATAAACATTATTACTATCTAACTATCTAAAACAACATTATCACTCTTGAGCAAAGTGCAACAAACTAACATTCCCTTTAAAAGGAAACCCAAGTCTTTTTCTGAGGTAAGGCAAACAATCACATCATCACTATTCAAGTCAGTTCAAAGGTGACGTGATGCAGTATGAGGGACCCGTTACGAACCCCCGAACGTTGGTCTTGGGTGGGCTACAAGACGTGTAATCCTGACCCGGAATTCTGCCGCACCAACGGGTTTTTCTTCAGGTCTGTAAGGCAAAGCAATTAATTTTACAGCATAATTAACAGCAGTTTCTGTTAAGAGGCAGTCTCTGTAAAAGCCTCTTTTGTAAAACCAGTAGAAAGCACCCTTAAGAAGGTGCAAACTATTTACAGGCACAGTTTGTGATCATGCACAGTTCATGATTCTGCAGTTCTTTGGTAAAAGTAGAAAAACTTGTGCAAAAACATAGGATCCCTTTAAACAGGGGATCCCTTTAAAAGTTAACCCTAGATGGGGTAACCTTTGCATGGGTCACCACGGGTGTTGGCTCAGTAGCCACAACAGTTTCAGTCATGGTGACAGTGCAGGTGGTGATCCGAGTAGCAGTGTATGTGGGAGTAACAGTAGTCGTGGTGGTCGTAGCATTAGTTTGGACGCAAGGTGGCACCATTGCCACAGGAGACGACTTAGCTGGTGTTTTGGTGTGATGTGCCACAGTGTCCCTTTTCTTGTGCACATTTAGAGTGAACCAGCCATTCTCACCGAAATGTCTGGTGTAGGTGACGGTGTCTCCCGGGTAAAGGTCGCGGTCTGGGTGGCCTTCCCAGAGGTGGGACTCCACATCCCTCTGGTTCACAAAGACCTCCGCATGCAGTCCTTGCTCCTTGATGAAGCCCCATCCCCCTCGGAGTTTGAAGGCTACAACTGTGCCCTGCTTATGCGGGGCCTGGTGGGTGGTGCGGTCCTTGCGGGCCTTGGCCTTGACTGCTAGGTCGCGTTAATCATGGGCCTTGCGTTGGGCCTGGTGTCTCTCTTCCGTCTCCTCCCACTGAAAAGCAAGCTGGGCCTGGTAGTCCTCCCAACTTAGAACCTCAACAGTCTCTCCTTTTTGTGTTTCTGCACCGGGGAACCCCATGAAGTCTGGTCCAGGATTCACCCAGCGGTACACAGTCCGCTCCGCGTACACTTCACCCGGCAGGGTGGTGGGCGCAATTGGGGCCTTCAAGAATTGCTCCATGCCCGTGGCCTGGTCCCAGGGCTCGAGGCGCTGGAGTCTGCGGGTACCGCGGGGAGGTGGCGCTGCGACAGGGCCTATCAGTAGGTCTTCTGTCACTGGGGCAGAGTCAGCGTCCTTACCTGTCGCAGCGGTGCCCCCGGTGTCAGCTGGTTCTGTTGGCAGCGTCACCTGCAACGGTGCTGGCAGCGGCTCCTGTAGCGGCGCAGGGAGCGGTGGCGGTGCCGGCAGGCCCTCTGCAGGCATTATCCAGCATGCGGCCTTGGTGGTCACCCACAGCTGCAGAAGTTGGTTGATCAGCTCATCCATTCCGGTCTGCAGGAAGTCAGCGTTAACGGTGGAGGCCTGGTCACGGTGCCCCTCCGGGTAGCTGGAGGAGTCCTCTTCTCTGACCCCACGCTCTGGTTCTGGGCAGCTTGCCATGGCGTCCTCCACATGGTTCGCCTCTTCCTGGTCTTTTTCCCGCTCTCTCCTTCTGGGGCGGTTCCCGCCATTGAGGATCAGGAGGCGGATCTTCGCTGCTGACAGACATGTCCTCAAGGTACAAAGATATTTAGACTGGGTGGCCATTATTCTTCGTGCTTCTCAGTTCGTTCACGCCCACAACTCCACGTCCTTCTTCTTCTCCTGCGCTCAACGTGGCACTGTAATGGCGGCAGTTTTGGCGGGAATTTTGGCGGTAAATGGCAATACACAGTCTTTAAGCAAATTACAGTTCAAATACAGTTCTGGCACAGTCCTTAGGCGCACATGACCCGATTTTCAGGCTTAAGTAGATCCTGTTCGTGACACCAAAATGGATCGCCCCAAGGGTAGGGCAATGGGGTACTCGGTACCGGGTCCTTCAGTTCGGGGGATGTCACGGTGGCTGACCCGGTTTGTGGCCCTAGGGTCGCAGATAGGTTTAGGCACACAGAATGGACTTATTCACGCTGATAGGTGCTGTGCTTGTGTCCAGACACGGTATCCCCGCAAGCAAATACCAGACGCAGACCGTGCTGTGCCTTATATGACACTACAGTCATTTACTTTTTTCATCATAGTACGTAACTGATGAAGGTCCAGATATAGGACCGAAACGTTTTGGCTACTACGATTAAAATCTCACAAGCATTAAGTTGAGTGCCAGGTTCTTTCTTTTAGTATCACATGGTGTGGGAACCTACCTGGGCACTACCAATAGTAGTGCACACGGCTTTATCTTTACTGAAGGCTTCAGCATCCACAGTCCAGGGTACAGACCACAGGGTAGGCAGAGTCCAGCCGGTCCAAAGGCAAATCCAGAGTCCCCCTATCCAGGTGGAAATCAGTAGCCTTCCTCTAGCGCCTGTGTGTTGTAGTACCTCCCTGCTGAGCTTCTCGGTAAGGTTCTCACAACTGTTGTAGATCTTCTAGATGTTATTTCTTCCTCTCTGTCCCCCAGATGGTATGGATTGGACAAACCCGTATGACTGATGGCCTGAGGCTTTTTACAGGGACTCTAGAGACGCCCCGACCCCCACAAATTGCCACCGTGTCTCCTAGGTATTAAGGATCGGGCAGCCAACTTGGAATTGACTGTCCTGCCGGTCTCTGGAGCAAGGCTTGGAGACGGTTGCTCCCTTGGTGTTCCGGCTACCGGCTACGCGCCTTAGAAGGAGGCAGCCTATTACAGGGCAGAACTCCTTCTGGTGTTATCTCCTTGTGCTATGACTTCGTTTCTCACCCTCTACAATACAATTCTCTTCGTGTCCTTTCTTAGGATACTGCCGCACGTGGGGCAGGCGCAGCTCTGTGTCTTTCTGTCCCGCTAGGCCTCCGACAGGATCCAACCCCTGTCAGGGACCCTCTGTCTGCAGCTCCGATGTTCCTCCTTTCCCCCTGTCTGCCTGACAGGTGTTGCCTGGGCAAAGCCCAGTCAGCTTCTCTCAAACTTTCTATCCAGCCCCCCAGTTTTACCCTTCTGTGAGGAGTGCCCTAGTAGATAGGAGCAAGGCTCCCCCTGGTGGACTGGAGTGTGAAGTGTCGTGTATGGTTTGTGATACCTGGTAGGAAGATCTCCTTTATTGCCATCAGACGTAATATCACTCCCCCTGGTGGAAGAATTACATCACTGCAACGACCAGGACTCTGGGGCGCTGCAATTACACACAGGTGGATTATATTTATCATCATTAGGCATTTAGGACAACATTGGATCATTCAGAGATCCACAATGAACTTCTGGACTGAGTTTGCTGCGCTGAAAGTGAAGAGGCCGAATAATATTGCACGCCCCACTTTTCAGTTTTTGAATTTCCACAAAAAATTAAAATAACCAATAAACTTTGTTCAACTTTACAATTGTGTTCCACTTGTTGTTGATTCTTCACAAAAAATTTACATTTGGTATCTTTATGTTTGAAGGATGATATGTGGGAAAAGATTGAAAAGTTTCAGGGAGCCGAATACTTTCGCAAGGCACTGTAACTATTTGATCCCTTACTGATTTTGTAAGTTTGCCCACTGACAAAGACATGAACAGTCTATAATTTAATAATTTATAATAGGGCACAACCTTTGTATTGCCATTGTTTGAAATTTTGTAAGAACCATGTCATCCCCTTATATATTCTTCTGGACTGTGGTGCGCATGCGCCCGCTTGCCTTCCTTTTCCGCCCCTCCTGTGTTTGGCTGCTTGGTATCCGTGGCTGGCGAAGGGGAGTCGCGGCAATGCTGTGCTTCCACTCGCGCTGCTTCGGGACCTGGCTGGATCAGGTGGTTGTGGTGGGTTGGCCGCGGGCACATGCGCCGCCTCCACACAGCCAATGAGCAACCCGGTCATGTGATGTGCACGTGAATGGGGATTTCTGGGATATAAGGTCCTGTTAGAACGCAAATGAACACCTCCCCTTGATAAAATAAGCATTACTGCAGCGAAACGAGCATCGGGGTGGCATTTCTCGGTTCATTGGACTCCAGTACCAGGTAAGAGGATCACCAGATTATATGTCCATGGGGGTTTTGGATGCCAGTGGGCGTAATGTTTGATGTTGCACATGAGATTTTACATTGTTTGCTTGAACCTCATTATTATCCTAAGCCAGGTCCTGCGGAGTAGCCAGACTGGGCTTAATGTATTGCTATTGAGCTAAAGCAATGGATGACATGGGTCTGGGGTTTTGAGGCAGCAGATCCTCTTTTCCATAATATTTATGT
Organism: Ranitomeya variabilis; assembly: GCF_051348905.1. NCBI lineage: Eukaryota > Metazoa > Chordata > Amphibia > Anura > Dendrobatidae > Ranitomeya > Ranitomeya variabilis. Next base: position 591,887,610 of record NC_135232.1, on the reverse strand, counting down.
GTTATTGTTATAGATATGGTACTGGATACCATTGTATTGTATGGTGCCCTCATTTTGTATTTATGTGTATTTTCTATTGATTTTCTAGTTTTCAATAAATTTTGTATACCGACTATTAAACACTCCCTGTGTTCTCCTCTTTGTAACATGATTGGGTTGGAGTTGTATATGTAGGGGCCGAGATATGTATCTTGGTCATCCTTTAAATATGAGCCTGGGTTTATGTTTATTACTATAATCTTAAAGGGAACCTGTCACCCCGTTTTTAAAGATGAGATAAAAAAAAGCGTTAAATAGGGGCAGAGCAGTGCTTTACATTGGTGTCTTTTTTGTGCCTTTATTCCACCCCTATGCTGCCGAAATACCTTGGTAAAGTCGCTGTTTTGTGCTGTCACTCACGCTGGTCTGGTCATATGGGCGTTGTGAAATTGCTGTTCCTCCCCCCTGCTCCTCGGCGTGTGTGGCGTAAATTTGATCTGTGAATCGCACAGATCGCGCTCTTTCTTCGCAGTTGCGCAGTGAATTCGCCTCTTGCGCCTGGGCATTATGCTTTGCCCAACTGGGCATCGCATACTTTACATCACTTCGCATGCGCGGGTCGTCACTGTTACCTGGTTGCCCCGGAAGTGTTCATATGCGCATAGTGTTTATCTGGATGCCGGTAAAATTTACTCTGCCCGAACTGCGAGCGTAAGTTTGGTGCCAAAATCACTTACCTATCTATCTATCTATCTATCTATCTATCTATCTATCTATCTATCTATCTATCTATCGCTCTTTCTATCTATCTATTGTCTATCTATCGTTCTCTCTATCGTTCTTTCTATCTATCTGTCTATCTATTATCTATCTATCGTTCTTTCTATCTATCTATCTATCTATCTATCTATCGATCTATCTATCTTCTATTTATCGTTCTTTCTATCTATTTATCTATCGATCTTTCTATCTATCTATCTATTATCTATCTATCTATCGTTCTTTCTATCTATCTATCTATTATCTATCTATCGTTCTTTCTATCTATCTATCTATCGATCTTTCTATCTATCTATTATCTATCTATCGTTCTTACTATCTATCTGTCTATCTATCTATCTACTATCTATCTATCGTTCTTCATATCTATCTATTATCTATCTATCGATCTTTCTATCTATCTATCTATTATCTATCGTTCATACTATCTGTCTATCTATCTATCTATCTATCATTATTTCTATATATTTATTATCTATCGTTTTATCTATCTATCTATATCTATCTATCTATCGATCTATCTATCATCTATTTATCGTTCTTTCTATCTATCTATTATCTATCTATCGTTCTTTCTATCTATCTATCGATCTTTCTATCTATCTATTATCTATTTATCTATCGTTCTTTCTATCTATCGATCTATCTATTTATCTATTATCTATCTATCTATTATCTATCTATCTATCGTTCTTCATATCTATCTATTATCTATCTATTATCTATCTATCGTTCTTTCTATCGATCTTTATATCTATCTATTATTTATCTATCTATCGTTCTTACTATCTATCTGTCTATCTATCTATCTATCTATCTATCTATTATCTATCTATCTATCTATCTATCGTTCTTCATATCTATCTATTATCTATCTATCTATCTATCTATCTATCTATCTATCTATCGATCTTTCTATCTATCTATTATCTATCTATCTATCTATCTATCATTCTATCTATCTATCTATCGATCTATCTATCTCTTTTCAGCTACCTATCCCATTCTATCTATGGTATACCTTCTAACTTTCTTATTCCTTCTTTCTATCTATTTATCTAGCTCATCTATCTAACAGCAGATTACATACAACATACACCCGGCAACATAAACACTTATGACATACACCCAGCGATATACGACTTTCAAACTACCACATTTGACATGCAACATACGAATTTCAACATACTATGTTTGACATGCAACGTGCGACGACAACATGCGACATATGAAAACATGCGACACGCAACATGCGACTACATGCGATATGCAACAGCAGGCGACATGCAACATGAGACTACATGCAAATACATGCGACATGCAACAACATGCACCATGCGACTACATGCGTCATGCAACAACATGCCACATGCCACATGCAACATGCGACTACACGTGACTACATGACACATGCAACAACATGCAACTAAATACAACATGCGACAACATGCAACATGCGACTACATGCAACATGCAGCAACATGCAATGCAACATGAAAGAAAAATGCGACTACATGCGACATGCAATTACATGCGACTACATGCGACATGCAACAACATGCGACAACATGCTACATGCAAGTACATGCGACAACATGCGACATGCAAACATGCAACATGCTACTACATGCGACATTCAACAACATGCAGATACCTTCTACAACATGCTACAACATCATGTGACATGCAACATGCGAATACATGAGACATGCAACAACATACGGCGACATGCGACAACATGCTACCACATGCGACATGCAACAACATGCGACATGCAACAACATGCAACATGCGACTACATGCAACATGCGACTACATGCAACAACATGTGACATGCGACAACATGCGACATGCAACAACATGCGGCATGCAACATGCGACTACATGCGACATGCAACAACATGCGACAACATGCTACATGCAAGTACATGCGACAACATGCGACATGCAACATGCAACTACATGCGACATTCAACAACATGCAGATACCTGCTACAACATGCTACCACATGCGACATGCAACATCATGTGACATGCAACATGCGAATACATGCGACATGCAACAACATACGGCGACATGCGACATGCAACAACATGCGACATGCAACAACATGCAACATGCGACTACATGCAACATGCGACAACATACAACATGCGACTACATGCGACATGCAACAACATGCGACATGCAACATGCGACTACATGCGATATGCAACAACATGCGACTACATGTGACATGCAACAACATGTGACAAGCAACATCATGCGACTACATGCAACATGCAACATGCGACAAGCAACATCATGCGACTACATGCAACATGCAACAGCATGCGACTACATGCAACAACATGCGACATGCGGCAACATGCGAGTACACCCGACATGCAACAACATGCGACTACATGCGACATGCAACAACATGCGACATGCAACATGCAACAACATGCGACATGCAACAACATGCAACTGCATGTGACATGCAACAACATGAGACTACATGTCACATGCAACAATATGCGACATGCAACAACATGCGACATGCAACAACATGCGACGTGCAGAACCATGCGACATGTGATAGCATGCGAGTTGCAACAGCATGCGACATGCGGCGACATGCTACATGCAGCATGCAACATACACCATACACAACATACATACAATACATACATACAGACATACAGTACATATAACATAGATTACATACTCACCATCACTTGTCACTTTGATCCCCGAAGCCAGTGTCATCTGTAAAAAATAAAAAAAAACAACAAAAAAAAAACATATACTCCCTGTCCACAGAAATCCAATGCAAACGAGTGTCCCACGATGATCTCCCGTGGAGAGCAGGAGCATCTGCTGATGTGACTGCTCTCCAGGGGCTCCAGGAACACAATGATGGGAGGAATCCTTCCACAATGTGTTCCTCACAACGTATTCCTACACCACTGTGAGAAAATAGTCCCTGGCCTCACTTCTGGCAATGCTGTTCAGGCAGCTTTGCCAGAAAGTGAGACTATGAACCAAGGTTAACCTCTTCAGTGATGCACTGCAGGAGCCATTGTCTCCTGTCAGAGTGTCACTGAGGGTCCTATAGAGCAGTGACATCACCCGATGTCACTGTTCTATAGGGGAGATCGTCGTGGGACACGCGTTAGTTATTGGACTCCGGCGAAGACAGGTAGTATACGATTTATTATTTTAGTTTTTTTACAGCTGCAGAACTATGGTAAGTATGGTCAAATGAAGAATATTAAAAAAAAAATTTTGAAAAATGTGTGTGTGTGTTTTATTAATCCATTACTATCATTGGATTACTAACGGATAGGTGTCTTATTGACGCCTCTCCGTTATTAACCCGGCTTAATGTCACCTTACGATAGCAAGGTGACAATAACCCCTTATTACCCCATATCCCACCGCTACACGGGAGTGGGAAGAGTGGCTCCTGCAGTGCATCACTGAAGATGCACTATCGCATGTCGCATGGTTCTGCATGTTTCATGCTGACGCATGGTTATGCATGTCGCATGTTGTTGCATGTCGCATGTAGTCTGATGTTGTTGCATGTCGCATGTAGTCGCATGTTGCATGTAGTTGCATGTCACATGTTGCATGTCGCATGTAGTCGCATGTTGTCGCATGTCGCCGCATGTTGTTGGTCGCATGTAGTCGCATGTAGAATTTCGCATGTTGTCACATGTAGTCGCATGTAGTCGCATGTAGTCGCATGTTGTTGCATGTCACATGTAGCCGCATGTTGTTGAATGTCGCATGTAGTCGCATGTTGCATGTTGTTTCATGTTGCCGCATGTTGTCGCATTTTGTTGCATGTTGCATGTTGTTGCATGTCGCATGTGGTCGCATGTCGCATGTAGTTGCATGTCACATGTTGTCGCATGTGGCATGTTGTCGCATGTAGTTGTATGTTGTTGCATGTGACATGTAATCGCATGTTGCATGTTGTTGCATGTCGCATGTGGTTGCATGTCGCATGTGGTTGCATGGTTCATGTTGCATGTTGTTGCATGTGGTCGCATGTCGCATGTAGTCACATGTTGCATCTTGTTGAATGTAGTCGCATGTTGCATGTCGCATGTAGTCGCATGTTGTTGCATGTCGCATGTAGTCGCATGTTGCATGTCGTCGCATGTGGCATGTTGTCGCATGTAGTTGCATGTTGCATGTTGTTGCATGTGACATGTAATCGCATGTTGCATGTTGTTGCATGTCGCATGTGGTTGCATGTTGTTGCATGTCGCATGTAGTTGCATGTTGCATGTTGTCGCATGTAGTCGCATGTGGCATGTTGTCGCATGTAGTTGCATGTTGCATGTTGTTGCATGTGACATGTAATCGCATGTTGCATGCTGTTGCATGTCGCATGTTGTTGCATGTCGCATGTGGTCACATGTCGCCGCATGTTGTTGTATGTCGCATGTAGGCGCATGTTGAATGTCGCATGTAGTCGCATGTAGTCTGATGTTGCATGTCGCACATAGTATGTTGAAAGTCGTATGTTGCATGTCAAATGTGGTAGGTTGCAAGTCGTATATCGCTGGGTGTATGTCACAGTGTTTATTTCGCCGGGTGTATGTTGTATGTAATCTGCTCGTAGATAGATGAGATAGATAAATAGATAAAAAGAAAGAATAAGAAAGTTAGAAGGTATACCATAGATAGAACGGGATAGCTAGCTGAAAAGAGATAGATAGATGATAGATAGATAGATAGATAGATAGATAGAGGGATAATGGAAAAAAGAAGGAACAGCACAAAGTCTATACTTATCTTCGGGTGCAAAGCCCAAGCAACCCGTCCCTTGGTTGCTCTCAGTCCATATAAATTACAAAAACGGGCAGCACTCCATATTCAAAGGAAAAATAGCAGGTCTTTATTGAGCCCACATCTCCACGCAACGTTTCGGCTCTGACTGAGCCTTTCTCAAGGCTTGAGAAAGGCTCAGTCAGAGCCGAAACGTTGCATGGAGATGTGGGCTCAATAAAGACCTGCTATTTTTCCTTTGAATATGGAGTGCTGCCCGTTTTTGTAATTTATATAGATAGAGAGATAGATAGATAGATAGATAGATAGATAGAAAGAACGATAGATAGATACATAATAGATCGATAGAAAGATCGATAGATAGAACAATAGATATATAGATAATAGATAGAACGATAAATAGATAATAGATAGATAGATAGATAGATAATAGATAGATAGAAAGATCGATAGATAGAAAGAACGATAGATAGATAATAGATAGATAGAAAGAACGATTGATAGATAATAGATAAATAGATAGATTGATAGAAAAATAGAAAGAATGATAGATAATAGCTAGATAGATAGATATATAGAAAGAACGATAGATAATAGATAGATAGAAAGAACAATAGATAGATAATAGATAGATAGAACGATAGATTGATAGATCGATAGATAGAAAGATAGATAGATAGATAGATAATAGACAGATAAATAGATACATAGATAGATAGATAGAAAGAACGATAATAGATAATAGCTAGATAGATCGATATATAGAAAGAACGATAGATAGGTAATAGATAGATAGAAAGATCGATATATAGATAGAAAGAATGATAGATAGATGATATATAGATCAATAGATAGATAGAAAGAACGATAGATAGATAATAGATAGATAGATGGAAAGAACGATAGATAGATCGATACATACAAAGAACGATAGATAGATAATAGATAGATAATAGATAGATAAATAGATACATAGATAGATAGTTAGATAGATAGATAATAGATAGAAAGATCGATAGATTCATAGATAGATAGAAAGAACGATAGATAATAGATAGATAGATAGATCGATAGATAGATATAAAGAACGATAGATAGATGATAGATAGATAGATAGATAGATAGATAGATAGATAGAAAGAACGATAGATAGATAGATAATAGATAGATAGAAAGAACGATAGATAGATAATAGATAAATAGATAGATCGATAGAAAAATAGAAAGAATGATAGATAATAGCTAGATAGATACAGTTATATGAAAAAGTTTGGGCACCCCTATTAATCTTAAGCTTAATGTTTTATAAAAATTGGGTTTTTTGCAACCGCTATTTCAGTTTCATATATCTAATAACTGTTGGACACAGTAATGTTTCTGCCTTGAAATGAGGTTTATTGTACTAACAGAAAATGTGCAATCTGCATTCAAACAAAATTTGACACGTATTACCTAACAAGCACCATACTCATAGTAGGTGAAAAAGAGGCATAGGCAAATATAAAAACATATCTACTTTATTGACAATTAATAAAACAAACAAGACAAGGATATTCATACGAGACTGATAGCAGGCAGAACAGGACCATATAATAACATACTAATGGGTAATCAAAGCCATCAAAATAAATCACCATATCATGTTTAAATCAGCCAATAAAGAGGTAAACATGCACAACTTACATGCACTCTGTATAGATTATTACAAAAAGGGATTTTTATATAAAGCTTCCCACAGAACGAATTATTACTTATATCTGATGGGAGCCCAAAAAATCACAATATTAAATCTCCAACATAATAGTACTAGAAAGTGTCTAGTGCATCTAAGATAAAGTGCTCTTTCATGTCCTCATTGTAAAATGCCACGACCTATCACTATTTTCAGTGGCAAATAGCACCAATCATTATTGGCATATGCCCCTATTTTGAGGAAGCCACAGAGGCGAAACGGCGCTGTCGGGGTGACTGAGGAGCACGCAGACGGGAAAACATACTGATGTAAGTAATATGCCGTTTAGGACTTAGTCAATAATGATTGGTGCTATTTGCCACTGAAAATAGTGATAGGTCGTGACATTTTACTCTAGATGCACTAGACACTTTCATATATTGTTATGCTGCTTGGGAGAGTCAATATTGCCATTGGGAATGAGGACATGAAATAGCACTTTATCTTAGATGCACTAGACACTTTCTAGTACTATTATGTTGGAGATTTAATCTTGTGATTTTTTGGGCTCCCATCAGATATAAGTAATAATTCGTTCTGTGGGAAGCTTTATATAAAAATCCCTTTTTGTAATAATCTATACAGAGTGCAAGTAAGTTGTGCATGTTTACCTCTTTATTGGCTGATTTAAACATGTTATGGTGATTTATTTTGATGGCTTTGATTACCCATTAGTATGTTATTATATGGTCCTGTTCTGCCTGCTATCAGTCTTGTATGAATATCCTTGTCTTGTTTGTTTTATTAATTGTCAATAAAGTAGATATGTTTTTATATTTGCCTATGCCTCTTTTTCACCTACTATGAGTATGGTGCTTGTTAGGTAATGCTGGTTTTTGAGGTGGTTAATCCACGATTGGATTGTGTTTATGTATAAAATTTGACACGTGCATAAGTATGGGCACCTCACCAGAAAAGTGACATTAATATTTAGTAGATCCTCCTTTTGCAAAAATAACAGCCTCTAGTCACTTCCTGTAGCTTTTAATGAGTTCCTGGATCCTGGATGAAGGTATTTTTGACCATTCCTCTTTACAAAACAATTCCAGTTCAGTTAAGTTTGATGGTCACCAAGCATGGACAGCCCTCTTCAAATGATCCCACAGATGTTCAATGATATTCAGGTCTGGGGACTGGGATGGCCATTCCAGAACAGTGTAATTGTTCCTCTGCATGAATGCCTGAGTAGATTTGGAGCGGTGTTTTGGATCATTGTCTCACTGAAAGATCCATCCCCTGCGTAACTTCAACTTTGTCACTGATTCATGAACATTATTGTCAAGAATCTGCTGATACTGAGAGGAATCCATGCGTCCCTCAACTTTAACAAGATTCCCGCTGCCGGCATTGGCCACACAGCCCCAAAGCATGATGGAACCTCCACCAAATTTTACTGTGGGTAGCAAGTGTTTTTCTTGGAATGCTGTGTTTTTTTGCCGCCATGCATAACGCCTTTTTGTATGACCAAACAACTCAATCTTGGTTTCATCAGTCCACAGGACCTTCTTCCAAAAAGAAATTGGCTTCTCCAAATGTGCTTTTGCATGCCTCAGCCGACTCTGTTTGTGGCGTGCTTTGCAGAAATGGATTCTTTCGCATCACTCTCCCATACAGCTTCTCCTTGTGCAAAGTGCGTTGTATAGTTGACCAATGCACAGTGACACCATCTGCAGCAAGTTGATGCTGCAGCTCTCTGGAGGTGGTCTGAGGATTGTCCTTGACTGATCTCACCATTCTTCTTCTCTGCCTTTCTGATGTTTTTCTTGGCCTGCCATTTCTGGCCTTAATAAGAACTGTACCTGTGTTCTTCCATTTCCTTACTATGTTCCTCACAGTGGAAATTGACAGGTTAAATCTCTTAGACAGCTTTTTGTATCCTTCCCGTGAACAACTATGTTGAATAATCTTTGTTTTCAGATCATTTGACAGTTTTTTTGAGGAGCCCATGATGCCACTCTTCAGAGGAGATTCAAACAGGAGAACAACTTGCAAGTGGCCACTTTAAGTAGCTTTTCTCATGATTGCATACACCTGTCTATGAAGTTCAAAGCTCAATTAAGTTACAAAACCAAAAAAAGTGCTTTAGTAAGTCAGTAAAAAGTAGGTAGGAGTATTTAAAACAAGAAAATGATAAGGGTGCCCATACTTATGCACCTGTCAAATTTGGTTTGAATGCAGATTGCACATTTTCTGTTAGTACAATAAACCTCATTTCAAGGCAGAAACATTACTGTGTCCAACAGTTATTAGATATATGAAACTGAAATAGCTGTTGCAAAAAAAACAATTTTTATAAAACATTAAGCTTAAGATTAATAGGGGTGCCCAAACTTTTTCATATAACTGTAGATATATAGAAAGAACGATAGATAGATAATAGATAGATAGATAGATAGATAGAAAGAACAATAGATAGATAATGGATAGATAGATAGATAGATAGATAGAAAGAATGATAGATAATAGATAGATAGAAAGATAGATAGAAAGAACGATAGATAGATAATAGATAGATAATAGATAGATAGATAGATAGATAGAAAGAACGCTAGATAGATAGATAATAGATAGATAATAGATAGATAGAAAGAACGATAGATAGATAATAGATAGATAGAAAGATAGATAGAAAGAACAATAGAGAGATAATACATAGATAGATAGAAAGATAGATAGATAGATAGGTAGGTAAGCGATTTTGGCACCAAACTTACGCTCGCAGTTCGGGCAGAGTAAATTTTACCGGCATCCAGATAAACACTATGCGCATATGAACACTTCCGGGGCACCCAGGTTAAAGTGACGACCCGCGCATGCGCAGTGATGTAAAGTATGCTATGCCCACAGTTGGGAAAAGCATAATTTTCCAAATTAGACGTTACTGCGCAGGCGCTAAAGACAACGCCAACGGTGGGAATAAATTTAGCAGGGAATCGCAAGAGGTGGGGGAGGAACCACAATTTCATACGCCCATATGACCAGACCAGCGTGAGTGACAGCACAAAACGGCGACTTTACAAAGGTATTTCGGTAGCATAGGGGTGGAATAAAGGCACAAAAAAGACACTAATGTAAAGCACAGCTCTGCCCCTATTTAACGCTTTTTTAATCTCATCTTTAAAAGACGGGGTGACAGGTTCCCTTTAAAGGTAGGTTAATTTTAACATTGAGAGATAGAATTGTAGTGCCTGCTATGACCCTGGGGTACTCGGTACTGGGCTGGTTCTTAAAGAAATGTGTCACAGTGGCAGTAACACGGTCCGTGGCCCTGGGTGTCCAATAAAAGGGGGAGCAGTGAATAGCAATAAAGTTTATAAAGTTTGTTTGTGACGCCACATGTGGTATTCGGTCAGGGATGACGATGCTGCTTAAAGGGGTCCACTGGGGTGATGTTATGTCAGCAGGGATGGTATGGCTTCCCACAGGTGAAGCTGGGTCCCCAGGGCTCCCGGTGTAGCAGATAAAGATGATAGGTGGTGTAGAAAGAACAGAGGACACAAGTTGCAGTCTCTTTACCTCTTTACTGATGCATGGAAGCGACTCAGGAATCCCCTTAGCCATGTGGAATCGGAAGCCTTCCTACTAGCATTGTGTTGGAGTCCCTTGCTGTCTTAGGCCTCACACAAGGTCCTCACGTTCTCCCTGTCCCCCTTTTGGTAAGACACTAACCCGCAGGACAAGTAATGCAAGCCTTTTTACAGGATATCTAATTATGACTCGGGCTCTATATGTTACTGCGCCTTTGGGTGTTAATGGTGGACAGGTGACTTGAAATCCAGCTGTCCGCCGGTTTCTGCCATGGGGCATGAAGTTACCCCCACAACCTCGGTCTTCCGGCTACCGGAAATCTGCACTTCAGCATGGAGAGAGTTCAGTCGCAACTTCCCTCCAGCTCTTTACTTCACCTTTTGCTTCTCTTCCCTTTCAGTCTCCTACAGACTGCTCTGCTTTCCTCTTTCCTTTCCTAGGAGCTGCAGCACCTCACGTGGCTGCACGGCTCCAGCGCTCAGACTCTCTTCCTCACTCCTCTCAGGCTCGCTGACTAACTCCTCCTCCAGCCAGAATATATCTAGGGAAGCCACCCACAAACTGGATCAGAGCTTCCCTTTCTGTTCTGGAGTCAGAACAGTGTTGCATGTGCTGATTACCTGTTAAAGGGATCCTTCCTCGCTTCCAAGCATGGTGTAATAATTATAGGAGATAAGTCAGGAGACTCTTTGCATGGAACAAGACAACTACAGGACACAGTTTTATAAGTGGTAAAGTCTATATTATCACACGGTGATTCAAACAGGTGCAGAGAGAAACTCAAGTCCACAACACTTGGAGTAAATATTAAATGCAGCTTAGCAGTCTATAGGAAACTTCAGAGGAAAATGCAATCACGCAGAAAGTCTATGAAGAACAATTATTCTTGAGGATACTTGACACAAATAAGTCCTTGCTTAGTCCAAAACACAGATAGATATGCTTATAAGGCAGTTCAAATAATATCTTAGCTCAACCAGGGAGGCCTGGGTAATAGTCTCAGGTTCTGGCAGAGCAGCAACAGCTTACATATCCAGCAAATGCAGATGGAAGTAAACACGAGCAGCAGATGAAGGAGGATTACTGGAACTGGTGTATGCAGCAGGAACGTAGAGCAGAGTAGCAGGATAACCCCACAGGTTTAGAGGAGCAGGTATATAGCCAGGGAGTCACCAGAAGGTCAGGAGCTGTATGCAAGGCAAAATACTCTAGCACAGACTGAAGGCTGGAGTGGAGTTTTATAGCAGGAAGACACAGTGCACATGAGACCAAAGACGCCATCTTGGAAAAGGGCAGTAATGCACAAAAGGTAATAAAAAATGTTCAGAGTCCTGACATTACTCCCTCCTTAGAAGCGGCCTCAGGACGATCCTGGACCTGGTTTCTCAGGGAATCTCTGATGAAAACGAGAAATCTTCTGTTGGGCATTGATGTTTTCCCCAGGTTCCCAAGAGTCTTCCTCAGGGGGATATTCCTGCCGTCTTATCAGATATTGGAGCCAATTCTTGCGAATCCTGGAATCAACAATTTCCTCCACCACAAATTGTTCTTGCCCATCAATCACCACAGGCTGCGGAGGTGGCACAACACGTCCCTGGAAGGTATTAGGAGATACAGGCTTTAGTAAAGATACATGAAAAACTGGGTGTACCTTCATAGTCCTAGGCAGCTTCAGCCGGCAGGCCACAGAGCTCACAATACCGTTGATCTTGAAAGGGCCAATGAATTTCTGTCCAAGTTTTTGTGAAGGAACGTTTAACTTCAGATTCTTAGTTGCTAACCACACGGAATCTCCTACCTTGAACATGGGTGCAGGTTTACGGAATCTATCAGCTGATCTCTTATAACGTTCTTGAGCTGTGGTCAGGGATTCCTTCAGAACCTCCAGATTTTGCCTCATCACAGTCAGCCTTTCCTCCACTGCCGGAACCGGAGAATTAATTGGAGACCTAGGTAAGATACACGGATGATAACCCAGATTGGCAAAGAAAGGTGTAAATTTAGTGGAGGCGCTCTCAGAATTGTTATATGAAAATTCGGCTAACGGCAGCAACTCCAACCAATCATCCTGGAGATGGCTGACATAGCATCTTAGATATTGTTCCAGCGTCTGGTTGGTACGCTCAGTCTGACCATTTGTCTGGGGATGGTAAGTGGAAGAGAGACAGACATTAATATTGAGTGCAGAGCAAAACCCCTTCCAGAATCTTGAAGTGAACTGCACTCCACGGTCAGAGATGATCTCATCCGGAACCCCATGCAACCGAAAGACATTCTGTATAACCAAGTTCACTGTATCTTTAGCTGAGGGGAGGCCGGTGCACGGAACAAAATGAGCAGCTTTAGTCAGGCGATCAACTACCATCATGATTGTATTCATGCCCACCGATGTAGGCAGCGCCACAATAAAGTCCATTGATATAGACCCCCAAGGGTGGGACAGAACAGGTAATGGTTGTAGAAGACCCGTAGGTGCCACATGAGGAGTCTTGTAACGAGCACATACCTCGCAAGAGAGAACATAGTTCTTGGTATCCTTCAGGCAAGTTGGCCACCAGAAGAATCGGCTCAGGAACTCTTGTGTCTTCTGTACCCCCCTGTGACCAGCCAACTTGGAGTCATGTACCAACTTGAGGATCTACAGACGGATGACCTCAGGGACGTAGATACATCGATCTCTGAACCACATGCCACCCTTAAAGACAAGATTAATATCAACAGGTGGGTTGGCCAGAAATACATCACCGTCATAGGCCTCCCTGCACTCCTTCCACAAGTCCTGATCGTGAATAACTCCAATGAAATTGGCATCAGATAGAATGGTCTTGGACGGGGCTCCAGGTACGGAATCCGCAGCATGGATTCAGGATAAAACATCAGCCTTCCCATTACGAGAACCTGGACGGTACGAGATAACAAAGTTAAATTGATTTAAAAATAAGTTCCAACGAGCCTGACGAGGAGAAAGACATCTAGCGGATCTAAGAAACTCTAAATTGCGATGGTCAGTTAGCACTATGATCTGTTGTGCAGCTCCTTGCAGATGATGCCTCCATTCTTTGAAAGCCGCAATAATAGCCAGCAATTCCTTGTCTCCCACGTTGTAATTCTTCTCTGCTGAGGTTAGTCTATGGGAAAAGAATGCACAAGGATGTAGCAGACCCTTCTCTCCAGTTCTTTGGGAGAGAATAGCCCCCAAAGCATTATCAGAAGCGTCCACTTCTACAATGAAAGAAAGTGTTGGATCTGGGATCTTAAGCCGATCAAAAGCTTCTTGAGCCTGTGATGACCACTTAAAGGGCTTTTCCTTCTTTGTCAAGGAAGTAATGGGACGGACAATATCAGAAAAATTTCAAATGACGCATCTGTATAAATTTGCAATACCAATAAAACGTTGGACCTCCTTAACGTTCTTGGGTACCGGCCAGTCAAGGATAGCCTGAATCTTACCAGATTCCATGTCCAGCCCCTGGGGAAAGATGATATAACCTAAGAACTGTATCTCAGAACGATGTAACTCGCATTTCTCCGCCTTAATATACAGATGGTTCTCTTTCAGACGTCTTAAAACAGCTTTGACATGTTCTTCATGTTCCTGTGGAGAGTCAGAAAAGATTAGTATATCGTCCAAATAGATCACTACAAACTGGTCCAACAAATCTCTGAAAATGTCATTACCAAGGTGTTGAAATGTTGCAGGGGCGTTACAAAGCCCGAAGGGCATCACAAGAGATTCAAAGTGTCCATAGAAGCATCTGAATGCTGTCTTCCACTCATCCTCTGGATGAATATGCACCAAATTATAAGCCCCACGAAGATCCAGTTTAGAGAACACCTTAGCAAGGCGGACTCTTTCCAGTAATTCGGGAATCAGAGGCAAAGGGTAACGGTTTCGTACGGTTACCTTACTGAGTTCCCGATAGTCAACACAGGGTCTCAGGGTCCCATCCTTCTTCTTTACAAAAGAGATAGGTGCCCCTGCTGGTGAGGAAGAAGGACGTATGAAGCCTTTGGCCAGATTTTCATCAATATACTCCTTTAAGGCTTGAAGCTCAGGTGCCGCCAAAGGGTATACGTTACCAAAAGGAATAGCTGCCCCAGGAATCAACTCAATGGGACAGTCATAATGCCTGTGTGGAGGAAGCTGATCTGCATTCTTCTTGTCACAGATGTCAAAGAACTCTTTATATGCTGGAGGTAAAGAAAATACCTGTACATGTGGTTCCGTAGCCGTGGACTCAGGGACAGCTTCTGTTAACGCTGAGTTGCTCTTTGTTGGAAAGATAATCTCATTGGTCTCCCAGTTGATAATTGGGTTCTGAGAACGCAACCAAGGAATGCCTAAAATCACAGGAAAATGAGAAGAAATTAGCAAGAAAGAAAGTTGTTCCTGATGATTAGGCTCCAACAAAATTTCAAGGGGTATGGTCTCCTGATCCACAGGCCCAGAGATTAAAGGTGACCCATCCACTGTTTCCATGGTAATTGGAGAGGCTCTTTGCTGAATTTCAATACCATGTTCCTTGGCAAATGCGTTATCCATGAAATTACCACCTGCACCAGAGTCAATCATAGCTACACTGGAAATCCACTGTCCTGAACACAGGGTCTTAATAGGGAGAGAACAGTGAGAGTTATTTTCCGTAAGCTCCTTGGGGGCTGAAGTCATAGAAAGTGAATGGAATACAGCGTTTAAAGGCAGGCTACATTCAGAGATGTCAGATTCATCATCACAGTTGTCATACTCCCCTACCGCTGCTAGCACCTTGTTAGGCCGTCTGGGACACTTAGGACAATTGATCAGAAAGTGGTCAGACTGGCCGCAGTAGAAACATAGACTTTCACGAAGGCAATGCTCCCGGCGCTCATTGATCTCGCGCCTCTGAACGGAATCAATTTGCATGGGCACCTCCTCCACCTCCCGAGATGTTTTACCTGCAGGCTCTTTGGAAGGAAGGGAAAAGTTAGAAATACGGTTATATTCAGCAAACTTCTCCTGCCTCTGCTCAGTAAGGCGAATGTCAATGCGCACACAATGCTGTATAAATGTCTCTAGCTCTTGTGGTGACTCAGAGCGAGCTAGTTCATCTTTTACAATACTAGACAGACCCCTTTTAAAAATAGGCAATTGTGCATAACTGTCCCAATTGGTATTTTCCGCTAATCTCCTGAATTCAGTAGCATACTCAATAACAGAACGTTTTGCCTGGCGTAAAGACAATAAAGCAGATTCAGCGGTTGCATGGTGATTAGAATCATCAAACATTAATGCCATAGCGGTCAAGAAATCATCCAAGTTATTTAACCGTGGGTCACGAGACTCAATCATCGGATTCGCCCAGGCGGGCGCTTGTGCGGTCAGCAGCATTATTACACACAATACTTTGGACCTATCAATAGGAAAACGGTCAGCATGCACATCAAAATATAGCATACATTGATTCACAAAGCCACAAAGTTTGTCGCGATCACCATTAAATCTGAATGGGGGCAACTTAGGTGGGCTAGCTGGTGGCGGTTGCCCAGAGGGAAAAGTCGCTTGTGCAGCTATTTGCGTGCTTATGTCCTGAAAAGCCCGTCCATACTGGGACTCTATGCCAGCAAGTTTGTTTTCCTAGGCTGTCATGAGGGTGTTTAAGTCCTGCAAAGTCTGTCCAAACACTTTTTGATTGTGTTCAAAGCTTCCAAACTTCTTTTGCAGACCATCCACATCTTTCTGCAGTGATCTAATTATTGAAAACACCTGCTCTAGTCTGCTTTCTGCAGTCATTGTTCCAGCAGTCTCCTTTTTATTTTTTAAGGCTAGAGTATCCTGTAATAATTATAGGGGATAACTAAGGAGACTCTTTGTGTGGAACAAGACAACTACAGGACACAGTTTTATAAGTGGTAAAGTCTATATTATCACACGGTGATTCAAACAGGTGCAGAGAGAAACTCAAGTCCACAACACTTGGAGTAAATATTAACCCCTTCATGACCGTGGGATTTTTCGTTTTTCCGTTTTCGTTTTTCACTCCCCTCCTTCCCAGAGCCATAACTTTTTTTATTTTTCCGTCAATTTGGCCATGTGAGGGCTTATTTTTTGCGGGATGAGTTGTACTTTTGAATAACACCATTGGTTTTACCATGGCATGTACTAGAAAACGGGAAAAAAATTCCAAGTGCGGTGAAATTGCAAAAAAAGTGCAATCCCACACTTGTTTTTTGTTTGTTTTTTTTGCTAGGTTCACTAAATGATAAAACTGACCTGCCATTATGATTCTCCAGGTCAGTACGAGTTCATAGACACCAAACATGTCTAGGTTATTTTTCACCTAAGTGGTGAAAAAAAATTCCAAACTTTGCAAAAAAATAAATAAATAAAATTGCGCCATTTTCCGATACCCGTAGCGTCTCCATTTTTCGTGATCTGGGGTCAGGTGAGGGCTTATTTTTTGCGTGCCGAGCTGGTGTTTTTAATAATAGCATTTCGGTGCAGATACTTTCTTTTGATCGCCCGTTATTGCATTTTAATGCAATGTCGCGGCGACCAAAAAAACGTAATTCTGGCGTTTCGATTTTTTTCTCGTTACGCCGTTTTGCGATCAGGTTAATGCTTTTTTTTTGATAGATCGGGCGATTCTGAATGCGGCGATACCAAATATGTGTAGATTTGATATTTTTTTTATTGATTTATTTTGATTGGGGCGAAAGGGGGGTGATTTAAACTTTTATATTTTTTTTATTTTTTTCACATTTTTTTTACTTTTTTTTAAAACTTTTGCCATGCTTCTATAGCCTCCATGGGAGGCTAGAAGCAGGCACAGCCCGATCGGCTCTGCTACATAACAGCGATCATCAGATCGCTGCTATATAGCAGAATTGCAGGTGTGCTGTGAGCGCTGACCACAGGGGGCGCTCACAGCCACCGGCGATCAGTAACCATAGAGGTCTCAAGGACCTCTATGGCTACAATATACAAGCATCGCTGACGGTCATGTGACGGGGGTCGGCGATGCGCTCATTTCCGGCCGCCCGGCCGGATGCGGTAGTTAAATGCCGCTGTCTGCGTTTGACAGCGGCATTTAACTAGCTAATAGCGGCGGGTGATCGCGATTTCACCCGCCGCTATTGCGCGCACATGTCAGCTGTAAAAAACAGCTGACATGTCGCGACTTTGATGTGCGCTCACCGCCGGAGCGCACATCAAAGCAGGGGACCCGACATCGGACGGTATAGTACGTCCGATGTCGGGAAGGGGTTAAATGCAGCTTAGCAGTCTATAGGAAACTTCAGAGGAAAATGCAATCACGCAGAAAGTCTATGAAGCACAATTATTCTTGAGGATACTTGACATGAATAAGTCCTTGCTTAGTCCAAAACACAGATAGATATGCTTATAAGGCAGTTCAAATAATATCTTAGCTCAACCAGGGAGGCCTGGGTAATAGTCTCAGGTTCTTGCAGAGCAGCAACAGCTTACATATCCAGCAAATGCAGATGGAAGTAAACACGAGCAGCAGATGAAGGAGGATTACTGGAACTGGTGTATGCAGCAGGAACTCAGAGCAGAGTAGCAGGATAACCCCACAGGTTCACAGGAGCAGGTATATAGCCAGAGAGTCACCAGAAGGTCAGGAGCTGGATGCAAGGCAGAATACTCTAGCATAGACTGAAGGCTGGGGTGGAGTTTTATAGCAGGAAGACACAGTGCACATAAGACCAAAGACGCCATCATGGAAAAGGGCAGTAATGCACAAAAGGTAATAAAAAATGTTCAGAGTCCTGACACATGGCATCACTCTCCCCGAAAGGAAAGCAATAACTCTGTAACAACCGGTTACCCGGGGTGTTACAGAATATAAAAAATAAAATCCAGAAAATCACATTGTATAAATTATATAAATTTATTTGCATTTTGTAGTGAGAAATAAGTATTTGATCCCTCTGGCGAACATGACTGGTGGCAAAACCCTTGTTAGCAAGGACAGCAGTAGGACTTTTTTTGTAGTTGATGATGAGGTTTGCGCACTTCTCAGGAGGAATTTTGGTCCACTCCTCTTTGCAGATCATCTCTAAATCATTAAGATTTTGAGGCTGTCGCTTGGCAACTCGGAACTTCAACTCCCTCCATACGTTTTCTATGGGATTAATGTCTGGAGACTGGCTAGGCCACTCCATAACCTTAATGTGCTTCTTTTTGAGCCTCTCCTTTGTTGCCTTGGCTGTATGTTTTGGGTCATTGTCTTGCTAGAAGACTCAGACACGACCCATTTTTAATGTCCTGGTGGAGGGAATGAGGTTGTCACTCAGAATTTTATAGTACTCAATTTTTGTCTCATCTAACCACAGCACCTTCTCCCAATCACTCACAGAATCATCCAGGTGTTCATTGGCAAACTTCAGACGGGCCTGCCCATGTGCCTTCTTGAGCAGGGGGACCTTGCGGGCACTTCAGGATTTTAAACCTTTATGGCGTAATGTGTTACCACTGGTCTTCTTGGTGACTGTGGTCCCAGCTGTCTTGAGATCTTTAACAAGTCTCCCCCTTGTAGTTTTAGGCTGATCTCTCACCTTTCTCATGATCAAGGATACCCCACGAGGTGCGATTTTGCACTGTGCGCCAGATCGATGTCGATTGACAGTCATTTTGTATTTCTTCCATTTTCTTACTATTGCACCAAACAGTTGTCTCCTTCTCACCCAGCATCTTACTTATGGTTTTGTAGCCCATCCCAGCTTTGTGCAGGTCTATGATCTTGTCCCTGACATTCTTTTAATCTCTTTGGTCTTGCCCATGTTGTAGAGGTTAGAGTCTGATTGATTAATTGAGTCTGTGGACAGGAGTCTTTTATAAATGTGACTATGTAAGACAGCTGTCTTCAATGCAGGTAACAAGTTGATTAGGAGCGTCTTACTGGTCTGTAAGAGCCAGAACTCTTAATGGTTGGTAGGGGATCAAATACTTATTTCTCACTGCAAAATGCAAATAAATTTATCTAATTTATACAATGTGATTTTCTGGATTTTATTTTTGATATTCTGTATCTCAATGTTAAAATTAAGCTACCCTTAAAATTATAGATTGTTCATGTCTTTGTCAGTGGGCAAACTTACAAAATCAGCAAGGGATCAAATACTTATTTCCCTCACTGTAACTCAGGATCAGTAATGTAATGTATGTCCACAGTGACTACCATACCTCCCAACTTTTGAAGATGGGAAAGAGGGACAAAGTTTGCGGCGCGCAAATTTTAGGCCACGCCTCTGACCACACCCATTCATAATTAGTCACACCCATATCCACGTCCCAAGCACACCCATTTAGCACTGCTGATCACACTGTTTCATATACAATAGTTATAAACAAAAAAATATGGCCACACAGTGCTCCATACTGTATAATGGCCACACATGAGGCTCCATACTGTATAATGACCGCACATGATGCTCCATACTGTATAATGGCCGCACATGATGCTCCATACTGTATAATGACCGCACATGATGCTCCATACTGTATAATGACCGCACATGATGCTCCATACTGTATAATGACCGCACATGATGCTCCATACTGTATAATGGCCACACATGATGCTCCATACTGTATAATGACTGCACATGATGCTCCATACTGTATAATGGCCGCACATGATGCTCCATACTGTATAATGACCGCACATGATGCTCCATACTGTATAATGACCGCACATGATGCTCCATACTGTATAATGACCGCACATGATGCTCCATACTGTATAATGGCCACACATGATGCTCCATACTGTATAATGACTGCACATGATGCTCCATACTGTATAATGAACACACATGATGCTCCATACTGTATAATGGCCGCACATGATGCTCCATACTGTATAATGACTGCACATGATGCTCCATACTGTATAATGAACACACATGACGCTCCATACTGTATAATGGCCGCACATGATGCTCCATACTGTATAATGACCGCACATGATGCTCCATACTGTATAATGACCGCACATGATGCTCCATACTGTATAATGACCGCACATGATGCTCCATACTGTATAATGGCCACACATGATGCTCCATACTGTATAATGACTGCACATGATGCTCCATACTGTATAATGAACACACATGATGCTCCATACTGTATAATGACCGCACATGATGCTCCATACTGTATAATGACCGCACATGATGCTCCATACTGTATAATGGCCGCACATGATGCTCCATACTGTATAATGACCGCACATGATGCTCCATACTGTATAATGACCGCATGCATACTGTATAATGGCCGCACATGATGCTCCATACTGTATAATGACCACACATGATGCCCCATACTGTATAATGGCCACACAGTGCTCCATACTGTATAATGACCACACATGATGCCCCATACTGTATAATGACCACACATGACGCTCCATACTGTATAATGAACACACATGACGCTCCATACTGTATAATGACCGCATGCATACTGTATAATGGCCGCACATGATGCTCCATACTGTATAATGACCGCACATGATGCTCCATACTGTATAATGGCCGCACATGATGCTCCATACTGTATAATGACCGCACATGATGCTCCATACTGTATAATGACCGCATGCATACTGTATAATGGCCGCACATGATGCTCCATACTGTATAATGACCGCACATGATGCTCCATACTGTATAATGACCGCACATGATGCTCCATATTGTATAATGACCGCACATGATGCTCCATACTGTATAATGGCCACACATGATGCTCCATATTGTATAATGACCGCACATGATGCTCCATACTGTATAATGACCGCACATGATGCTCCATACTGTATAATGACCGCACATGATGCTCCATACTGTATAATGACTGCACATGATGCTCCATATTGTATAATGACCGCACATGATGCTCCATACTGTATAATGACTGCACATGATGCTCCATACTGTATAATGACCGCACATGATGCTCCATACTGTATACTGGCTGTACATGATGCTCCATATTGTATAATGACCACACATGATGCTCCATACTGTATACTGGCTGCACATGATGCTCCATACTGTATAATGACCGCACATGATGCTCCATACTGTATAATGACTGCACATGATGCTCCATATTGTATAATGACCCCACATGATGCTCCATACTGTATTATGGCCACAGTTCTCCATACTGTATAATGACATACAGGCACGCAGCTCACACACATGCAGCATCACACACACAGTATCAGACATACACACGCAGCATCACAAACGCAGCTCACAAACACATGCAGCTTTGACACAAATGCATCACACATGCAGCCATCACACACACACACAGCCATCACACACACACGCAGTCATCACACACACACGCGCAGCCATCACACACACACACACAGCCATCACACACACACACGCAGTCATCACACACACGCAGTCATCACACACACGCAGTCATCACACACACGCAGCCATCACACACACACACGCAGCCATCACACACACACGCAGCCATCACACACACATGCAGCCATCACACACACACGCAGCCATCACACACACATGCAGCCATCACACACACACACGCAGCCATCACACACACATGCAGCCATCACACACACACGCAGCCATCACACACACCCAGCCATCACACACACACACACACGCAGCCATCACACACACACACACGCAGCCATCACACACATGCAGCCATCACACACACCCAGCCATCACACACACACACACCCAGCCATCACACACACACACACACCCAGCCATCACACACACACACACAGCCATCACACACACACACCCAGCCATCACACACACACACACCCAGCCATCACACACACACACCCAGCCATCACACACACCAGATACCTCATACACACATGACACACACACAAATGCAGCATCACACATCTCACACACACACACACATCACACACACACACAATCTCCTCTGTGGTGCAGGGGCGGCTGATCTGTCCATGTGCAGCTCTTCAGTTTCTCCGGCTGCTCACAGCTCTGCACTGTCCCGGCACCTCCCCCGTCTCTCCTTCTCTGCCGGGATAGCAGCTAAGAGCAGGAGACGCCAGAGCTCTGTGCACACACCTCAGGTAGTGAGTCGCTGACCTCTCATCTTGATCGCTGCTGGCTCTCTTCCTCAGCGTGGCAGCGCCGCACACACAGGGGGCGGGGGCGGGGGCGGGGGAGGGATCGGTCGGGAGGAGACCCAGCATGTATAAGAAAAAAAAAACAGCCACAAACCTAATCGGGCTCTCTCTACGTCCCGGAAGTGGGTGGGGCTTCACCGGCGGCCGCAAATTCGGGATTTTAAATGCCCGAAGCGGGACAGCGGGACCCCGGTGCCAAAGCGGGACTGTCACGCTGAAATCGGGACGGTTGGGAGGTATGGTGACTACAGCAGCAGAATAGTGAGTGCAGCTCTGGGGTATAATATAGGATGTAACTGAGGATCAGTGCAGGATCAGTAATGTATAGTGTTGAGCATTCCGATACTGCAAATACTGGGTATCGGCCGATATTCACGGTATCGGAATTCCGATACTGAGTTCCAATACTTTTGCAATATCGAATACCGGAATCGGAAGTTCCCATAATGCTATGAGCCAGTTTGATTTAACTCAGCCAATGAGGAATCCTGGGTACTTTCACACTAGCGTTAACTGCATTACGTCTCAAAACGTCTTTTTTCATAAAAAACGCATCCAGCAAAAGTTTTTGCTGGATGCGTTTTTTCCCCATAGACTTGTATTGGCGACGTATTGCGACGTATTGGCATACGTCGTGTCCATCTTACGACGTATGCGTCGAAATTTGGCGACACGTCGTCGGCAAAAAACGTTGATTGTAACGTTCTTTGTCTCCGCCTAAAAAACGTGTCGCAACGCATCCAGCGGCATACGTCGTTGGCTGCAATGGAAGCCTATGAGCGACGGATGCGTCGGGACACGTCGTATGACGCAATACAGCGCTGCAATACGTTTTTTTTACACTGAGCATGCTCAGAAGCAGGATTTTGTTGCCAATTGGCTAGACACCCCCAAATCTATATAAACCTGGCCTGGGCCTTCACCCCACATATGCCTGCAAGACCCAGAGAGGAGAAGACTGCCAGCAAGACCCCAGCCAGCCACAAGACCCCAGCCAGCATCAGGACCCCAGCCTGACACAGGAGCCAGCCACAGGAAGGAGCCAGCAACAGGACCCCAGCCATAAGACCCCAGCCTGACACAGGAGCCAGCCACAGGACTCCAGCCACAAGACTCCAGCCACCATAGAGCCAGTGTGAGTATTGCAATTTTTGTGTGCATCTGTGTGCCTGTGCATTTCTGTGTGTATGAGGTACTACTGACTACAGCAAGAGCTTAAAACCTGAAGAGAACCTGAGGCCTGCCATCGTCCTGCACCAGCCAGTGCCATGCTAGAGTCCAGATCCACCATGATGCCAGCCACTGTGAAGACCTGCAGCTCCAGCCAAAGGATTGTCAGCCTTTTGTATGTGTGTGTAATGTGTGTGTGTGTGTATGCGTCTTCTGATTGGGTTCACCTTTCTGCCTTTGTTGTACATATGTGTATTTGCATAAAGCTATGTGCGTGCATGTGTATGTGTGTATTTTTGTACGGCTGTGTGCTTTTGTATCATGTGCCTGCACCTTATTATGCCTTTGCCAATCTTATGCCTGTTCATGTGGGAGGGTATGTGTCCACGTTCAGAATTGCATCAGGATTTGGTCAGGATTTTCCATCAGTATTTGTACGCCAAAACCAGGAGTGGGTGATAAAAGCAAAAGTGTGCCTGTTTTCCTATTATACTTTCCCTCTGAGGCCGGGGTCACACATGCGAGTTTTACGGACGTAAGAGCGCAGAAACTACGTCCGTAAAACTCGCATTACATACGGCACAATTATTCTCAATGGGGCTGCTCCTATTAGCCGTATATTACGGTTCAGTATTATACGCCTTTCTACGGCCGTACAAAATCGCAGCATGCTGCGTTTGTCAGCGTATTGCGCAAATAATACGCCAATGAAAGTCTATGGGGGCGAGAAAAATACGGATTCCACACGGACCTGCAGTGTGACTTGCGAGAAATACGCAGCGGTGTTAGTGAAAAGTCGGTAATTCAATTGCCGGCTTTTTCCTTCTCCTTCACAAACCCGACAGGATATGAGACATGATTACATACAGTAAACCATCTCATATCCCCATTTTTTTTGCATATTCCACACTACTAATGTTAGTAGTGTGTATGTGCAAAATTTGTGCACTGTAGCTGCTAAAATAAAGGGTTAAATGGCGGAAAAAATTGGCGTGGGCTCCCGCGCAATTTTCTCCGCCAGAGTGGTAAAGCCAGTGACTGAGGGCAGATATTAATAGCCAGGAGAGGGTCCATGGTTATTGGCCCCCCGTGGCTAAAAACATCTGCCCCCAGCCACCCCATAAAAGGCACATCTGGAAGATGCGCCTATTCTGGCACTTGGCCACTCTCTTCCCACTCCCTGTAGCGGTGGGATATGGGGTAATGAAGGGTTAATGCCACCTTGCTATTGGAAGGTGACATTAAGCCAGATTAATAATGGAGAGGCGTCAATTATGACACCTATCCATTATTAATTCAATTGTAGGAAAGGGTTAAAAAAACACACACACATGATTAAAAAGGATTTTAATGAAATAAACACAGCGGTTGTTGTAATAATTTATTGTTCTCGCAATCCATTTGCAAACCCTCGCTTGGCAAAATAATAAACGCACAATATACATACCTTCTGATGTCAGATCACGTCCCACGATGTAATCCATCTGAAGGGGTTAACTAATATTACAGGCAGGAGCCCTGCTAAATGCAGCTGTGCTCCGTGCCTGTAATCCCCGACGAATGAATGAAATGTAGGTCATTGACCTACATTTCCTTCAGTCGCGGTGATGCGTCCCCTGGTGGATGTCCTCATATGACCTGGAGCGTGGGAAAAAGTTCCCAGGCTGCAGTTCATGAGAACATCCACCAGAGGGCGCCTCACCGCGACTCAATGTAAGTACAGATCCAGCTTTCCTTTCAGCACCCGGGGATTACAGGCACGAGCGAGTGGTTTATCGCAGCTCGTGCCTGTAATATTAGTTAACCCCTTCAGATGGATTACTTCGTGGGACGTGATCTGACATCAGAAGGTATGTATCTTGTGCGTTTATTATTTTGCCAAGCGAGGGCCTGGAAATGGATTGCGAGAATAATAAATTATTACAACAACCGCTGTGTTTATTTCATTAAAATCCTTTTTAATAATGTGTGTGTGTTTTTTTTAACCCTTTCCAACAATTGGATTAATAATGGATAGGTGTCATAATTGACGCCTCTCCATTATTAATCTGGCTTAATGTCACCTTGCAATAGCAAGGTGGCATTAACCCTTCATTACCCCATATCCCACCGCTACAGGGAGTGGGAAGAGAGTGGCCAAGTGCCAGAATAGGCGCATCTTCCAGATGTGCCTTTTCTGGGGTGGCTGGGGGCAGATGTTTTTAGCCACGGGGGGGCCAATAACCATGGACCCTCTCCTGGCTATTAATATCTGCCCTCAGTCACTGGCTTTACCACTCTGGCGGAGAAAATTGCGCGGGAGCCCACGCCAATTTTTTCCGCCATTTAACCCTTTATTTCAGCAGCTACAGCGCTGAAATTTTGCACATACACACTACTAACATTAGTAGTGTGGAATATGCAAAAAAAAAGGGGATATGAGATGGTTTACTGTATGTAAACCATGTCTCATATCCTGTCGGGTTTGTGCAGGAGAAATGAAAAGCCGGCAATTGAATTACCGGCTGTTCACAGATATCGCGCTGAATGAAATCTAAATACAGAATATATATATATGTGTCTCAATGACATATATATATATATATATATATATATATATATATATATATATATGTATATATATATATATATATATATACTGTATATATGTTTTCCCTAACATTTGAGCACATAAATCCATTAAATGTCGGTTTTGCAAGCCTGCGCGAAAATCTCGCAGTACGGATGCCATACGGATTACATACGGAGGATGCCATGCGCAAAATACGCTGACACACTCTGACTACGGATCAATATTTTGGGAACATTTCTCCGTATTACGGCCGTAGTACGGACGTATAATACGTGGCGTATTGTCTTACGCCAAGTGTGACTCCAGCCTAATTGTTACACTCCTGGTTTTGGCTTACAAATACTGATGGAAAATCCTGACCAAATCCTGATGGGATCCGGAATGTGGACACATACCATGCATGTTTGTGTGCGTCTTGTTGATTGCATGTGCATTTGTCCATGCTTTAATTGGTTAATTGCCTTTTTCTGCTGTATTGACTGTATAGTGGTCTGTGCAGCATGTGGTTTAAATGTGTTTTTTTTTTTTTTTTTTTTAAATCTGATGTATTTTTAAAAAGTCTAGTGGTCTGCAGCTTGTGGTTTGAATGTGTGAGTGTGGGGTTTTTTCTATTTAAAAGTGTTGATTTTATTTTACTGTTAAAACCATTTGCAGTTGATGTACTTGTATTTAAAATAAAGAGCATTTCAGCTCCTAATTGTGATTTAAAAAAAAAAAAAAGTGAAAAAAAAAGAAAATAATAAAATTTTTGTTAAAAAAATGTCCGTAGTATCATTTCATAAAGGTAAATTTAAAACTGGTGTATGTACCAATGGTTACACATGCAATACAGAGTTGGTTGAGGGCTTATTTTTTAATAAAGGTTATACTGTAAAGGTTTTTTTTGGGGGGAGGTGATTTTTTAAAATAAAATGTGGCAAATATATTTTTGCATGGTGGGTTCACATTTCAAAATTTTTTTTTTAGGGACATGGAAATGAATGGTATAACGTGCCTCTTTTTTTGGGTTTTGGTGTTCACCTTTAATGAACATTTCTCACATCATTTTAGCAGGGTGTTTATCTTTAAACATTGCCTACTTCGGGAGGTGGTCTAACTATAAATCCATTATACATATTACAGATACACCAGGGACCACATCCACTGAGCAGCCCACCAGGACCACAGCCACAAATCTTTACAAGTAAGTTTAAGGCTGGGGTCACACATGCGAGTTTTACGGACGTAAGAGCGCAGAAACTACGTCCGTAAAACTCGCATTACATACGGCACAATTATTCTCAATGGGGCTGCTCCTATTAGCCGTATATTACGGTTCAGTATTATACGGCTTTCTACGGCCGTACAAAATCGCAGCATGCTGCGTTTGTCAGCGTACTGCGCAAATAATACGCCAATGAAAGTCTATGGGGGCGCGAAAAATACGGATTCCACACGGACCTGCAGTGTGACTTGCGAGAAATACGCAGCGCTGTTAGTGAAAAGTCGGTAATTCAATTGCCGGCTTTTCATTTCTCCTGCACAAACCCGACAGGATATGAGACATGGTTTTCATACAGTAAACCATCTCATATCCCCTTTTTTGTTGCATATTCCACACTACTAATGTTAGTAGTGTGTATGTGCAAAATTTCAGCGCTGTAGCTGCTGAAATAAAGGGTTAAATGGCGGAAAAAATTGGCGTGGGCTCCCGCGCAATTTTCTCCGCCAGAGTGGTAAAGCCAGTGACTGAGGGCAGATATTAATAGCCAGGAGAGGGTCCATGGTTATTGGCCCCCCCGTGGCTAAAAACATCTGCCCCCAGCCACCCCAGAAAAGGCACATCTGGAAGATGCGCCAATTCTGGCACTTGGCCACTCTCTTCCCACTCCCTGTAGCGGTGGGATATGGGGTAATGAAGGGTTAATGCCACCTTGCTATTGTAAGGTGACATTAAGCCAGATTAATAATGGAGAGGCGTCAATTATGACACCTATCCATTATTAATCCAATTGTAGGAAAGGGTTAAAAAACACACACACACACATGATTACAAAGTAGTTTAATGAAATAAACACAGCGGTTGTTGTAATAATTTATTGTTCTCCCATTCCATTTCCAGGACCTCGCTTGGCAACATAATAAACGCACAAGATACATACCTTCTGCTGTCAGATCTCGTCCCACGAAGTAATCCATCTGAAGGGGTTAACTAATATTACAGGCAGGAGCCCTGCAAATGCAGCTGTGCTCCGTGCTTGTAATCCCCGGGGAATGAATGAAATGTAGGTCATTGACCTACATTTCCTTCAGTCGCGGTGATGCGCCCCTGCTGGATGTTCTCATGAACTGCAGCCTGGGAACTTTTTCCCACGCTCCAGGTCATATGAGGACATCCACCAGGGGGCGCATCACCGCGACTGAAGGAAATGTAGGTCAATGACCTACATTTCATTCATTCCCCGGGGATTACAAGCACGGAGCACAGCTGCATTTGCAGGGCTCCTGCCTGTAATATTAGTTAACCCCTTCAGATGGATTACTTCGTGGGACGAGATCTGACAGCAGAAGGTATGTATCTTGTGCGTTTATTATGTTGCCAAGCGAGGTCCTGGAAATGGAATGGGAGAACAATAAATTATTACAACAACCGCTGTGTTTATTTCATTAAACTACTTTGTAATCATGTGTGTGTGTGTTTTTTAACCCTTTCCTACAATTGGATTAATAATGGATAGGTGTCATAATTGACGCCTCTCCATTATTAATCTGGCTTAATGTCACCTTACAATAGCAAGGTGGCATTAACCCTTCATTACCCCATATCCCACCGCTACAGGGAGTGGGAAGAGAGTGGCCAAGTGCCAGAATTGGCGCATCTTCCAGATGTGCCTTTTCTGGGGTGGCTGGGGGCAGATGTTTTTAGCCACGGGGGGGCCAATAACCATGGACCCTCTCCTGGCTATTAATATCTGCCCTCAGTCACTGGCTTTACCACTCTGGCGGAGAAAATTGCGCGGGAGCCCACGCCAATTTTTTCCGCCATTTAACCCTTTATTTCAGCAGCTACAGCGCTGAAATTTTGCACATACACACTACTAACATTAGTAATGTGGAATATGCAAAAAAAAAGGGGATATGAGATGGTTTACTGTATGTAAACCATGTCTCATATCCTGTCGGGTTTGTGCAGGAGAAATGAAAAGCCGGCAATTGAATTAGCGGCTGTTCACAGATATCGCGCTGAATGAAATCTAAATACAGAATATATATATATGTGTCTCAATGACATATATATATATATATACTGTATATATGTTTTCCCTAACATTTGAGCACATAAATCCATTAGATGTCGGTTTTGCAAGCCTGCGCGAAAATCTCGCAGTACGGATGCCATACGGATTACATACGGAGGATGCCATGCGCAAAATACGCTGAAACACCCTGACTACGGATCAATATTTTGGGGACATTTCTCCGTATTACGGCCGTAGTACGGACGTATAATACGTGGCGTATTTTCTTACGCCATGTGTGACCCCAGCCTTAGAATACACAGATGCACCAATAGAAATTAAAACAATAATAATAAAAATTAAAATTTAACAAAATATATATCGTGTATCGGTGCTCTGTGAAAAGTAGTGACTAAACACTAGAGTATGAAACAACCGCCACAGTCAAGACATGGAATGCCAGAAAGAGTTGACCCACACAGGAGATAGATATAAAATAGCCTTTATTACAGTGAGTGGCAAAACAAAAAAGGTTATATATACATAAAATTTGCAATAAAATATACAATAAAAACAAGCACGCGATTTAATTTCAGGACAATAGAAAAAAATTATATATTTTAACAAAAAATATAATATATGGTGACCTCCAATCTTGGTTGGTACAGATAGAAACCTACTTAAAAAGTAAGTAAAAAAATATAAACGGTGACCACCTAAGATTTCAACTCAATAAAAACACATTAAAGTGCATAAGTGCAAAAATTATGAATGCTATATGGTGGTAGTGTGTGAGACTACAAATTATAAAAGCACACCATTCAATGCGTGCAGAACCACTCATGAAAGCAGCATGTAGCTGCAAAGTGAACACACCGAAAAAAGTGCTGAGTGCAAAGGAAATATTGAGGTATTCTATCTGTAAATTACCTGTGAGGAGGGACGCCAGGTCCTGACACCGCGCACCACGGGGTGCGCGGTGTCAGGACCTGGCGTCCCTCCTCACAGGTAATTTACAGATAGAATACCTCAATATTTCCTTTGCACTCAGCACTTTTTTCGGTGTGTTCACTTTGCAGCTACATGCTGCTTTCATGAGTGGTTCTGCACGCATTGAATGGTGTGCTTTTATAATTTGTAGTCTCACACACTACCACCATATAGCATTCATAATTTTTGCACTTATGCACTTTAATGCGTTTTTATTGAGTTGAAATCTTAGGTGGTCACCGTTTATATTTTTTTACTTACTTTTTAAGTAGGTTTCTATCTGTACCAACCAAGATTGGAGGTCACCATATATTATATTTTTTGTTAAAATATATAATTTTTTTCTATTGTCCTGAAATTAAATCGCGTACTTGTTTTTATTGTATATTTTATTGCAAATTTTATGTATATATAACCTTTTTTGTTTTGCCACTCACTGTAATAAAGGCTATTTTATATCTATCTCCTGTGTGGGTCAACTCTTTCTGGCATTCCATGTCTTGACTGTGGCGGTTGTTACAAGTAAGTTTTGAAGACCCCAAATCTGCTGCTTCAATGTGTAGAGCAGATTGCAAGTGTCTTTAAACTTACAGAGACACCAGGACCACAGCCGACGCCTGTCAGCCCAGGACCAGCCCACCAGGACCACAGCCACAAATCTTTACAAGTAAGTTTTGAAGACCCCAAATCTGCTGCTTCAATGTGTAGAGCAGATTGCAGGTGTCTTTAAACTTACAGAGACACCAGGACCACAGCCGCCGCCTGTCGTCAGCCCAGGACCAGCCCACCAGGACCACAGCCACAAATCTTTACAAGTAAGTTTTGAAGACCCCAAATCTGCTGCTTCAATGTGTAGAGCAGATTGCAAGTGTCTTTAAACTTACAGAGACACCAGGACCACAGCCGCCGCCTGTCGTCAGCCCAGGACCAGCCCACCAGGACCACAGCCACAAATCTTTACAAGTAAGTTTTGAAGACCCCAAATCTGCTGCTTCAATGTGTAGAGCAGATTGCAAGTGTCTTTTAACTTACAGAGACACCAGGACCACAGCCGCCGGCCTTGCTACCGCAACAATGTCCTCTTCTGACAGCCCTCCTCCACAGCAACAGCGTGTATCGGTAAGTTAACACAAAAAATGTTTTGGTTTTTTTTTTGGTTTTTTAATTTACATTTTTTTTTATCACTACATGCATAAATTATGTTTCAACAGGAAGCTGAATCAGATGAGGAGCTGTCAGAAGGGGGCGAGACGGGTGGAGAGATGCAAGTGGAGGAGGAACCAAGTGTAAGTAGTGGTGAAACAGTTGCTTCGCACATCACACTGCACCATACACAAAACAGATTTTCATACATAACTAAACACAGAAAATATATGCCTACATTACTGAGAATTTGTTTCCTTTATTTCAGGCTGCTGCTGCTGCTCCTGCTGCTGCCACTGAAGGTTCTCCCAGAGTCGGCGGACTCGTCGCCGCGGTCGGCCATCAGTGTGTTGTTTTTTTTTTTTGGGGATGGGGATTCTATTGGTACTTTAGTGTTTCAGTGTACTAATTTGTTTGTTTTTCTTCTTCTTTTTTTTGGCACAGGCTTCACAGCGTGCTCCGGCAGTAGATGACGATGACGATGATGACGACATCGACATAGATGGTCTCATCGAGGAGGTTCGCAAGCGGGAGCCGCTGTGGAACATGGCTGACCGCAAACATTCCGATACCGGTGTCACCCGTCGGCTCTGGGACGAAGTGTGTCACAACCTCTTTCCAAGGTGGGAGAGCCTTCATCCAAAGCAGCTGAGCAAACTAGGTAAGTATTCACTTTCCAGTGATGTTTTGAGCTGACTAATGTATTGCATTTACCAATTTTTTTTTTTTCTTTTCATTCTTGTCTTCACAGGTGGAAAGGTTAGGAAGCGGTGGCGGTCACTGAGGGATCGCTTTAAAAGGGAATTTAACGCGGAGATGCAGGCCCCGAGTGGCTCTGCAGAAAGGAAGAGGAGCAAATACAAATATGGCCCGGCCCTCTCCTTCCTGAGGCGAACCATGCTGAGCAGAGTGTAAGTATTCTACAGCCCACTACTAACCATGTTAACCTGTCTACTTAGTTTGGTTTCAGTCAGGGCTTTTTCATATCAATGTATTAATTTCTTTTGTTTTTTATTTCACAGCACCTTCTCCAGCCACCGGGCGCCTGCATCTTCCTCTGCGCCCTCTGGAGCGATCCCTCCTGAGTCCGCCACTGAGGGCCACGTCGGTAGGCCCCACACCACTGACCCCTCCTCTGACCCCTCTTTCCCCTCCTCTGACCCCTCTGTCCCCTCCACTTCATCCGCCCCAAGCAGTGGAGCATTATTGCATCCTTCATTGCTCGCATCTGATGCTGAACAGTTAGCGTTCCCTTTACCCCACCCCTCTGATCCTGCCACCTCTAGACCACCATTAGGTTCTTGGCGGCAGCGACAGAGGGGTCAGGAAAGGAGCTATGCTCCTGAGTTCTTACACCTGAATGCATCCTTCCAAGGCTCTTTCAAAATTTTGGGAGAGCAAGTGACTGCTGGTTTCAACATGGTGCAGTCACGCATCAGTGAAACAAGCCAGGAAACCAGCAGTCGCTTGGATAGGCTGCATTCAGCTGTAAGTCCAGATCCGGCCAATATTTTTTTCCAATCCATGCTCAGGAGCATGGAGAAGCTTTCTTTTGAGCAACAGATGCGGGTAATGAATACCTGCCATAATGCTCTACTGCAGGCCATTAACGAGCCCCAATCGACCCACACACCTCCCCACACATCCACTACAATTCCACCCCAGGCCCCACCCCAGGCCCCATTTCCACACCATGCCCAACCCCAGGCCCCATTTCCACACCATACCCCCCATTACCAAACCCAGCCCCAATCCCCACACCAGCACCATTACCAAACCTAGCTACAAACCCCACGCCAGCCCCATTACCCAACCCAGTCCCACTACCCTACCCAGTCACAATACCCAACCCAGTCCCCATACCCATCCCGGCCCCCAAACCAAATTCCTTCCCCAGTGTTTTCTTCCTTGCCCAGCTTCCCTTCCCCAATAAGTATTCCCCCTACCCCAACACCACCACCCTCTGGTCAGCCTCCTGGTTTTACCCCCCCTTCCACTGCACCCCAAACAAGTAGGGTTTCCCCACCTATCGACGTGGTCCAACCTTCCAGCCCCTCCTCCCCTCGTATCTCCACCCCCCGCTTTGAAGATTTGTAAATGTAAAAAGTTATGTTTTATGTTCAAAACTTTGAAAATGGTTTACAAAAAATTGTGAAAATAAAAAATATCTAAATATTTTTTGGTTAAAAATTTTTTTTTGAAAAAAGAGTTCAAAATAAAATTCAGTTGGATTAAAATTCTACTCTGTGTGTGTGTGTGGATTTATTAAGGTCATATGGTAACTAATAACAAAGATAAAATAAAAATAAACAGCAGACGTATGAAAGGTATAAAATATTGGTTTTACTAGCAAGAAAACCACGCTTTTGTACTTTTTTTTTTTTCTGAAGAAACACATTTTTTTACATAAACAAACACATGGAAAACAGGTTACACAATCATGTCTTGCCATGGGATCCACCCGACAGGTGACACAAAATAATCGGCAAACTGGTCCCTCATCCTTGTAACTGAACCTGTAGAGCGAACCGAGCTGCTGCGGTAGTCCCACAAGGTGGTCTCCAACTCTTCATCATCCAAGGAAACGGGCTCCTTTGAAAGGACAAAGTTGTGGAGCACCACACAGGCTTTAACAACCTCGTCTATAGTTGTGGTTTTCAGTTTGATTGCCGTCAGTAGAACTCGCCACTTCGCCGTCAATATGCCAAAGGAACACTCCACTACTCTTCGTGCTCTAGTAAGCCGGTAATTAAAGACCCGCTTGGTATGGTTTAAGTTCCGGCTACTGTAAGGTTTCAGTAGGTGCGGCGACAGTTGAAAGGCTTCATCACCTACAAAAACATATTCCATGGCTGGTTCACTTGTTCCTGGCAGTGGTCTGGCTGGCGGGAAATCGTAGGTCTCTCCATAAAGGCAACGACCCATCGGAGAGTTTTTAAGAACTTGCGAATCGTTGGACCGTCCATACGCTCCTATGTCCACTGCAAGGAACCTGCAGTTGGCATCTGCAATAGCCATAAGGACGATGGAGAAATACTTCTTATAATTATAATACTCCGATCCTGTTCCTGCCGGTTTCGCAATCCTTATATGTTTCCCGTCAACTGCACCCACACAATTAGGGAAATTACAAATTTGCTGAAACTGTTCTGCACTTCGCAACCAGATTTCCATGGATGGTTGGGGGATATACTCTGGTTGCAAAGTGGTCCAAACAGCCCGACATGTGTCCTTCCCTATTCCTGAAATAGTGGAAATGCCCAGCCTGAATTGGTAATGGAGTGAAGTCATAGATTCACCCGTAGCTAGGAAACTGTAAAAAAAAAAAAAATGTTAGAAAAAAATTGCACAGACCAACAAGTTTCAATATGGCACTGTGAAATTTTTTTTAAAGACGGGACACACAATAAAACCAGCATGAAACCGGTGTAAAAAAGCAGTGGAATGGCCGCCAAGAAAACCAAAATTACATGCTGCAGAAAATAGTGCGCAGTATGTCAGCGCAGTATTGTCTGCAGCATGTAATATAACATAAAAAATGACCAATGACAGAAAAACAAGCAGTTGCATGTCAACAAACCCCCCCCCCAAAAAAAAACTACAGAAAATGCAACGCAATATTTCAGCGCAGTATTTTCTGCAGTCTGTTATCTAACATTCAATATCAGCAATGACATTTAAAAAAAGCAGTGGAATGGCCGCAAAGAAAACCAAAATTACATGCTGCAGAAAATAGTGCGCAATATGTCAGCGCAGTATTGTCTGCAGCATGTAATATAACATTAAATATGAGCAATGACATAAAAAAAAGAGGCTTACCGCAGGGTCACCATCAGCCGCTCCGCCGGTGTGATGGCAAGCCTCATCCTTGTGTCCTGTCTTCGGATGACATCCTCCATTTTTGCAAGCAAAAAGTCAAAATTTTCCAGCCTCATCCGCACGTAGTTATAGAATTTGTGTGGATTGTGCCGCAACTCCAGGTACAGAGTGGACTGGACACCCCGGGTCATCCGTAGTTCATTGATCGGATGAATCCACAGTCGTCTCCGTCTCCGTTGCTGCAGAAGCATCCTACGCCTTTCCGCTGCCGCCTCCTTCTCCCGCACTATAATATCCAGGCGATTCGTCTCAAAGATAACATCGGTAACCAAACTAGCAATCCTCCCAAGAACACCTTCCATCGCTGCCACAAAACTAAAACCCACAAAGATGGGCTGTAAAAACAGTAACTATATAGTTTTCCATATTTTCCAGTAGCCAATCAAATTTGGGAGCCTCCCATTTTAAAAACGGATCTGTCGGAAAAACGTATGCAACGGATGGTAAAACGTATGCAATGTATGCAACGCATCCAGTATTTTCGACGGAAACGTTTAGCGGATTTGCGACGGATCTGTCGAAATGCTGTATGCGTGGCATACGTTTGTCACCGTTTTTCACTTTTTTGACGCATCCGTTTTTTCGGCAAAAAAGACGTTTTGAGACGGTTTACAGTTAACACTAGTTTGAAAATAGCCTTAGAAGTGTGGGCACATCCTGTTATGCATGTTAGGCATGTAACTACTGGCATGGCTATGATTGGCTGCTGAAATGATGTCATGATGCACTATTAAAGCCATTTTGGGTTCATTCTGCTGTGAATTCAGTTAGGGACAGGACGCTGGTGTTCTGACTGAGGGACAATTTGAGATAGCGATTTGCTTCATTGTGCTTTACCCAGGCTACTGTAGCAACATCTGTGTGAGAACCTTTTTTTGCCTTGCAGCGCTGTTCACAGCTGTCTGTAAGGTGTGTGAGTGCAGCTCACGCTGCAGTGTGTTCTGCAGCCACATCTGGTCGTAGTTCCCTCAGCGTGCGTCACTGACTCATACTGTTACATTGTCCTTTTTTGCATTTGTGCTGCTGCACATTTTTGCTGATTTCTCCTATTAGTGTGTTTTCATCTGTATCCAGCTAGATAGCGTGCAAACACTATATAGGAGTAGATAGAGCTTTTCTGCAGCCTTGTTCACGGCCATCTGCAAGGTCTGTGTGTGTGAGTGCAGCTCTTGCTGCAGTGTGTTCTGCAGCCACATCTGGTTGTAGTCCGCTCAGCATGTGTCACTGCCTCATACATTGTCCTTTTTTTCATTAGTGCAGCCCATTTTTCCTGATTTCTCCTATTAGTGGTGTGTTTCCATCCGTATCCAGCTAGATTGCGTGCACTATATAGGAGTAGATAGAGGAGCCTTTCTGCAGCCTTGTGCCCTGCAGCCCCAGCCAGATTAGTATTAGCCTATTTTTTGGAGCCTCATCTATTGCATTGTAGGTTACCTTCCTGCATTGTAATAGCTACAAAAAGTTTGTGATACTATTGGTTTTACATCTTTAGGCACATCAATTTTTTTTTTGTAAAAAAAAAAACCTAAATAAAGTTCACCAAACACTCCACTTTACAGTTGTGTAGGCCACATTAGCTCATATTAAAGTCTAGTCCACACTTTATAAAATTAGTGTTTCTTATACCTGTTAGCAGCTGTTCAGGAATAAGCACACTAAGCCCTTAGTACTTTTCTTCTTATCTTTATCAGTCTACCAAGATGAAGAAGGCAGGTAGTAAGGCACGTGGTTGTGGGTGTGGAGTTTCTGCAGGGAGAGGACGTGGGGATTCTGTGCCTGCTGCGGGCACCAGTGACTCAGCATCCCCCAGTTTTACCAGGGAACAATCCTTTATGCACAGCTTTGTAGGAGCTCGCCGTACCCCACTGCTGCGGGACAAACAAATTGAAGCTGTTGTTGGATGGATGGCAGCTAATGCATCGACTTCAATTAGTGCCACATCCTCTCAGGTCCAGAGCACTGAAGAGCACTCATCTGTCTCTTCACCACCTGCCAAATTGCCCAGGCAGTCAGAGAGCCCTGGACAGGAGCCATCTCTACTTCTGTTCTCTGAATCTCTTGGCTTGGAAAGAGGGGGCCAGCAAAGCAGCATTCAAGAAATTGAAGAACTGGCAGTATGCAGTGATGTGCAACTGCTTTGTCTCTCTGAATCTGAAGAGGCGGGTGGGCCAGTGCCTACGGTCAGCACACCTCAGTACGCATCTGATGATGAGACTCAGGTGCCACTTTCTGGTGCGTACTGTGCTGCCGAGACTACCCAGGAGAAGCAGTTGTTAGAAGAGGGTAGTGTAGATGATGAGGTCCTTGACCCATCATGGCGTGAGGTACAGGAAGGTGGTGGGAGCAGCTCTGAGGAAGAGATTCCCCGAATGGCCCAAAAAGGAGGGAGAGGGAGGGGGCAGACTTGGTTGCCTGTAGCCTCCACTTCGACACCCGTTAGGAGCATGCCTCTTCCAAAACGGGCACTCCCAAGAGTTGCAGTGCCTGGTCCTTTTTTGACACAGTTACAGATGACATTTGCTTTGTCAAATGCAAGCTGTGTCATCAGAAAGTGAAAAGCGGGAAAAATGTCAGCAACCTCAATCCCACAAATATGTGGAAACATGTGCGGACCAAGCACGTGGTGGAGTTACAAAAACACACTGAAGACCTAGGCCAACCTACAGCGCCACCTACCACCTCTTCAGCTCGTGTTGTAGCTTCTTCCTCCAGCTCACACACAGCTGGTTCGGCTTCCTCACAGGATCGCCATGGAAGAACCTCTGACACTGTTGTACAGAGACCCAGTGTAATTCCACCCACATCACCACGTTCCTTGTCATCCTCACACTCCCAGCCCTGTCCACAGCCATCGGTAGTACAGGCATGGGGGAAAAGGCAGCCATTCTCGGTAAACCACCCCGAGCACAGGCTCTGAATGCTGCCATTGCAAAACTACTGTCCGTTGAAATGCTGTCATTCAGGCTGGTGGAGACTGACACCTTCCGTACCTTCATAGCATTGGCAGTCCCACAATACAATGTGCCCAGCCGCTTTTATTTCAGCAGGCAAGCCGTCCCTGCCCTGCAAAAGCATGTGGAGGGAAACATTAAACATGCGCTACTAAACGCCGTCAGTAGCAAGGTCCACCTGACCACCGATATGTGGACCAGTCACCATGGACAGGGACACTACCTTTCCCTCACTGCCCATTGGGTAAATGTTGTGGTGCCGGGTACAGATCTTGAGAGTGGCGCTGCACATGGTCTGCCAACTCCAAGGATTGCAGGAATCCAGTCTGTACACATTGACTCCTCCTCATACTCCAGTTCCTCTGAATCAGCGCTGCAGGAGCCGTCACAGTCTACCTCCACATGGACCCGTGAAAACTTACCTGTTCCGGCCGATATGAGCACAGCCGTGGCCAAACATCAACAGGCCGTATTGAAATGAATTTCTTTGGGGAATCGAAGCCACACAGCGCAGGAGCTCTGGAATGCCATCAAGCAGGAGAGCGACGTGTGGTTTGTGCCAGCGAATCTCCAGCCAGGCATGGTAGTGTGTGACAATGGCTGAAATCTGGTGGCAGCTCTGGGCCTGGGCAACCTCACTCACATCCCATGTCTGGCACATGTGCTCAACTTGGTCGTGCAGAGTTTTTTGAGGGACTATCCGGATCTTGATGCACTGCTGCACAAGGTCCACCTAGAGTGCGCTCACTTGCGGCGTTCCAGCATGGCAAGATCGTGCATTGCAGTTCTGCACACCAATTCCGCCTTCCGGAACATCGCATCATATGTGACCTACCCACCAGGTGGAATTCAATGTTACATATGTTGGAGCGGTTGTGTGAGCAGCAGGCAGCAGTAATGGAGTACCAGCTGCATCAGGCGCAAAGAAGTCGCACTCCGCGCCGTTCAGACTTCACAACCACAGAGTGGGCCACTATGAAGGACATCTGCCAGGTTTTGCATGCCTCGATGATTCCACGCAGATGGCGAGTGCAGATGATGCATTAGTCAGCATGACTATCCCCCTTATCTGCCTGCTTGAAAACACTGCAAGCGCTAAGGGAGGAGGTTGTGGAAGAGGTGGAGGATGAGGAGTCACAAATGCCATCTGCTTCTGGACAGTCTGCGCAACGTGGTTCCTCACAATGGCCTAGGCAGGGGACACTTTGTGAGGAGGATGAGGAGGAGTCAATGGAGGAGGAAGACATCTGTCCAGAGGAGGGAGTTACACAATGCTCTAGTAGTCAGTATGTAGAGCGAGGGTGGGGTGATGCAGAGCAGGCAGAGATCACGCCTCAAGCAGGGGACAGCGTTTCTTGGCCAGTTGGCAGCCTGCAGCACATGGTTGATTTCATGCTGTAGTGCCTGAGAAACGACCGCCGCATTGCCCACATCCTCAACACGGCTGATTATTGGGTGTACACTAGTGTTGAGCGATACCGTCTGATACTTGAAAGTATCGGTATCGGAAAGTACCGGCCGATACCGGCAAAGTATCGGATCTGATCCGATACCGATACCCGATACCAATACAAGTCAATGGGACTCAAGTATCGGAAGGTATCCCTGATGGTTCCCAGGGTCTGAAGGAGAGGACACTCTCCTTCAGGCCCTGGGATCCATATTACTGTGTAAAATAAAGAATTAAAATAAAAAATATTGATATACTCACCTCTCCGACGCAGCCTGAACCTTACCGCTGTGAACCGGCAGCCTTCTTTGCTTAAAATGAGCGCGTTCAGCACCTTCCATGACGTCACGGCTTCTGATTGGTCTCGTGCCGCTCATGTGACCGCCACGCGACCAATCAAAAGCCGTGACATCATCCCTCAGGTCCTAAATTCCTAGAAGGGAATTTAGGACCTGAGGGATGACGTCGCGGCTTGTGATTGGTCGTGTGGCGGTCACATGAGCGGCACGCGACCAATCAGAAGCCGTGACGTCATGGAAGGTGCTGAACGCGCTCATTTTAAACAAAGAAGGCTGCCGGTTACCAGCGGTGATGTCCAGGGGCCTCCGGACAGGTGAGTATATCAATATTTTTTATTTTAATTCTTTATTTTACACATTCATATGGATCCCAGGGCCTGAAGGAGAGTTTCCTCTCCTTCAGACCCTGGAAACCATACACTGGAAACTTCTGATTCCGATTCCCGATACCACAAAAGTATCGGATCTCGGTATCGGAATTCCGATACCGCAAGTATCGGCCGATACCCGATACTTGCGGTATCGGAATGCTCAACACTAGTGTACACCCTCCTAGATCCTCACTACCGGGATGTTATGATCCCAGTAGCTTAGGATCACAAATCTAAACAGCTAAGTCAGAGATAATAGGACAAGCTCTGGGGATGTGGTAACTGGACTGACCGCAAAACCTGATCCTAACCAAACACACTAAAGGTAGCCGTGGAACGTTTCCTGAAATCCTAGACGTCTCTTCACGGCCTGAGAAACTGACTACCCCTAGAGATAAAGTAAGACCTCACTTGCCTCAGAGAAATAACCCCAAAGATATAGAACAGCCCTCCACAAATAATAACGGTGAGTTAAGAGGAAAAGACAAATGCAGAGATGAAACAGGTTAAGCAAATGAGGCCCGCTAACACTAGATAGCAGAAAATAGCAAGGGATCTGTGCGGTCAGTAAAAAACCCTATACAAAAATATCCACGCAGAGAATGCGAGAACCCCCACACCAACTAACGATGTGGGGGAGCAACTCAGCACTCCAGAGCTACCAGCAAGCAGAGAAATCACATATTAGCAAGCTGGACAAAACTCATAATATTCTAGGAAACATATTGAACATAGATGAGCAAGAATAAGCAAACAGAAGTTAGCTTCTCATGGAGAGACTGATAATGGATGTAGACAGGAGCAATCAGAATAGCACTGAATACAACGACAGCAGGCATAGACTGAGAGTCCAAGTGAGCTAAATAGAAAACCAGCCCACAGATAACGAGACAGCTGATGCCAGTCACAAACCTGCAGAAAGACAGCACTCACACAGTACCACTTGTGACCACAAGAGGGAGCCCAGAAATAGAGTTCACAACAGTACCCCCCCCTTGAGGAGGGGTCACCGAACCCTCATCAAGACCCCCAGGGTGATAAGGATGAGCCGCATGGAAGGCACGAACCAAATCGGCAGCATGAACATCAGAGGCGACAATCCAGGAATTATCCTCCTGACCATAGCCCTTCCACTTAACTAAATACTGAAGCCTCCGTCTGGAAATACGAGAATCCAAGATCTTCTCCACCACGTACTCCAATTCGCCCTCAACCAGCACCGGAGCAGGAGGCTCAACAGAAGGAACCACAGGCACCACATACCTCCGCAACAAAGACCTATGGAACACATTATGAATGGCAAACGATGCTGGGAGGTCCAAACGAAAAGACACCGGGTTAAAGATTTCCAAAATCTTATAAGGACCGATGAAGCGAGGCTTGAATTTAGGAGAGGAAACCTTCATAGGAACATACCGAGAAGACAGCCATACCAAATCCCCAACACGAAGTCGGGGACCAACACCGCGACGGCGGTTGGCAAAGCGCTGAGCCTTCTCCTGTGACAACTTCAAATTGTCCACCACATGGTTCCAAATCTGCTGCAACCTATCCACCACAGAATCCACCCCCGGACAGTCAGAAGACTCAACCTGACCCGAGGAAAAACGAGGATGAAAACCAGAATTGCAGAAAAAAGGCGAAACCAAAGTAGCAGAACTAGCCCGATTATTAAGGGCAAACTCGGCCAATGGCAAAAAAGTCACCCAATCATCCTGATCAGCAGAAACAAAACATCTCAAATAAGTTTCCAACATCTGATTAGTTCGCTCGGTTTGGCCATTCGTCTGAGGATGGAAGGCCGACGAAAAAGACAAATCAATGCCCATCTTAGCACAAAAAATCCGCCAAAATCTGGACACAAACTGGGATCCTCTGTCAGACACAATATTTTCAGGGATGTCGTGCACGCGAACCACATTCTGAAAAAATAAAGGAACCAAATCGGAGGAGGAAGGCAACTTAGGCAAGGGCACCAAATGGACCATTTTGGAAAAACGATCACACACCACCCAGATGACAGACATTCTCTGAGATACTGGAAGATCTGAAATAAAATCCATGGAAATGTGCGTCCAAGGCCTCTTCGGGACAGGCAAAGGCAAAAGCAAACCGCTGTCATGAGAACAGCAAGGCTTAGCCTGAGCACAAATCCCACAGGACTGCACAAAGGAACGCACATCCCGCGACAAGGAAGGCCACCAGAAGGACCTAGCCACCAAATCTCTGGTACCAAAAATCCCAGGATGACCTGCCAACACCGAAGAATGAACCTCGGAAATAACTCTGCTGGTCCATCTATCTGGGACAAACAGTCTCTCTGGTGGGCAACGGTCAGGTCTCTCAGCCTGAAATTTCTGCAGCACTCGTCGCAAATCTGGGGAAATGGCAGACAAAATCACTCCCTCTTTGAGGATACCAGCCGGCTCTGAAACTCCCGGAGAGTCAGGCACAAAACTCCTAGAAAGGGCATCAGCCTTCACGTTCTTCGAACCAGGCAGGTACGAGACCACGAAATCGAAACGGGAGAAAAACAACGACCAACGAGCCTGTCTAGGATTCATGCGCTTGGCAGACTCGAGATAAATCAGATTTTTGTGATCAGTCAAGACCACCACACAATGCCTAGCTCCCTCGAGCCAATGTCGCCACTCCTCAAATGCCCACTTCATAGCCAACAATTCCCGATTACCAACATCATAATTCCGCTCGGCAGGCGAAAACTTTCTTGAAAAGAAGGCACAAGGCTTCATCACAGAGCCATCAGAGCTTCTCTGCGACAAAACAGCCCCTGCTCCAATCTCAGAAGCATCCACCTCGACCTGGAAAGGAAGAGAGATATCAGGCTGACATAATACTGGAGCTGAAGAAAACCGGCGCTTCAGCTCCCGAAAGGCTTCCACAGCCGCAGGAGACCAATTAGTCACATCATAACCTTTCTTGGTCAAATCTGTCAAGGGCTTAACCACGCCAGAAAAATTAGCGATGAAGCGACGGTAAAAATTAGCGAAACCCAAGAACTTCTGAAGACTCTTAACAGATGTAGGCTGAGTCCAATCATGAATAGCCTGGACCTTGACTGGGTCCATCTCAATAGTAGAAGGAGAAAAAATAAAACCCAAAAAGGAAACCTTCTGAACTCCGAAGAGACATTTTGAG
Source organism: Ranitomeya variabilis (assembly GCF_051348905.1). Lineage (NCBI taxonomy): Eukaryota > Metazoa > Chordata > Amphibia > Anura > Dendrobatidae > Ranitomeya > Ranitomeya variabilis. The sequence goes on along the minus strand of NC_135232.1, from coordinate 591,843,430 downwards.
CCCTTCACAAATAAGGCATTAGCACGCAGGACCTGAAATACCATCCTGACCTGCTTCACATGGGACTCCCAGTCCTCAGAAAAGACCAAAATGTCATCCAGATACACAATCATAAATTTATCCAGATATTCTCGGAAGATGTCATGCATGAAGGACTGGAACACAGAAGGAGCATTAGAGAGTCCAAAAGGCATCACCAAGTACTCAAAATGGCCCTCGGGCGTATTAAATGCTGTTTTCCATTCATCCCCCTGCTTAATACGCACAAGGTTATATGCACCACGAAGATCTATCTTGGTGAACCAACTGGACCCCTTAATCCAAGCAAACAGATCAGATAATAATGGCAAAGGATACTGAAATTTGACCGTGATTTTATTTAGAAGACAATAATCTATACAAGGTCTCAGAGAACCATCCTTCTTGGCCACAAAAAAGAATCCTGCACCAAGAGGGGAGGAGGACGGGCGAATATGTCCCTTCTCTAAAGACTCCTTTATATAACTCCGCATTGCGGCATGTTCTGGTACAGACAGATTAAAAAGTCGTCCCTTAGGGAACTTACTATGAGGAATCAAATTTATAGCACAATCACAATCCCTGTGAGGAGGCAGGGCACCGGATCTGGGCTCATCAAATACATCCTGGTAGTCCGACAAAAACTCAGGGACCTCAGAAGGAGTGGAAGAAGCAATTGACACCAAAGGAGCATCACCATGAATCCCCTGGCAACCCCAACTTGAAACAGACATAGCTTTCCAATCCAGAACTGGATTATGGGCCTGCAGCCATGGCAGACCCAAAACGACAACATCATGCAGATTATGCAGCACAAGAAAGCGCATCACCTCCTGATGTACAGGAGTCATGCACATGGTCACTTGAGTCCAATACTGAGGCTTATTCTCAGCCAATGGTGTAGCATCAATACCCCTCAGTGGAATAGGGAATTCCAAAGGCTCCAGGACAAAACCACAGCGCCTGGCAAACGACAAATCCATCAGGTTCAGGGCAGCACCTGAATCCACAAAAGCCATAACCGAGTAGGATGACAAAGAACAAATTAAAGTAACAGACAAAATGAATTTAGGCTGTATAGTACCAACGGTGACAGATTTAGCGATCTTTTTTACGCGCTTAGAGCATGCTGAGATAACATGTGTTGAATCACCACAGTAAAAGCACAACCCATTTTGACGTCTATGATTTTGCCGCTCAATTCTGGTCAGAATTCGGTCACATTGCATAGACTCAGGTCTCTGTTTAGAAAACACCGCCAGATGGTGCGCAGATTTGCGCTCCCGCAAACGCCGATCAATCTGAATGGCCAAAGCCATTGAGTCATTCAGACTTGCAGGCGTGGGGAACCCCACCATAACATTCTTAATGGCTTCAGAAAGACCTTCTCTGAAATTTGCAGCCAGGGCACACTCATTCCATTGAGTAAGCACCGACCATTTCCGAAATTTTTGACAATACACCTCAGCTTCTTCCTGGCCCTGAGAGAGAGCCAGCAAGGCCTTTTCTGCCTGGTTCTCAAGATTAGGTTCCTCATAAAGCAATCCAAGCACCAGAAAAAACGCATCCACATTCAGCAATGCAGGATCTCCCGGCGCCAGGGAGAAGGCCCAATCTTGAGGGTCGCCACGTAACAGGGAGATAACAATTCTAACTTGCTGAGCGGAATCACCAGAGGAACGAGGTCTCAAAGAAAGAAATAATTTACAATTATTCTTAAAATTCAGAAACCGAGATCTATCTCCAGAAAACAACTCAGGAATAGGTACTTTTGGCTCAGACAGGACTGTGAACAACAAAATCCTGAATGCTTTGCACCCTTGCAGCAAGATGATCCACACTAGAAGTCAGACTCTGAATATCCATGTCTGCAGCTGAACTCAAAGCCACCCAGAGATTAAGGGGATGAGAGAAGCTGGACAGACTGCCGCAAAGGGAGAGGAAAAAAAAAAAATTGTACTCAGGACTTCTCTTATCCCACTTCTGCGATGCATTAAACACTTTTCAGGCCTGCTGTACTGTTATGATCCCAGTGGCTTAGGATCACAAATCTAACCAGCTAAGTCAGAGATAATAGGACAAGCTCTGGGGATGTGGTAACTGGACTGACCGCAAAACCTGATCCTAACCAAACACACTAAAGGTAGCCGTGGAACGTTTCCTGAAATCCTAGACGTCTCTTCACGGCCTGAGAAACTGACTACCCCTAGAGATAAAGTAAGACCTCACTTGCCTCAGAGAAATAACCCCAAAGATATAGAACAGCCCTCCACAAATAATAACGGTGAGTTAAGAGGAAAAGACAAACGCAGAGATGAAACAGGTTAAGCAAATGAGGCCCGCTAACACTAGATAGCAGAAAATAGCAAGGGATCTGTGCGGTCAGTAAAAAACCCTATACAAAAATATCCACGCAGAGAATGCGAGAACCCCCACACCAACTAACGATGTGGGGGAGCAACTCAGCACCCCAGAGCTACCAGCAAGCAGAGAAATCACATATTAGCAAGCTGGACAAAACTCATAATATTCTAGGAAACATATTGAACATAGATGAGCAAGAATAAGCAAACAGAAGTTAGCTTCTCATGGAGAGACTGATAACGGATGTAGACAGGAGCAATCAGAATAGCACTGAATACAACGACAGCAGGCATAGACTGAGAGTCCAAGTGAGCTAAATAGAAAACCAGCCCACAGATAACGAGACAGCTGATGCCAGTCACAAACCTGCAGAAAGACAGCACTCACACAGTACCACTTGTGACTACAAGAGGGAGCCCAGAAATAGAGTTCACAACACCGGGACAACTTACAAAGTCTTAACACTGTTGAACCGGGAGCGTAAAATGCGGGAGTACCAAGACACACTGGTGCATTCCATCATGTTCTCCATTCCAACCGAGAGCAGTGCTGATAGTGCTTTACAAAGCAGCTCAGTGCGTCGAGGCGGTGGAGGAAGCTCTGCACAAAGAGGGAGCAGAAGCAGAAGTTTTGTGTGCCTGCCACAAATGTCTACATCATCACAGACGGCTCCAGTCAGCAGGAGGCAACGTTTCCATCAGATGGTGACAGACTACATGTCTTGCCCTCTCAGTGTACACTCAGACAGCTCTTCCCCCTTCAAGTTTTGGGTCTCTAAGCTGGATACATGGCCAGAGCTTAGCCAGTATGCATTGGAGGTGCTGGCTTGCCCTGCTGCTAGTGTATTATCGGAACGCGTCTTTAGTGCCGCAGGTGGTGTACTAACAGACCGTCGCATGCGATTATCCTCCGATAACGTTGACCGGCTTACTTTTCTGAAAATGAGCAAGGCCTGGATCTCGCAGGAATTTGCCACTCCTCTTCCAGATTAAATAATTGGTTGGCAACAGTATCCAGGTCTTCTGTTGTGTTCATGTTTCTACCACTTGAACTGTAATCCCTGGGCTCCAACACCACCAGTTGCTGCTCAGAAGTGCCGTCTGCACAGTCAACACTTGCTGCCATGTTATTGGGGTTTAGTAATGTCAGCTGCTCCCCTGCTGTGTATCCGGCAATTTCTTCTGCTCCGACCACTCTCACACTACAACAGATATTAAACTGCCTCCAATTAGGCCTCAACCTACACTCTGTTTCTAGCATTGACCCTGGGCTCCAACACTGCCAGTTTCTGCTCAGAAGTGCCGTCTGCACAGTCAACACTTGCTGCCGTGTTATTGGGGTTTAGTAATGTCAGCTGCTCCCCTGCTGTGTATCCGGCAATTTCTTCTGCTCCGACCACTCTCACACTACAACAGATATTAAACTGCCTCCAATTAGGCCTCAACCTACACTCTGTTTCTAGCATTGACCCTGGGCTCCAACACTGCCAGTTTCTGCTCAGAAGTGCTGTCTGCACAGTCAACACTTGCTGCCATGTTATTGGGGCTCAGTAACGTCAGCTGCTCCCCTACTGTGTATCCGGCAATTTCTCCTGCTCCGTCCACTCTCACACTACAACAGATATTAAACTGCCTCCAATTAGGCCTCAGCCTACACTCTGTTTCTAGCATTGACCCTGGGCTCCAACACTGCCAGTTGCTGCTCAGAAGTGCCATCTGTACAGTTAACACTTGTTGCCGTGTTATTGGGGTTCAGTAACGTCAGCTGCTCCCCTGCTGTGTATCCGGCAATTTCTCCTGCTCCATCCACTCTCACACTACAACAGATATTAAACTGCCTCGAGTGTAGGCCCAAGGGATAACATAACAGCGCAGGCTCCGGGACAGATTCAAACAGCGTTGAGGAGGCGGCGCCCGGCGCCAAGGGGGTATGAATGACGGCTGTGCTGCGTCTGATTATGAAGGAAAGTCCCACCTCCGGGATGGTTTCACGGTATGAGGGGGCACATTTTATAAGTGTTTAGTTCATCGTGTGCAAGGAGCATAACTAGAAGAGCCACCTTGTCCAAATGCAGCATTAGTGCTGCACAAGGTTGGTCTTTTAGTTACAAACGCCTGGGGGGGTGACAGGTTCCCTTTCAACTTGCTCCAATTAGGCCTCTGCCATAACTCTGTTTCTCCTGTAATCCCTGGGCTCCAACACCGCCAGTTGCTGCTCGGAAGTGCCGTCTGCACAGTCAACACATGCTCCAGTGTTTTATGCTTCAGTATCTTCAGCTGATCCCCAGCTGTGTGTGCGGCAATTTCTCCTGCTCTCTCCACATTCACACTACTACAGACTTTAAACTTGCTCCAATTAGGCCTCTGCCTACACTCTGTTTCTCCTGTAATCCCTGGGCTCCAACACCTCCAGTTGCTGCTCAGAAGTGTCTTTGGCACGGGTACTCCCTCCTGCCCAGCCTGTTTCCAGCACGCCAGCTGTTTCCGGATAGTGTCAAGGTCACTTTGCCTCCAATACGTTGTCCTGTCGGGTTGCGGTCGGGTTAGCCGACTCTATGGTGCCTGCAGTTTAGTTGCTTCCTATGTGGGCTGCGGGATCTGGCAATCAAGGATGGTTTCGTAGTGCCAATAGGACAAGCTCTCCCTGTAGAACTGTGGGTTTTCGGTAACTCCGGCTGGCTTGCGGCCTTGAAATTTTTTTTCATGTGGACCTTCTGCTTCCTGTCTGAGTTCCAGCACTAGGGTTGAGCGACTTTTACTTTTTTAGGATCGAGTCGGGTTTTGCGAAACCCGACTTTGTCAAAAGTCGAGTCGAGTGAAATCGGCCGATTATCGCGAAAAGTCGGGGATCGACCGAAACACGAAACCCAATGTAAGTCAATGGGGAATCAGTCGGCAGTGAGTGGAGGACAGGAAAACACCAACAGTGCCCATTTTAATGTCAAAAACATCAATTCTTGTCACTTAAGCTTGTGAATCTTAATTTACCTTATACTAATAGTTAGGCATTGAAAATTGGGGGTCATTTGGCTAAAGTTGTGGGGAGGGGGGTAGGTCTGGCTCAAGTTTTTTGTGGGCCCAGGAAACGCGGACTACGTCACAGCGGTGGAGCCGGGAGAGGTAAGTATTAAAACTTTGCAAGTGCTGTGATCCTGAGCAAGCAGGGGGGGCCCACTTGTTCGCATTGGCCCTGCGCTTAGTAACCCGATGTTTACCCTGGTTACCCGGGGACTTCGGCATAGTTGGTCACTGGAGAGCTGTCTGTGTGACAGCTCTCCAGCGACCACACAACAACGAAACAGCGACACTGCAGCGATCGGCATCGTTGTCTATATCGCTGCAGCGTCGCTTAATGTGACGGTACCTTTACAGCCATTCATCAATTGGCAAATAACTCATACTACATGGGAACACCATGATAATCAGTAAAATATAAATATACACAAAATGTTACCCACATAACAAATCACACCATCACATTTATCATTAAGGATACAGGTATTTTTACACCTTATTGGTAGCTCAATACTCACTTCCCCTGATGAAGCTGTCCTGGTAAGAGCGATACGCGTTGGGAGTCCACTGCTCCACTTCCCGCTCCTGTGTTTGGCCGCCAGCATGGTATTTCTTTTCAGGTGATCTGCTCCTCTCTAGCAGCACTGTTACTTACCTGATAGGTTGGACCTTGCACTCAGATTCCAGCACCTGTTCCCTTTACAGATTTCTATCATATCCTTGTGGTTATTGGATTTAAGGCGTGATTTATATTCCTTTGACCTGGTGCTGCGTACCATCCATCTGGTTGGTGTGCGGTTTAGCATTGTATATCCACATATCACCACAGGTCTATTTTCTCTGGTTGCCATTCATTCATTGTTCTAGTTTGTATTACTATGTATTGCTATTTTTCACACAGGCAGTGGGTTTATGTGGTGGAGTGTTGCATTGTTTTTAATTGTTTTTAACCTTGTTGCCAATAAAGTTTCCTGTTTTATACTATATGATCTTGGGTGGTGTGCATACCATATTGTGGATTCTTTTGTCTTCCCTTTGCCATGCTCTGCTTCATGTCCACTTGGTTTGCACCCCCATTGCTGTTTTGAGATTTGTTCAATTTGTGGTGCGCCAATTGTACTATTATCCAATGACTTCAAGATAGGCCTATACATCAGTAAAGTAGTTGCGGATTTCAGCAGGTAGGAGACAGTACCCATGGCTATCGATGTGCTTGTGAGGAGGGCTATGAGGGCATCATACTGTGTAGGGGGCTATGGGTGTATCATACTATGTGGGCATCATATTGTGTGGAGGAGCTGTGAGAGCATTATGCTGTGTGGGGGGCTGTGGGGGGATCGTACTGTAAAGGGAGCTTTGTGAAGGGTGCCATAGGGGCATCATAGTGTGTGGGAATCAAACTGTGTGGAAGAGCTGTGGGGCATTATACTCTGCTGGGGATGAGGGAAGTTTGAGGGCATCATACTGTGTGGGGGGCTATGGGAGCATTATACTGTGTGGGAGGGCTGTGTGGTTATCATACTGGGTGGAGGGCTGTATGGGCATTATGCTGTGTGGAGGGTGTGTGGGGCTTTATACTGTGTATGGGTAAAGCTGTGAGGTCATCATACTGTATGTGGGGCTTCATGCTGTGTGTGTGTGGGGGGAGGCTGAGGGGGCATCATGCTGTGTGAACATCATACTGTGTGGAGGTGGTTAATAATACTGTATGGTATGGGGTGCTGTGAACGCATCATACTGTGTGGGGGACCAGTGGGCTTCAAAGAGTTTCCTGAACAGCAGAACAGTTGCAGTACATTTACAAAGTTCCTTATTGAGGACTAGCAGTTAAGTCTCACAAACATAATCATGGTGACTTGGGCTCAAACCCTCCACAGGATTTTATCACTGACCAGTTTTTCTCATAGTCCAGCGTTGTGTTCCTTGGTGGCTGGATAGGCCAGGACCTCCACTCAGTCTGAGGAAGCAGCTCAGCTTAGTGGGTCCACATATCATATGTACTGTGGTATTACATGGAAGTCATTCAAATGATATAATGGTAGTTGTAGGTAAAATTTCTGGTCTGCCAGAAGTTTCTGTTGGTGATAAAATCTGATCACTGTGCTGGCTTGAGGGATGTAATAATCTCAGTCACAGGGGATGCGACCAGGCACTGAGGGAAGAAGGTCCAGATGGTGGCCAGTGTTATTTTCAACTGCATTTTTGTTTTCAGGACATACAAAGAGTTGAAGACTATGGTGAAGCAAAAGGTCTGAGTCCTGGAGCTGGCAACATGAATGTCTCATTAAGGGCAGCACAGTGACATCATTGCACTGTATAGGTAGGAAGAAGATCCATTTGCTCATTGTGGTAGCAGGAACAGGTGAGACTTTTTTATTTTAATATAAGCACAAATGAGGCACTGGTGTCAGAGCCCAGAAATGACAACTGTGTAGGGGCACTATGAATGGAGTGGAAGATTTACATGACTAATGTGGGTTCACTTTTAAAGGTGGTGGACAAATAACAGGATAGCTACTGTATCTAGGAAACATTACTATATAGGAGAATACTACTTTACAGGACCACAAAGGGATATGTTACTACTGTATGGGTCCAACATTACTGTATGGGATGCAACTTAGGTTTGTTCTACTGTAGGGAGGGGGGCGCACAGAAAGGGACATTACTACGGTATAGGAGTAAAAAAAAAAAGAAGGCTATAAGTACTGCATCGAGGCACAAAGCAGATATTCCTACTGGATGGGGGCACAAAACAGATCTTACTATTGTATGGGTGTCACGCTATGACTGTCTTCGGTAAGGAAGGGAGGCCTCAAACTGTCCCTGGAACTGGGAACCTAACTATACCTGTCTCAGGGGTACTCTTGAAGGTAGAGAGGCTTGAGTCTCCTATGTTACTATACTCCTGTTATTGTCTTAAGCTGTCCCCTTCCCCAGGAGATTTGGGACAGATATGTTAGTGTATGAACATGCAAGACAAACAGAGATAACAAAAAGCAACTTGCATACAAAAACACTCACCAAGGGAAGGATAGGAAGGTACAAACCAAATGGGAATAGGATAATGGAGAAAGCATGCATCCAACAATCTCCAGCAGCGAGTATGAACTCCAACTTCAGCTCACCAACTTTAGCAAGCCAGGAAGTAAACTTTCACAGGCAAGGATGAGAAAGTCTGGCCAGGTTTTATAGACAGAGAAAATGAGCCGGTCAGGATCAGCTGTGAGATGAAGCTAACCAGCATAGAAATAGTCATTAACCTCTTCAGCTCCAAAGGAAACAAAGTCCATTTAAAATGAGGAACAAAACACATAGGCTAAACAGAAGACCTGCGATTCACAGTACGTAAAGATTGCCTAACCCAGATCTCCTAGGAGGAAGTGAGACACTTGTGACAATGGGGGAAGTTACTGCTGTATGGAGACCAGAAAAGAGGACATTATTATATGTAGATAGAGAGAGAGCAGGACATTGCTACTGTATGGAGGCCACAAATGGGGATTTTACTAGTACAGGTGCTTCTCACAAAATTAGAATATCATGAAAAAGTAATTTTTTTTCAGTTCTTCAATTCAAAAAGTGAAACTCATATATTATATAGTCATTACAAACAGAGTGATCTATTTCAAGTGTTTATTTCTGTTAATGTTGATGACTATGACCTACAGTCAATGAAAACCCAAAAGTCATTATCTCAGTAAATAAGAATACTTTATATTAGGCTTGGCGGATTGCACTAAATAAAGTAAATAATAAAGTGCAATCGCAACCCGGGGTCTACTGTGCAGAGATGAAAAACTGCTGCTAGTGAGCAAGGACAGAACAGACAGCAAACGATTGCCTGGACATTCTGTGTTAATGACACACAGTGTGAACGGAACACAAAGCAATAAACTCAGTTACTCCACAGAGAGGTACTGAACAAATGTATACTGAGTGCTATGCCATGTTAAAGGGAACCTGTCACCTCAAGTTGGTGGGATATTTAAATGAGTTTTTACTGGTCCGATGAGCGGCGTTTCATCTTCATTTCTCCACCCCGTCTGTCCCTGTTGTCTGCAATATGTTAGTGAATTAGAGTACGTGTGCGCCATAGTTGGCGCGTGCGCAATGCAATCTTCGGTTGCGCACGCGCAGTATGCTTTGCCCAACTGCGGGCAAAGCCGAAAAGCATTACTGCGCATGCGTCCGCGCACTATGTCCCAGAAGTATTTAGCTGTGTTGCAGGACATAGTGCGAATTGTGAAAATTGAGTCGACATTTGGCACAGAGAGAATCACGGTGGATTTGGAGGCTTCAGACGTTACAGCCCCGCCAGGGGCGGATTATAATAGGGTCAATCTGGGCGGTAGCCCAGGGCCCAGTGGTGTGGGAGGGCCCAGTGGTGTGGGGGGGCCCTGGGCTACCACTCAGATTGCCCACTGCCATCAGGGTATTACTGCCCTGACTGGCGTATGGGCCCGGTGGGCAGAGGGGGCCCACATCGGGCTCCGTCTCATCTGCTCACCGGGTCCCTACCGGCGCTGCAGCAGTTAAACGCTATTGATGTACAGGTGCACGCCCGCACGTCAATAGTTAACAGCCAACTGCCAATCGGAGGCTGGTAGCTGATACCAGCCGCAGTGCGCACGTCGCCGGCGTCTGACGTCATTGTCAGTCGCCGGTGAGTGCGCGCTGCTGGAGGGAGCTGCTTCGCTGAAGGAGCCCGGAGAGGTGAGGAGAACTCTTTTTTTTTAATTGCGAACGGCAATCCGGGGAGCCTGGGCCAGATTGCTGGACACACTGGAGGCAATATGCTGGACACACTGGGGGCAATATTCTGGACAAACTGGGGAAGATTGCTGGACACACTGGGGGCAATATGCTGGAGGCATTGGGGCAGAATGCTGGACAAACTGGGGGCAATATGCTGGACACACTGGGGGCAGAATGCTGGACACACTGGGGGCAATATGCTGGACACACTGTGGGGCAATATGCTGGACACACTGGGGGGCAATATGCTGGACACACTGGGGGCAATATGCTGGAAACACTGGGGCAATATGTTGGACAAACTGGGGGCAATATGCTGGACACACTGGGGGCAGAATGCTGGAGCACTGGAGGCAGAATGCTGGACACACTGGAGGCAATATGCTGGACACTCTGGGGGCAATATGCTGGACAAACTGGGGGCAGAATGCTGGAGCACTGGAGGCAGAATGCTGGACACACTGGGGGCAGAATGCTGGAGCACTGGAGGCAGAATGCTGGACACACTGGGGGCAATATGCTGGAAACACTGGGGCAGATTGCTGGAAACACTGGGGACAATATGCTGGAGACACTGGGGCAGATTGCTGGACACACTGAGGGCAGATTGCTGGACACACTGGGGGCAATATGCTGGACACACTGCGGCAGAATGCTGGACACACTGGGGGCAGGATGCTGGACACATTGGGGGCAGAGATGCTGGACATTGGGGGCAGAGATGCTGGACACTGGGGGCAGAGATGCTGGACACTGGGGGCAGAGATGCTGGATACTGGGGGCAGAGATGCTGGACATTGGGGGCAGAGATGTTGGACAATGGGGGCAGAGATGCTGGACACTGGGGGCAGAGATGCTGGACACACTGGGGGCAGTACTGGAGACAGATGGGGCAGGATTGGAGACATGGGCAGAATGTAGAAACAGGGCATGATTGGAGACACGGGGCAGAATGAAAGACATGGGGCAGGATTGGAGACAGATCGTGCAGGATCATGGGGCAGGATGGATACGATGGAGACTGATGGGGCAGGATGGGGAGATCATATGGGGCAGGATGGATACTCATGAGGGCAGGATGGGAGAACATATGGCTGACGCCAGGAATGAGATACACGGGGCCAGGATGGGGGATATTATTATTACCATAGGGGCTAATTAAGGGATATTATTACTGCAGTGATGTATTTATTTTATTTTTTGAGGACACTGTTTTAAATGGGGGGCGGTCCTGTTTCTGTGTAGAGTGATACTATGCCGCCTCTTTTTCTTCATGTGGTGTAATGTAGAAGTTGGGAAAAATTAAGTAATGTGTTCTGCAAGCGGAACTCGAGAACTTATTTCCTGCAGAGACAAGCCCTGGCTGGAAGAAGTGATGGCGGTCTGTGCTGGATGAAAGATGAAGGACTTCACCTAGAGACGTCACTGGTGAGTAAGTGTGCTACCTGTACACTGACATTATACACTGTATACTATATGCAGAGCTCCTGTGTATAATGTCACCGGTGATCACTGTATTACCTCTACACAGACAGATCTCCTGTGAATACTGGCACTTATAGTGATAGTATTGTGTTTTGTTTTTTTTTTCTTCCTAACTGAAGGGTAAATTGACTAGATCAATGAATGTTTGACAGGTTATAGTTTCACACAGCAATTATTTTTCTGGAATAATCTGGTTCAGGTATATGATGACCCCGTCACATGACCCCGTCACATGACCAGGGGGCCCACAGTGTCTGAACAGCCCGGGGCCCTGGCTACCCTTAATCCACCCCTGAGCCCCGCGGTCTTATTGAGACTTTAAGCTTTGCTTCCTTTCTTTGATCTTCGGTCTCATGCTTTTTATTGGCATTGGTTTTATTATATTTTCTTTCTAATGTTTTTATATTTTCCCATATATATTTTTTAGGTACCTATCTTCATGTTGTTTGTTCCAGTGTTTGGCCCTGTATGTTCTGTGTTCCCTTGGATCTGAGGAGGTCCCCATTCCATGGATAATTATAGATTCCTCTATGAAGATGATCACATTTTATGTATAATCATGGATATATGTATTATATTGTATTTTATACTGTGTTTTATTGTATATTGTTATTCAAGTTTTTATTCATGTCTATTGTTGTAATTGTTCACTGATTCTATCTATACTTATTTACACATATTCTGCATATTGCTATGATAAATATTATATATATCCTATTCAGGATGCACTCATTACACATTATCACTCTTTTTTTCATCTTTATTATTTTTATTCATAATATATATATTATTTATATATTGTTAGTATACACACTTTCACCTCACATTGCACCTCTCGCATTATTATTCTTGATGGGGATTAACTTCTTTTTATTGTATGGGTTTCTCCTTTAATTATCTGTTGTATTAGATCGTATATATACTGCTGTGTTGCCACTAGATTTCGCTAGATATCTGTACCTTAGGTTGATCCCATTAATACTTATGATAACCCTGTGCGCATGCGTGCCAGCGCTCTGTTGCTGGTCAATGCTGGCGGTGTTTCCCCGGGCTTGGGGGAATTCGCTTTCCGGTCACCTGTTCCCGGTCACGTGCTATTGCATTGGCGCGGATTTCCTCCTTGCTCTGACGCCTTCGGTGTTGTCCTGGCTCCGGATGCGTTCCGACAGCGCATGTGCCGCTATGTGGTTTGTTTTGATACAAACATGGTGATTGGCTGTTGAGTTCTATAAATCATTCACCATATCTCATGATGACATATCCCCTGAAGAAGGCACGAGGCCGAAACGTGCATTGGGGTGGGTGGCATCGTGGTCCCTTAGGTAATCATATCCTCTATTACTATTATGGGTCATGCTCTATTGTTACTTATAGGTTATTTCTTGGCAACCTTGTGATGAGGCTTTATGGTGCTCCTGCATCCTTTACATTTGGAATATATATATATTTATATCTCTATGAATTTTTTGCACAATGCACTGGCACTTTTTGAGCTGACTATCTGTTTACTAAATATTAACTATTGTTTGCCTGTTGGGTACTGCTTTGCCAGTCCTTTGTCATCTCCCTGTGATCTCTATTGTCTTATTATCTGTTACGTTATTTTTGAGTTAATAAAATTGTTACTTTTATACTAATTTGGTTCTTTTGGTGCTCTTGTTCCTTATTGGTTGTCAGACATACAACACTTGCAGACAGAGTGTTAAAGTCCCCACTCACATAGCCACTAGTGTTGAGCGATACCATCCCAAGTATCGGTATCGGAAAGTATCGGCCGATACCGGCAAAGTATTGGATCTAATCCGATACCGATACCCGATACCAATACAAGTCAATGGGACACCAAGTATCGGACGGTATCCTGTATGGTTCCCAGGGTCTGAAGGAGAGGAAACTCTCCTTCAGGCCCTGGGATCCATATCAATGTGTAAAAAGAATTAAAATAAAAAATAGGGATATACTCACCCTTTGACGCGCCCTGGACTTTACCGCCGTAACCGGGAGCCGTTGTACCTAAGAACGCGCGCTTGAAGGGCCTTAGATGACGTCACGGCGCTCTGATTGGTCCGTAGCGGTCGCGTGACCGCTACGCGACCAATCACAAAGCCGTGACGTCACCTAAGGTCTTTCAAGCGCTTGAAATACCTTAGAAGACGTCCGCAGCTTCTGATTGGTCGCGTAGCGGTCGCGTGACCGCTACGCGACCAATCACAAAGCCGTGACGTCTTCTAAGGTATTTCAAGCGCTTGAAAGACCTTAGGTGACGTCACGGCTTTGTGATTGGTCGCGTAGCGGTCACGCGACCGCTACGGACCAATCAGAGCGCCGTGACGTCATCTAAGGCCCTTCAAGCGAGCATTCTTAGGTACAACGGCTCCCGGTTACGGCGGTAAAGTCCAGGGGCCGCCGGAGAGGTGAGTATATCCCTATTTTTTATTTTAATTCTTTCTTTTACACATTGATATTAATCCCGATACCGATTCCCGATACCACAAAAGTATCGGATCTCGGTATCGGAATTCCGATACCGCAAGTATCGGCCGATACTTGTGGTATCGGAATGCTCAACACTAATAGCCACACATAAATTATACTAGTGCACCACTGAGAGCCTTTTAAATGCTAGGCTCCACCCCAAAAACTAACGTCCAGCCAGCCATGACATCGCCTGCGGGCCAATCTGGAGCTGCCACATCACCAGAGCAGCTAACGTGGACCACCAATAGGAAGACGCCACATCACGGACATGCTCAGTAAGGTGATTTCTGGACTTAGACTCCAGAGCGTCAGGTCACCGCTGCCTATCGCTGCTCACTATAGACTTGGCTGGAGAACCAGCAGTAACCAAACAAACACCACGATCCTGAGCAAGATGCCTGGACTGATGTCTATGCTCAGCAGCACCTACAGTGGCTGAACCTGAATGGGAGACCGCAGAGGCAGATAAGGCTTGGGATCTATCCTGTGCTACGGGAGAATCCTAACACTTCATAACGCCAGCTTGAAAAATGATTTTAAAATCTGAAATGTTGGCCTACTGAAATGTATGCTTTGCACAAAAAGAAAAAAAGAGCATGAACCACACCTCCAAAAATCATACGTTGATCTAAAGCCGCTAGGCAAAAATTTATATAACTGAACATGAGGTTTTCAGCTTAACATTGTGATCAAACTGTATGAAGCCCACTGCCACCTCACGGCAAACCTCGTAGTGGGTCCTACCGCCCTAACGGAGCAGAGTGGTGCGGCAACCACCGCCACAGCGGCAATGCACTAGAAGGTCAGACGGCCTGTTGCCCCACAGCACCCATTGTAAAAAGTCACAGAGAAAAATGCAGAGAGGTTTACCTGCTGAAGCCTCCAACCAAATGCACTAGCAGGGTGCGGCGGACACGATTAATGATGGCAAAAACACAGGTGCAAAAAATACAGATGAAACAACCACTTTCAATCCAGTGTTGGCTGTTTGGCATTAGTGCACAAAAAGATAAGCGATAATAGTCTATGTGGTGTTGTTCACACAAGCAATGCAAGGCATCTGGTTTACAGCCTATTACTAACGCACATACAGGCGGGCCGCCCAGTGCAACAAAATGCATGCTATATGAACAGAGGCCAACAGTTTACAGAGCCATCTTGTTCCGACCGCACCCTGCTAGTGCATTTGGTTGGAGGCTTCAGCAGGTAAACATCTCTGCATTTTTCTCTGTGACTTTTTTAAATTTTTTGGAGGATCTTTAAGTCCTCTTTTTGTGTCGGTGAGCTTTTATTCTATGTTTAGTGTTAGGACTGGCAAAATGTAAGGACCCTTGATGCGGGTTGCCAGCTTACGTATTGAGGCCCCAATATAAACTAATACATTGATATGTGGTTTTTTTTGCACTTTATCTTGCAGGGTGCGGTCGGACCAAGATGGCTCTGTAAACTGTAGGCCTCTATTCACACAGCATGCATTTTGTGGCACTGGGCGGCCCGCATATATGTGCGTCAGTAATAGGCTGTAAACCAGATGCCTTGCATTGCCTGTGTGAACAACGCCACATACAGACTATTATCGCTTATCTTTTTGTGCACTAATGCCAAACAGCCAACACTGGATTGAAAGTGGTTGTTTCATCGGTATTTTTTGCACCTTTATTTTTGCCATCATTAATCGTGTCCGCCGCACCATGCTAGTGCATTTGGTTGGAGGCTTCAGCAGGTAAACATCTCTGCATTTTTCTCTGTGACTTTTTTCAATTTTTTGGAGGATCATTAAGTCCTCTTTTTGTGTCGGTGAGCTTTTATTCTACCCACAGCACCCATGCTGAAAGACTGAGTCCCCATGACTCCAGACCACACTCCATACTGAAATGTATGTTCAGTAAATGCACTTAATACTTGGTCGAGCTCCTTTTGCATCAATTACTGCATCGATGCGGCATGGCATGGAGGCAATCAGCCTCTGGCACTGCTGAGGTGTTATGGAAGCCCAGGTTGCTTTGATAGCAGCCTTCAGCTCGTCTGCATTGTGGGGTCTGGTGTCTCTCATCTTCCTGTTTACAATACCCCTTAGTATGGGGTTCAGGTCAGGCGAGTTTGCTGGCCAATCAAGCACAGTGATACTGTAGATTATAAACCAGGTATTGGTACTTTTGGCAGTGTGGACAGGGGCCAATCCTGCTGGAGAATTAAATTTACATCTCCAAAAAGCTTGTCAGCAGAAGGAAGAATGAAGTGCTCTAAAATTTCCTGTTAGACGGCTGGGCTGATTTTGGTCTTGATAAGACACTGTGGACCTATACCAGCAGATGATATGACTCCTCAAACCATCATTGATTGTGGAAACCTCAAGCAGCTTGGATTGTGGCCTTTCCAATCTTCCTCTAGACTCTGGGACCTTGATTTCCAAATTAAATGCAAAATTTACTTTAATCTGAAATCACCACCTTGGACCACTGTGCAACAGTCCAGTTCTTTTTCTCCTTGGCCCAGGTAAGACACTTCTGACATTGTCTATTGGTCATGAGTGGCTTGACACAAGGAATTTGACAATTGTAGCCCATGTCCTGGATACTTCTGTGTGTGGTGGCTCTTGAAGCAATGACTCCAGGATCAGTCCACTCCTTGTGAATCTCCCCCAAATTTTTGAACTGCTTTATCGTAACAATTCTTTCAAGGCTGCGGTTATCCCGGTTGCTTGTGCACCTTTTTCTACTACACTTTTTCTTTCTACTCAACTTTCCATTAATATGCTTGGATACAGTACTCTGAACAGCCAGCTTCTTTACCAATGACCTTTTGTGGCTTACCCTCCTTGTGGAGTGTGTCAATGAATGCCTTCTGGACATCTGTCAAGTCAGCAGTCTTCTCCATGATTGTGAAGCCTACTGAAACAGACTAAGGGACCTTTTTAGATGCTTAGAAAGCCTTTGCAGGTGTATTTTTTGTTAATTATTCTAATTTACTGAGATAATGACTTTTGGGTGTTCATTGGCTGTAAGCCATAATCATTAACATAAGTAGAAATAAACGCTTGAAATCGATCTCTCTGTTTGTAATGACTCTATAGAATATGAGGTTCACTTTTTGTATTGAAGAACTGAAATAACTTTTTGATGATATTCTAATTTTGTGAGAAGCACCTGTATGTGGGGATACTTATTTCTGTGTAGAACACCATGGTGTTTGGGTAGGAATTGGGGAACAGTGGGCAGAGTACCTGAAAAAGCAATGAGATAAAAAATGTTTGTGTATTAAAAATCTACAAAGATGAGTCGTGGATGGGAGAAGGTATCATGGAGGTCTGTGTAGGATAGAGAATATACAGGAAAATTAACTGCTTCAATCAGTGACAAAGTCACATTTGTGCAACTGGAGTTACCTGTATTGTATTCTGTTGAAACACATGCAGAGAGCCTGTGAAGGACTGGTATGTATCTGTATAATGCTGTTTGTACAGCGGTTTTTAGTCAGCAGCAGTATGGTGGCATTATTCAGTCACTATTATAAATGCTAGTAATTTGTGGTCATTGCATGGAGGTACTATTTGGCTTTTGTATTGTGTTAATATTGATTGCATAGCTGTTAGTATACTGAGTTTTATTTAGTAACAGTTTGTTGAAACTTGTCTTTTGTTACCTGCATGACCCTGTTATTTATAGAATGAGGTTTATTTTGAGAAGGGTGTGCATAACTTTATTAGACCATAGCATCACCACTGGGCCCTTTGCATCTGAATAACAGCTTTCTGGTAGTGGGAGGGAGCCCAGATCCCAAATTTGCCCTTAGATCCATAGGATGCCAGAGATGCTGCTAAAGTTGCATTGACTGTCGCTTGCTAGGTTCATGCAAGGCCAGCAAGAATTGTCAAGGGTCGTAATTAGTAGGGTTGAGCGACTTTCATTTTTTTAAGATCGAGTCGGGTTTTGCGAAACCCGACTTTGTCCAGAGTCGAGTCGAGTGCAGTCGGCCGATTATCGCTAAAAGTCGGGGATCGACCGAAACACGAAACCCAATGCAAGTCAATGGGGAAGCATAGTCGGCAGTGAGTGGAGGCCAGGAAAACACCTACAGTGCCCATTTTAATGCCAAAAACATCCATTCTTGTTTCTGAAGCTTGTCAATCTTAATTAACTTTATAATAATAGTTGGGCATAGGAAATTGGGGGTCATTTGGCAAAAGTTGTGGGGGGAGTAGGGCTGGCTCAAGTTTTTCGTTGGCCCAGGAAATGCGGACTACGTCACGGCAGTGTTGCAGGGAGAGGTAAGTATTTCAACGTTGCAAGTGCTGTGATCCTGAGCAAGCAGGGGGGGCCCACTCGTTCGCATTGGCAATGGCACAGGGCCCCTCAAAGTACGGCGGTGTGTTTGCATGGCGGGGGCGCCTCCCACCAGCAGCGACACTTTTGCGTACTCTGAGGGGCCCTGTGCCAGTGACGTCGCCAACGAGTATGCCCCCCCCACCTGATGAAGGAACCTGCACTTTCATCTGCACCTTCCTCTTTGTCCCTGTGTAAGGTGGTATAACATGCGGGAAGGGGAACCTTACTTTCAGCAGGGTCAGATTCTGGCTGTGTAGAGTACAAGGGGAATGTAGTGGTCTAGGTCAATGTACCAGCAGACTCATCTAGCAGTGGCTGGGCAATGGGCAGGATGAGGAGGAAACAGATATAGGGCCAAAGAATAAAGTAGGCTAAATGCAGTTCAAAATTGGTAACAGGACTAAACAGGCGGCATTGCTTTGTTCAGTGGCGTAGCAAACCCAAGAGCAGCAGACACTGTTTCAAGGGCCTAACCACACTAGTAGGCCAAATGCAGTTTAATATCTGATAGTATAGGCAGAAAGCCAGAATGTGGAAGCTCCGCTTTGTTCAGTTGAGGACAACACCAGGGAGGGGCAGACACCGTTAGTAGGCCGTAACAGCCAATTTTTTTAAAAAACAGCAGTTAATAAGAGGCAGAAGGTAGAAGCTCAGCTTTATTCAGTTGAGGACAACACCAGGCAGGGGCAGACACCTTTAGGGTACGTTCACACAGGACTTTTTTGCTGCTTTTTTTTGCTGCTTTTTTTTATGCTAATTTAGGTGCGTTTTTTTGGTGCGTTTTTGGTGCGTTTTTTGGGTCTGTTCTCACAGGACTTTTTTGCTGCAGATTTTTGCTGCAGATTTTTGCTGCTTTTTTATGCCAATTTTCAGCTGCTAGGACACCTCACAATGGCTCTTCACACCTTACTACCAGGAACTCCCTCACAATAGATCACAATCAGGACACCTCACAATGGCTCTTCACACCTCACAATGGCTCACAATGGCTCTTCACACCTCACTACCAGGAACTCCCTCACAATAGATCACAAACAGGACACCTCACAATGGCTCTAGTCTTCACACCTCACAATGGCTCTTCACACCTCACTACCAGGAACTCCCTCACAATAGATCACAATCAGGACACCTCACAATGGCTCTTCACACCTCACAATGGCTCACAATGGCTCTTCACACCTCACTACCAGGAACTCCCTCACAATAGATCACAAACAGGACACCTCACAATGGCTCTTCACACCTCACAATGGCTCTTCACACCTTACTACCAGGAACTCCCTCACAATAGATCACAAACAGGACACCTCACAATGGCTCTTCACACCTCACAATGGCTCACAATGGCTCTTCACACCTCACTAACCACACCCCTAAGCTCTTGGCTGTGAGATCCCTTCCTGCTGGCCATGATTTTCTGCACAAAAAACGCAGCAAATAATGCTACATGCGTTTTTTCAGCGTTTTTGCAGCGTTTTTTTCATCACCCATTCAAGTCAATGGGTGAAAAAACGCTGCAAAAACGCAGCAAAAACGCTGAAAGAAGTGACATGCCCTATGTCCAAAAAAAGCAGCAAAGCAGAAAAAACTGATCAAACAAAAAACCAACGTGTGTGCATGAGATTTCTGAAATCTCATAGGCTTTACTGGTACTGTAAAAAGCAGCTGAAAATTAGCATAAAAAAAAGCAGCAAAAAAAAAGCAGCAAAAAAGTCCTGTGTGAACGTACCCTTAGTAGGCCGGAACAGCCAATTTAATTTTTAAAAATCGTAATTTGGAACAGAAGGTTGAAGCACAGCTTTATTCAGTTGCAGCTTCTTGGCAATAATATAAAGAAGACGCGACAGGACAACACCCGGTGGATGCCATATCTGTGTTTTCAATGGAAAAAAACCTTTCAGTTAACTACTTGCAGGAGAAAGTTTTTGTAGCTGGTGGCCAATTTCTGTACTGTACCAGTTTTTTGTTGTATGTTTGGAACAGAAGGTTGAAGCACAGCTTTATTCAGTTGAGGACAACACCAGGCAGGGGCAGACACCTTTAGTAGGCCGGAACAGCCAATTTTTAAAAAAAACAGCAGTTAATAAGAGGCAGAAGGTAGAAGCTCAGCTTTATTCAGTTGAGGACAACACCAGGCAGGGGCAGACACCGTTAGTAGGCCGGAACCACCATTTTTTTTAAAAAACAGCAGTTAATCAGAACCAGAAGGTAGAAGCTCAGCTTTATTCAGTTGAGGACAACATGATTTAGGGACTGCAGACAGACTTAGCAGGCTGTCCCCTGTGCGGACCATGCATCCAATACATTAACCCCTTGAGCCACAAAGGACACGTAACCTTCCGTGGCCATGCCTACAGGTCCATGTGTCTGTTGTCAGGTGTACCTTTGGACTCACAGATTGACAGAATGCAAGGACAATGCGGTCTTTAACATGCTGGTGGAGGGGTGGGATGGCTTTTCTCGCAAAAGAATTGTCAACTGGGTAGCTCATAGCGTGGTACATCGTAGTCCATCCTGGCTTTATTAATATTAAATAAAATAAAAAAATAGGCTCTATGCACTGTAAAATAGGTTCCAGGGGTACACGGGCAGCAGTGGTCTGGTCAGTGGAGGCCTAGTGGAAGGAGGGACCGCAGACAGGCTTCGAAGGCCTAACATAATAAAATGGGCTGGCTGTAGGCACTTTATAATTGGTTCCAGGGGTACACGGGCAGCAGTGGTCTGGTCAGTGGAGGCCTAGTGGAAGGAGGGACCGCAGACAGGCTTCGAAGGCCTAACATAATAAAATGGGCTGGCTGTAGGCACTGTAAAATAGGTTCCAGGGGTACACGGCCAGCAGTGGTCTGGTCAGTGGAGGCCTAGTGGAAGGAGGGACCGCAGACAGGCTTCGAAGGCCTAACATAATAAAATGGGCTGGCTGTAGGCACTGTAAAATAGGTTCCAGGGGTACACGGGCAGCAGTGGTCTGGTCAGTGGAGGCCTAGTGGAAGGAGGGACCGCAGACAGGCTTCGAAGGCCTAACCTAAAAAAATGAGCTGGCTGTAGGCACTTTATAATTGGTTCCAGGGATACACGGGCAGCAGTGGTCTGGTCAGTGGAGGCCTAGTGGAAGGAGGGACCGCAGACAGGCTTCGAAGGCCTAACATAATAAAATGGGCTGGCTGTAGGCACTTTATAATTGGTTCCAGGGGTACACGGGCAGCAGTGGTCTGGTCAACGGAGGCCGATTGTAATGAGTGTCTGCCAGTTAGTAGTCCAAAACAACAAATAAATGTGAATGTCTCGCATTAAAACAAAACAAAAACACTAAAGGGTGCAATCATTAGGTTCAGGGGTGGGATCCTCTGCGTTGTTTCAGACCTAATAATTTAGCGCAAAGTATTTACTGTGGTAAATAGAGGACACTGCCCCTGACTATGTTAAGTACCATCATACATGTTAACACAATGGTATTGTCAGTGGCAGGTATGGAAGGATGTCAGCGCATAGACTAAACATTGGTGGAAGTGTGAGAGATAACTGTGGAAGTGGTAGAGCAATGTTTGACCTGGGGGTGGGTGAACTCTCTTGTGGCCGGCGGTACAGGCCCAGGGCCCCTCATGTTACAACAGTGTGTCTGACGTTGGGTGCGCCCCACCACCGCCAGAGACACTTTATTGTACTATGAGGGACCCAGTAGCAATGCCGTCGACCAAAAGCGAGCACACCCACCTCTTCA
Organism: Ranitomeya variabilis; assembly: GCF_051348905.1. Classification (NCBI taxonomy): domain Eukaryota; kingdom Metazoa; phylum Chordata; class Amphibia; order Anura; family Dendrobatidae; genus Ranitomeya; species Ranitomeya variabilis. Next base: position 591,821,267 of record NC_135232.1, on the reverse strand, counting down.
GACAAACAGCAGTCTCACGGGTGCTTGCGCCAAGTCGCGATACCACGGCCCCGTGTGGGGAGTTTGGCCATTTAGTGAGGTGTAAACATGTCGAAGGCTGGACAATCAGCTGCAGAAAATTAGACATTAGAAAAGTAATTCACAGTAGTCCACAGGTAAGAGCTTTTCATAGGAAAGCTAGTTGTCGGCCGGGCAAGGTGGGGCAAAAGATTTTGAAATCCAGTTGTGGTTCATTTTAATGAATGTTAGATCGTCAACATTTTGGGTAGCCAGACGAGTCCTTTTTTCGGTTAATATTGAACCTGCAGCACTGAATACTCTTTCTGATAGGACACTTGCTGCCGGGCAAGCAAGCTCCTGCAATGCATATTCTGCCAATTCTGGCCAGGTGTCTAATTTTGATGCCCAGTAATCAAATGGGAATGACGGTTGAGGGAGAACATCGATAAGGGATGAAAAATAGTTAGTAACCATACTGGACAAATGTTGTCTCCTGTCACTTTCAATTGATGCAGCAGTACCTGTCCTGTCTGCGGTCATAGCAAAATCACTCCACAACCTGGTCAGAAAACCCCTCTGTCCAACGCCACTTCTGATGTGTGCACCCCTAACACTCCTAGTCTGCTGCCCCCTGGAGCTCGTGTGAGAACGATCACGTGCGCTGTGTGCTGGGAATGCCTGAAGCAAACGGTCAACAAGAGTTGATTGTTTGGTTGCTAATATTAGTTCCAAGTTCTCATGTGGCATAATATTTTGCAATTTGCCTTTATAGCGTGGATCAAGGAGGCAGGCCAACCAGTAATCGTAATCGTTCATCATTTTCGTAATGCGTGTGTCCCTTTTTAGGATACGTAAGGCATAATCCGCCATGTGGGCCAAAGTTCCAGTTGTCAAATCTCCGGTTGTGATTGGTTGAGGGGCAGTTTCAGGCAAATCTACGTCACTTGTGTCCCTCAAAAAAACAGAACCCGGCCTTGCCACGCAACCAATTTCCAGTGCCCCCGGGAAAGCTTCCGCATTAAAAATATACTCATCCCCATCATCCTCCTCGTCCTCCACCTCCTCTTCGCCCGCTACCTCGTCCTGTACACTGCCCTGACCAGACAATGGCTGACTGTCATCAAGGCTTTCCTCTTCCTCTGGTGCAGACGCCTGCTCCTTTATGTGCGTCAAACTTTGCATCAGCAGACGCATTAGGGGGATGCTCATGCTTATTACGGCGTTGTCTGCACTAACCAGCCGTGTGCATTCCTCAAAACACTGAAGGACTTGACACATGTCTTGTATCTTGGACCACTGCACACCTGACAACTCCATGTCTGCCATCCTACTGCCTGCCCGTGTATGTGTATCCTCCCACAAAAACATAACAGCCCGCCTCTGTTGGCACAGTCTCTGAAGCATGTGCAGTGTTGAGTTCCACCTTGTTGCAACGTCTATGATTAGGCGATGCTGGGGAAGGTTCAAAGACCGCTGATAGGTCTGCATACGGCTGGCGTGTACAGGCGAACGTCGGATATGTGAGCAAAGTCCACGCACTTTGAGGAGCAGGTCGGAGAACCCAGGATAAGTTTTCAATAAGCACTGCACCACCAGGTTTAAGGTGTGAGCCAGGCAAGGAATGTGTTTCAGTTGGGAAAGGGAGATGGCAGCCATGAAATTCCTTCCGTTATCACTCACTACCTTGCCTGCCTCAAGATCTACTGTGCCCAGCCACGACTGCATTTCTTGTTGCAAGAACTCGGACAGAACTTCCGCGGTGTGTCTGTTGTCGCCCAAACACTTCATAGCCAATACAGCCTGCTGACGCTTGCCAGTAGCTGGCCCATAATGGGACAACTGGTGTGCAACAGTGTCATCTGCCGATGGAGTGGTTGGCCGACTGCGGTCTGTGGAAGAGCTGTAGCTTCTGCAGGAGGACGAGGAGGAGGAGGAGGAGGGGGTGTGAACGCCTACAGCCAACTGTTTCCTAGACCGTGGGCTAGGCACAACTGTCCCGAAATTGATGTCCCCTGTGGACCCTGCATCCACCACATTCACCCAGTGTGCCGTGATGGACACATACCGTCCCTGGCCATGCCTACTGGTCCATGCATCTGTAGTCAGGTGCACCTTTGTACTCACAGATTGCCTGAGTGCATGGACGATGCGCTGTTTAACATGCTGGTGCAGGGCTGGGATGGCTTTTCTGGAAAAAAAGTGTCGACTGGGTAGCTCGTATCGTGGTTCAGCGTACTCCATCAGGGCTTTGAAAGCTTCGCTTTCAACTAACCGGTAGGGCATCATCTCTAATGAGATTAGTCTAGCTATGTGGGCGTTAAAACCCTGTGTACGCGGATGCGAGGATAAGTACTTCCTTTTTCTAACCAGAGTCTCATGTAGTGTGAGCTGAACTGGAGAGATGGAGATCGTGGAACTTGCGGGTGTGCCGGTGGACATGGCAGACTGAGAGACGGTTGGAGACGGAATTGTTTCCGCCGGTGCCCTAGATGCAATATTTCCTCCTACAAAACTGGTGATTCCCTGACCCTGACTGCTTTTGGCTGTCAAAGAAACCTGCACAGATACTGCCGGTGGTGCGGAAAATGGTGGCCTTACAGTGACGGAAGGGATGTTGCGTTGCTGACTAGCTTCATTGGCCGAGGGTGCTACAACCTTAAGGGACGTTTGGTAGTTCGTCCAGGCTTGAAAATGCATGGTGGTTAAGTGTCTATGCATGCAACTAGTATTGAGACTTTTCAGATTCTGACCTCTGCTTAAGCTAGTTGAACATTTTTGACAGATGACTTTGCGCTGATCAATTGGATGTTGTTTAAAAAAATGCCAGACTGCACTCTTCCTAGCATCGGATCCCTTTTCAGGGATTGCAGAATGAGCTTTAACCGGATGGCCACGCTGTCCTCCAACAGGTTTTGGCTTTGACACGCGTTTTGGGCCAGATAGGGGCCCGGCAGATGGAACCTGTTGCGATGTTGATGCCTGCTGCGGCCCCTCCTCCACCTCCGCATCTGAACTACTGCCGCCTGCACCCTGTTCCCCCAATGGCTGCCAATCGGGGTCAACAACCGGGTCATCTATTACCTCCTCTTCGAGCTCGTGTGCAACTTCGTCTGTGTCACTGTGTCGGTCGGTGGTATAGCGTTCGTGGCGGGGCAACATAGTCTCATCAGGGTCTGATTGTGGATCAGTACCCTGAGAGGGCAATGTGGTGGTCTGAGTCAAAGGAGCAGCATAGTACTCTGGCTGTGGCTGTGCATCAGTGCACTCCATGTCAGTATCTACTTGTAATGGGCATGGCCTGTTAAGTGTTTCACTTTCTAAGCCAGGGACGGTATGTGTAAAGAGCTCCATGGAGTAACCCGTTGTGTCGCCTGCTGCATCCTTCTCTCTTGTTGTAGTTTATGCTGAGGAGGACAAGGAAGCGACTTGTCCCTGACCGTGAACATCCACAAGCGACGCGCTGCTTTTACATTTACCAGTTTCAGAAGAGGAGGCAAAAGAGCTAGAGGCTGAGTCTGCAATGTAAGCCAAAACTTGCTGTTGCTGCTCCGGCTTTAAAAGCGGTTTTCCTACTCCCAGAAAAGAAAGCTTTCGAGGCCTTGTGTAGCCAGACGACGAAACTGGCTCCACAGCTCCAGACTTAGGTGGAATATTTTTATCCCCACGACCACCTGATGCTCCACTACCACTACCATCATTACCAGCTGACAATGAACGCCCACGGCCACGACCTCTTGCACCAGACTTCCTCATTGTTTTAAAAACTTATCCAAAGTAACTTTATTTGTTGCTGTCAAACAACTTACACAGTGAGCTATAACTTCAGTATGATTTCTATATCCCTTAACAGGTTGGTGAGACCACAAGGAAAATCAGGCACAATGTTACACACTCTGTTTTCTGTGGCACCAAATCACAGAGATGACACACACGCAGGACTGTCACTCAAGCACAAGTGTCAATATTAATCTCCCACCTATTTTTTTTTTTTCTCAGGGAGACTTTAGAAACCAAATAAGATAAAATGTTTTTTTCAGGGACAATTTAGAAACCAAATAATAAAAAAAAATAAAAAAAATAAATAGGCTTTCTATGGCCCACAATTTGAGAGAGAGAGGTGGCACACCCAGGAGTCAAGACTGGCACACAAGCTGAAAGGGCAATATTAATCTCCCACTGATTTTTTTTTATTTTTTTTTTTTCAGGGAGACTTTAGAAACCAAATAATAAAAAAAAAAAAAAAAAAAGGCTTTCTATGGCCCACTGAATGAGAGATGGCACACACAGGAGTGGCACACAAGCCCTGACTGAGGCCAATATTTTTCTCCCACTGATTGATGTAGTGTTTTTTTGTTAAGGTAGATTTTCGAACCCAAATCAAGGAAAAAAATAAATAGGCTTTCTATGGCCCACTGAGTGAGAGATGGCACACACAGGAGTGGCACACAGGCCCTGACTGAGGCCAATATTTTTCTCCCACTGATTGATGTAGTGTTTTTTTTTAAGGTAGATTTTCGAACCCAAATCAAGGAAAAAAATAAATAGGCTTTCTATGGCCCACTGAGTGAGAGATGGCACACACAGGAGTGGCACACAAGCCCTGACTGAGGCCAATATTTTTCTCCCACTGATTGATGTAGTGTTTTTTTGGTGAGGTAGATTTTCGAACCCAAATCAAGGAAAAAAATAAATAGGCTTTCTATGGCCCACTCAGTGAGAGATGGCACACACAGGGATGGCACTCTAGCAGAAATGCAAATCTTAATCTCCCACAAAAAAAAAAAAAAAAAGGGACTGTCCTACAATTACTATCTCCCTGCAGTAATCTCAGCCAGGTATGGCAGGCAGCAATAGGAGTGGACTGATGCACAAATTAAATAAAAAGTGTGGACAAACAAAAAAGATAGCTGTGCAGAAAGGAAGGAACAAGAAGATATGTGCTTTGAAAAAAGCAGTTGGTTTCCACAGTGGCGTACACACAGCAATACAGCTATCACGGAGCCTTCTAGGGCAGCCCAATGAGCTACAGCGCTGAGAGAAAAAAAAAATAAAAAAATGTAGCTTCCACTGTCCCTGCACACTTAAGGTGGTGTTGGACAGTGGAAATCGCTACAGCACAAGCGGTTTGGTGGTTAGTGGACCCTGCCTAACGCTATCCCTGCTTCTGACGAAGCAGCAGCAACCTCTCCCTAAGCTCAGATCAGCAGCAGTGAGATGGCGGTCGGCGGGAACGCCCCTTTATAGCCCCTGTGACGCCGCAGACAGCAAGCCAATCACTGCAATGCCCTTCTCTAAGATGGTGGGGACCAGGACCTATGTCATCACGCTGCCCACACTCTGCGTTCACCTTCATTGGCTGAGAAATGGCGCTTTTCGCGTCATTGAAACGCGACTTTGGCGCGAAAGTCGCGTACCGCATGGCCGACAAGCACAGGGGTCGGATCGGGTTTCATGAGACGCCGACTTAGCCAAAAGTCGGCGACTTTTGAAAATGAACGACCCGTTTCGCTCAACCCTAGTAATTAGGGTTGAGCGACTTTTACTTTTTTGGGGTCGAGTCGGGTTTTGCGAAACCCGACTATCTCAAAAGTCGAGTCGAGTGCAATCGGCCGATTATCGCGAAAAGTCGGGGATCGACCGAAACACGAAACCCAATGCAAGTCAATGGGGAAGCATAGTCGGCAGTGAGTGGGGGCCAGGAAAACACCTACAGTGCCCATTTTAATGGCAAAAACATCCATTCTTGTTTCTGAAGCTTGTCAATCTTAATTAACTTTATAATAATAGTTGTGCATTGGAAATTGGGGGTCATTTGGCTAAAGTTGTGGGGGGTAGGGCTGGTTCAAGTTTTTAGTGAGCCCAGGAAACGTGGACTACGTCACGGCGGTGGAGCAGTGAGAGGTAAGTATTTCAACTTTGCAAGTGCTGTGATCCAGAGCAAGCAGGGGGGCCCACTCGTTGGCATTGGCACTGGCACAGGGCCCCTCAAAGTACGGCGGTGTGTTTGCACGGCGGGGGTGCCTCCCACCAGCAGCGACACTTCTGTGTACACTGAGGGGCCCTGTGCCTGTGACGTCGCCAACGAGTATGCCCCCCCCACCTGATGAAGGATCCTGCACTTTCATCTGCACCTTCCTCTTTGTCCCTGTGTAAGGTGGTATAGTATGCGGGACGGGGAACCTGACTTTCAGCAGGGTCAGATTGTGGCTGTGTAGCGTGCAAGGGGAATGTAGTGGTCTGGGTCAATGTACCACAAGACTCATCTAGCACTGGCTGGGCAATGGGCAGGATGAGGATGAAACACAGATATAGGCCCAAATAATAAAGTGGGCTAAATACAGTTCAAAATTGGTAAAAGGACTAACCAGGGGGCATTGGTTTGTTCAGTGGAGTAGAAAACCCAGGAGCGGCAGACACCGTTTTAAGGGCCCAACCACAGTAGTAGGCCCAATGCAGTTTAATATTACAAATAAAGGCCGAAAGCCTGAAGATGGAAGCTCGGGAAAACAAAACAGGAGAAAACCCAGGAGCGGCAGACTCCGTTTTAAGGGCCCAACCACACTAGTAGGCCCAATGCAATTTAATATTACAAATCTAGCCCGAAAGCCTGAAGATTGAAGCTCTGGAAAATAACACAGACACCGTTAGTAGGCCCCAAACAAAATAGTAGGCCAACTGCACTGTTATCTTAACAACAACTACTTAATGAGAGCCTGAAGATTGAAGCTCAAGAAAACCAAACAGGAGAAAACCCAGGAGCGGCAGACACTGTTAGTAGGGCCCAATCAGACAAGTAGGCCAAATGCAGTGAAATATCTGATACTATAGGCCGAAAGCCTGATGACTGAAGCTCAGCTTTGTACAGTGGAGGACAACACCAGGGAGCGGCAGACACCGTTAGTAGGCCCCAACCACACATATTAACAACAACTACTTAATGAGAGCCTGAAGATTGAAGCTCAGGCAAGTAAACCTGGAGAACACCTTGGAGCGGCAGACACCGTTAGTAGGCCCCAAACAAAATAGTAGGCCAACTGCACTGTCATATTAACAACAACTACTTAATGAGAGCCTGAAGATTGAAGCTCAGGCAAGTAAACCTGGAGAACACCTTGGAGCGGCAGACACCGTTAGTAGGCCCCAACCACACATATTAACAACAACTACTTAATGAGAGCCTGAAGATTGAAGCTCAGCTTTGTACAGTGGAGGACAACACCAGGGAGCGGCAGACACCGTTAGTAGGCCCCAACCACACATATTAACAACAACTACTTAATGAGAGCCTGAAGATTGAAGCTCAGCTTTGCACAGTGGAGGACAACACCAGGGAGCGGCAGATACCGTTAGTAGGCCCAAACCACACATATTAACAACAACTACTTAATGAGAGCCTGAAGATTGAAGCTCAGGCAAGTAAACCTGGAGAACACCTTGGAGCGGCAGACACCGTTAGTAGGCCCCAAACAAAATAGTAGGCCAACTGCACTGTTATCTTAACAACAACTACTTAATGAGAGCCTGAAGATTGAAGCTCAGCTCTGTACAGTGGAGGACAACACCTTGGAGTGGCAGACACCGTTAGTAGGCCCCACTCGAAATAGTAGGCCAACTGCACTGTTATCTTAACAACAACTACTTAATGAGAGCCTGAAGATTGAAGCTCAAGAAAGCCAAACAGGAGAAAACCCAGGAGCGGCAGACACTGTTAGTAGGGCCCAATCAGACAAGTAGGCCAAATGCAGTGAAATATCTGATACTATAGGCCGAAAGCCTGATGACTGAAGCTCAGCTTTGTACAGTGGAGGACAACACCAGGGAGCGGCAGACACCGTTAGTAGGCCCCAACCACACATATTAACAACAACCTCTTAATGAGAGCCTGAAGATTGAAGCTCAGGCAAGTAAACCTGGAGAACACCTTGGAGCGGCAGACACCGTTAGTAGGCCCCAAACAAAATAGTAGGCCAACTGCACTGTCATATTAACAACAACTACTTAATGAGAGCCTGAAGATTGAAGCTCAGGCAAGTAAACCTGGAGAACACCTTGGAGCGGCAGACACCGTTAGTAGGCCCCAACCACACATATTAACAACAACTACTTAATGAGAGCCTGAAGATTGAAGCTCAGCTTTGTACAGTGGAGGACAACACCAGGGAGCGGCAGACACCGTTAGTAGGCCCCAACCACACATATTAACAACAACTACTTAATGAGAGCCTGAAGATTGAAGCTCAGCTTTGCACAGTGGAGGACAACACCAGGGAGCAGCAGACACCGTTAGTAGGCCCCAACCACACATATTAACAACAACTACTTAATGAGAGCCTGAAGATTGAAGCTCAGGCAAGTAAACCTGGAGAACACCTTGGAGCGGCAGACACCGTTAGTAGGCCCCAAACAAAATAGTAGGCCAACTGCACTGTCATATTAACAACAACTACTTAATGAGAGCCTGAAGATTGAAGCTCAGGCAAGTATACCTGGAAAACACCTTGGAGCAGCAGACACCGTTAGTAGGCCCCAACCACACATATTAACAACAACTACTTAATGAGAGCCTGAAGATTGAAGCTCAGCTTTGTACAGTGGAGGACAACACCAGGGAGCGGCAGACACCGTTAGTAGGCCCCAACCACACATATTAACAACAACTACTTAATGAGAGCCTGAAGATTGAAGTTCAGGCAAGTAAACCTGGAGAACACCTTTGAGGGCCAGACACCGTCAGTAGGCCCCAACCACACTAGTAGGCCAACTGCAGTGTTATATTAACAACAACTACTTAATGAGAGCATGAAGATTGAAGCTCAAGAAAACAAAACAGGAGAAAACCCAGGAGTGGCAGACACCGTTAGTAGGGCCCAACCAGACAAGTAGGCCAAATGCAGTTAAATATCTGATACTATAGGCCGAAAGCCTGAAGACTAGGGTTGAGCGAAACGGGTCGACCATTTTCAGAAGTCGCCGACTTTTGGCAAAGTCGGGTTTCATGAAACCCGACCCGACCCCTGTGTGGGGTCGGCTATGAGAAATCCGATACCGAGTTCCGATATGTTTGCGATATCGGAACTCGGTATCGGAATCCACATTTAAGTGTAAAATAAAGAATTAAAATAAAAAATATTGATATACTCACCTCTCCGACAAGCCCTGGTAGTAATCGGCATCTTCCGTTCCTAAGAATGAGAGCGTTCAGGGCCTTAGAAGACATCACGGCTTTGTGATTGGTCGCGGCGGCCCACGTGACCGCTCAGCGACCAATCACAAGCCGTGACGTAATTCTCTCAGGTCCTACATTCCTCATTCTAGGAATTTAGGCCATGAGAATTACGTCACGGCTTGTGATTGGTCGCTGAGCGGTCACGTGGGCTGCCGCGACCAATCACAAAGCCGTGACGTCATCTAAGGCCCTGAACGCGCTCATTCTTAGGAACGGAAGATGACGATTACTACCAGGGCTCGTCAGAGGGTGAGTATATCAATATTTTTTATTTTAATTCTTTATTTTACACTTAAATATGGATCCCAGGGCCTGAAGGAGAGTTTCCCCTCCTTCAGACCCTGGGAACCATAGTATCCCATTGCACAGCATTGGGTTTCGCGTTTCGGCCGACCCCGACCCCGACTTTTTTATAGGATCAGCCGATTTCACTCGACCCGACTTTTGAGAAAGTCGGGTTTCGTGAAACCCGACCCTATCCTATAAAAATAAAAGTCGCTCAACCCTACTGAAGACTGAAGCTCAGCTTTGTACAGTGAAGGACAACACCAGGGAGCGGCAGACACCGTTAGTAGGCCCCAAACAAAATAGTAGGCGAACTGCACTGTCATATTAACAACAACTACTTAATGAGAGCCTGAAGATTGAAGCTCAGCTTTGTACAGTGGAGGATAACACCAGGGAGCGGCAGACACCGTTAGTAGGCCCCAACCACACATATTAACAACAACTACTTAATGAGAGCCTGAAGATTGAAGCTCAGGCAAGTAAACCTGGAGAACACCTTTGAGGGCCAGACACCGTTAGTAGGCCCCAACCACACTAGTAGGCCAACTGCAGTGTTATATTAACAACAACTACTTAATGAGAGCCTGAAGATTGAAGCTCAAGAAAACAAAACAGGAGAAAACCCAGGAGCGGCAGACACCGTTAGTAGGGCCCAACCAGACAAGTAGGCCAAATGCAGTTAAATATCTGATACTATAGGCCGAAAGCCTGAAGACTGAAGCTCAGCTTTGTACAGTGAAGGACAACACCAGGGAGCGGCAGACACCGTTAGTAGGCCCCAAACAAAATAGTAGGCCAACTGCACTGCCATATTAACAACAACTACTTAATGAGAGCCTGAAGATTGAAGCTCAGGCAAGTAAACCTGGAGAACACCTTGGAGCGGCAGACACCGTTAGTAGGCCCCAACCACACATATTAACAACAACTACTTAATGAGAGCCTGTAGATTGAAGCTCAGCTTTGTGCAGTGGAGGACAACTGTAATGGGAGACAGACACAATAAGTAGGCCTAAATAAGTAATTAGGCAAAATGCTGTTCAAAATTGGGAAGTTGAGTACACTTGCAGCATAGCGTGGTTCAGCGGAGGAGGGCATGTGTAATTAGTGGCTCTGACACACGAAGTAGGCCTAAAATAAAAATGAAGGCTATATTAAGTTCAAAATTTGTAAAAGGAGTACACATGTGGCATAGCTGGGTTCTGTGGTGGAGGACAACTGTTATGACAGGCTTACACCGTTACTAGGCACAAATAAGTAAGTAGGATAAATGCAGTTCACAATTGGTAACAGGAGTACACAGGCGGCATAGCTTTGTTCGGTGGAGGACAACTGCAAGGAGTGGACTGGCTGAGACAGACACAGGTAGTAGGACTACAATGGAAAGTAGGCTCTATGCAGTTTAAAGTAGGTTACAGGGGTACACAGGCAGCATTGGTGTGCTCAGCGGAGGACAATTCGAAGGAGGGACTGCAGACAGACTTAGTAGGCCTAAAATAAGAAAATAGGCTCTATGCAGCTTCCTTTACGTGGCAGGGGTACACAGGCAGCATTGGTGTGCTCAGTGGAGGACAATTCAAAGGAGGGACCGCAGACAGACTTAGTAGGCCTAAAATAAGAAAATAGGCTCTATGCAGCTTCCTTTACGTGGCAGGGGTACACAGGCAGCATTGGTGTGCTCAGCGGAGGACAATTTGAAGGAGGGACTGCAGACAGACGAAGGAGGGACCGCAGACAGACGTAGAAGGCCTAAAATAACAAAATAGGCTCTATGCAGCTTCCATTATGTGGCAGGGGTACACAGGCAGCATTGGTGTGCTTAGCGGAGGACAATTCGAAGGAGGGACCGCAGACAGTAAGTACTCCAAAAAACTAAATAGATGTCAATGTCTCGCCCCCCCCCCAAAAAAAAGGGGGGGCATACTTCGGTACAGGGGTGGGCTCCTATGCTGACTTTCAGACGTTGTAATTTGGCGCAAAGTATTTACTGTTGTAAAAGTAGGACAGGGCCCCTGCCTATTTTAAATAGCATCATACATGTCAACAAATTGTTATTGTCAGTGCCAGGCATTGAAGGATTTCAGCGCATAGACTAAACAGTGGTGGAGCAGCGAGAGATAATTTTGCAAGTGGTAGAGCACTGTTTGAGCTGGGGGGGGGCACTCTCTCGTGGCTGGCGGTACAGGCCCAGGGCCCCTCATGTTACAACGGTGTGTCTGACGTTGGGTGCGCGCCACCACCACCAGAGACACTTCATTGTACTATGAGGGACCCATTGGCAGTGCCGTCGACCAAAAGTGGGCACACTCACCTCTTCAGACAAACGGCACTCTGACGGGTGCTTGCGCCAAGTGGCGAGACCACGGCCTCGTGGGGGGAGTAAGGCCATTTAGGGAGGTGTAAACATGTCGTATGCTGTACAAACAGCAGCTGCAAATTTAGAGATTGGAACAGTCAGTAACACCAGTCCCAAAGCAAGACCTTTTTTCAGGAAAGCTAGGTGTCAGCAGGGAAAGGTGGGGCAAAATAATTAGAAATCCATGAGTGGTTCATTTTAATGAAGGTTAGATCATCAACATTTTGGGTCGCCAGACGAGTCCTTTTTTCGGTCAGTATTGAACCAGCAGCACTGAATACTCTTTCTGATAGCACACTAGCTGCTAGGCAAGCCAATTCAGGCCAGGTGTCTATTTTGGATGCCCAGTAATAAAAGGGGAATGACGGTTGAGGGAGAACATCGATAATGGAGGAAAAATAGTTAGTAACCATACTGGACAAATGTTGTCTCCTGTCACTTTGAATTGATGCTGCAGTACCTGTCGTGTCTGCGGTTATTGCGAAATCACTCCACAACCTGGTCAGAAAACCCCTCTGTCCAACGCCACTTCTGATTTGTGCACCTCTAACACCTCTGCCCTGTTGCCCCCTGCAGCTCGTGTGAGAACCATCACCGGCGCTGTGTGCTGGGAATGCCTGAAACAAACGGTCTACAAGAGTAGCTTGTTTGGTTGCCAATATTTGTTCGAGGTTCTCATGTGGCATGATATTTTGCAATTTGCCCTTATAGCGAGGATCAAGGAGGCAGGCCAACCAGTAATCGTCATCAGTCATCATTTTTATAATGCGTGGGTCCCTTTTGAGGATACGCAAGGCATAATCCGCCATGTGTGCCAATGTTCCAGTTGTCAAATCTGTGCATGTGCTGGGTTGAGGAGCACTTTCGGGCAAATCAACGTCACTTGTCTCCCTCAAAAAAACAGAACCCGGCTTTGCAACGCCAGCAGTTTCTGTTGCCTCCTGAGAAGCTTCCTCATCCAAAAAATACTCATCCCCATCATCCTCCTCGTCCTCCTCCTCTTCGCCCGCCACCTGTTGACTTCCCTGAAGAGACAATGGCTGACTGTCATCTAGGCTTCCCTCGTCCTCGGCTGCAGACGCCTGCTCCTTTATGTGCATCAAACTTTTCATCAGCAGACGCATTAGGGGGATGCTCATGCTTATTATGGCGTTGTCTGCACTAACCAGCTGTGTGCATTCCTCAAAACACTAAAGGACTTGACACAGGTCTTGTAGCTTCGACCACTGCACACCTGACAACTCCATGTTTGCCATCCAACTGCCTACCCGTGTATGTGTATCCTCCCACAAATACATAACAGCACGCCTCTGATCGCACAGTCTCTGAAGCATGTGCAGTGTGGAGTTCCACCTTGTTGCAACATCGATGATTAGGCAATGCTGGGGAAGTTGCAAAGACCGCTGATGGTTCTGCATACGGCTGGAGTGTACGGGCGAACGGCGGATGTGCGAGCAAAGTCTGCGCACTTTCAGGAGCAGGTCGGGTAACCCCGGATAACTTTTCAGAAAGCACTGCACCACCAGGTTTAAGGTGTGAGCCAGGCAAGGAATGTGTTTCAGTTGTGAAAGGGCTATGGCAGCCATAAAATTCCTTCCGTTATCACTCACTACCTTGCCTGCCTCAAGATGTACAGTGCCCAGCCATGACTGAGTTTCTTGCTGCAAGAACTCGGACAGAACTTCCGCGGTGTGTCTGTTGTCGCCCAAACACTTCATTGCCAATACAGCCTGCTGACGCTTGCCACTAGCTGTTCCATAATGGGACACCTCGTGTGCAACAGTGGCAGCTGCGGATGGAGTGGTCGTGCGACTGCGGTCTGTGGACGAGCTCTCGCTTCTGCTGGAGGACGAGGAGGAGGAGGGGGGACGAACGCCTACAGCCAACAGTTTCCTAGACCGTGGGCTAGGAAGAACTGTCCCAATATTGCTGTCCCCTGTGGACCCTGCATCCACCACATTAACCCAGTGTGCAGTGATGGAGACGTAACGTCCCTGGCCATGCCTATTGGTCCATGCATCTGTTGTCAGGTGCACCTTTCTACTCACAGATTGCCTGAGTGCATGGACAATGCGGTCCTTTACATGCTGGTGGAGGGCTGGGATGGCTTTTCTCGAAGAGAAGTGTCAACTGGGTAGCTCGTAGCGTGGTTCAGCGTAGTCCATCAGGGCTTTGAAAGCTTCAGTTTCAACTAAACGGTAGGGCATCATCTCTAACGAGATTAGTCTAGCAATGTGGGCATTCAAACCCTGTGTACGCGGATGTGAGGATGAGTACTTCCTTTTCCTAACGAGAGTCTCATGTAGGGTGAGCTGGACTGGAGAGCTGCATAGGGTGGAACTAGCGGGGGTGCTGGTGGACATGGCAGACTGAGAGAGTGTTGGTGATGGTATTCTTGCTGTTGCCCTACATACAGTGTTTCCTACCACGAACCTGGTGATTCCCTGACGGCTTTGGCCTTGCGACGAATTCGCCACATTTACTGCAGGTGGTGTGGTAAACGGTGGGCTTACAGTGAGGGAAGGGATGTAGCGTTGCTGACTAGCTTCATTGTGAGAGGGTGCTACAACGTTAAGGGACGTTTGGTAGTTAGTCCAGGCTTCCAAGTGCATGGTGGTTAAATGTCTACGCATGCAACTTGTATTTAGATTTTTAACATTCTGACCTCTGCTGAAGGTCCTTGAGCATTTCTTACAGATGACTTTGCACTGATCATTTGGATCTTGGTTAAAAAAATACCAGACTGCACTCTTCCTACTATCGGATACCTTTTCAGGCATTGCACACTGAGCTACTTTAACCAGATGGCCACGCTGTCCTACAACTGGTTTTGTTTTTGCCACACGTTTTTGACCAGATACGGGCCTGCCAGATGGAACCTGTTGCGATGTTGATGCCTGCTGCGGCTCCTCCTCCTCCGCTTCAGAGCTACTGCCGCCTGCACCCTGTTCCCCCAATGGCTGCCAATCGGGGTCAAGAACTATATCATCTATGACCTCCTCTTCTATGTCCTGGGCACCTTCCTCTGGGTCACCGTGTAAGCCGGTGCTATAGCGTTCGTGACGGGGCTTAATAGTGTCATCAGGGTCAGATTCTGGATCAGTACACTGCAAGGGCAATGTTCTGATCTGAGTCAAAGGAACAGCATAATAATCTGGCTGTGGCTGTGCATCTGTGCACTCCATGTCCGATTCATCTTGTAATGGGCATGGCCTGTTAACAATTTCCCTTTCTAACCCAGGAACGGTATGTGTAAATAGCTCCATGGAGTAACCTGTTGTGTCACCTGACGCATCCTTCTCTGTTGTTCTGGGTGAAGAACACAAGGAAGCAACTTGTCCCTGACTGGGAACATCCACTGACGACGCACTGCTCTTACATTTGGCACTTTCCGAGGAGGAGGCGAAAGAGCTAGAGGCAGAGTCAGCAATGAAAGCCAAAACTTGTTCCTGCTGCTCCGGCTTTAAAAGCGGTTTTCCTACTCCCAGAAAAGGGAGCCTTCGAGGCCTTGTGTAGCCAGACGATGACGCTGGCTCAACAACTTGAGACTTAGGTGCTATTTTGCTTTTCCCACTACCACCAGATGCTCCACCACCACCACCATCATTACCAGCTGGCAATGACCGCCCACGGCTACGACCTCTTCCACCAGACTTCCTCATTCTTGGAAAAATTAAACCAAACTAACAACCGTTATGTGGTCCTGTACAAGCAGGTAGAAGGTGTACGTAAACTTGTTGTGAATTAAAATCTCCCTTTTTTATGTGTGGGAGAATGCTGGAAAAAATGAGGCCCACTGTATTACACTACACAGTTTGATTGGCAGAGATAGGCTGGCAGATATGCCACGAACAGGACTGACGCACGCAGATGCACACACTGGCAATAGAAATCTCACTCTTTATGTGTGGGAGAATGCAGGGAACAATCAGGCCCACTGGATTACACTACACAGTTTGATTGGCAGAAAGATGCTGGCAGATATGCCACTAACAGGACTGACGCACGCAGATGCACACACTGTCAATAGAAATTTCCCTCTTTATGTGTGGGAGAATGCAGGATTTAATCAGGCCCACTATATCACAGTATATTTTCTGTGGCACAAAATGACTGACAGATACCACAGACAGCACTGGCACAGATGCACAGATTTGGCAAGATTATTCTCCTTTTATTTAATTTTTTTTTTTTTATATGGCAGACAAGTGAATAAATCAGGCCCACTATATCACAGTATATTTCCTGTGGCACAAAATGAATGACAGATACCACAGACAGCACTGGCACAGATGCACAGATTTGCCAAGATTATTCTCCCTTTTTTATATATGGGAGACAAGTGATTAAATCAGGCCCACTATATCACAGTATATTTCCTGTGGCACAAAATGAATGACAGATACCACAGACAGCACTGGCACAGATTTGCCAAGATTATTCTCCCTTTATTTTTTTTTTATTTATATGGGAGACAAGTGAATAAATCAGGCCCACTATATCACAGTATATTTTCTGTGGCAAAAAATGAATGACAGATACCACAGACAGCACTGGCACAGATTTGCCAATATTATTCTCCCTTTATTTAATTTTTTTTTTTTTTATATGGGAGACAAGTCAATAAATCAGGCCCACTATATCACAGTATATTTCCTGTTTCACAAAATGAATGACAGATACCACAGACAGCACTGGCACAGATGCACAGATTTGCCAAGATTATTCTCCCTTTAATTTTTTTTTTTTTATATGGGAGACAAGTGAATAAATCAGGCCCACTATATCACAGTATATTTTCTGTGGCAAAAAATGAATGACAGATACCACAGACAGCACTGGCACAGATGCACTGATTGGCAATATAAATCTCCCTTCTTAGGTGTGGAACAGTGCAGAAAAATACAGGCCCACTGTTTTACACTACACAATTTCAGGGGCTGAAAGTGGCTGGAAGATATTAAAAAAAAAAAAGGGACCGTACTACAATTACTATCTCCCTACAATAATCTCTGAAAAGTATGGCAGGCAGCAATAAAAAGGACTGCTGGACACAAAAAATGAGGACAAACAAACAAGATAGCTGTGCAGAAAGGAAGGAGCAACAGGATTTGTGCTTTTAAAAAAGCAGTTGGTTTGAATAGCGGCGTACACACAGCAACGCAGCGATCAGGGAGCCTTATAAGCTACAGAGCTGTTGCACAGAAATCTTGCCTCCACTGTCCCTGCAAACAAAAGGTGGTGTTGGACAGTGGAAATCGCTACAGCACAAGCGGTTTGGGGGTTAATATACCCTGCCTAACGCTATCCCTGCTTCTGACGAAGCGGCAGCAACCTCTCCCTATGCTCAGATCAGCAGCAGTAAGATGGCGGTCGGCGGGAACGCCCCTTTATAGCCCCTGTGACGCCGCAGAAAGCAAGCCAATCACTGCCATGCCCTTCTCTAAGATGGTGGGGACCAGGACCTATGTCATCACGCTGCCAACACTCTGCGTCCTCCTTCATTGGCTGAGAAATGGCGCTTTAAGCGTCATATGAAACGCGACTTTGGCGCGAAGATCGGGTACCGCATGGCCGATCCCACGCTGGGATCGGGTCGGGTTTCATGAAACCCGACTTTGCCAAAAGTCGGCGACTTATGAAAATGACCGATCCGTTTCGCTCAACCCTAGTCGTAATCTAATAGAAAAGGTAATAATTCTCCTGTTCCTTTATGATTACCAATGTGTGCATAAAATACAATAAAAATGTATAAAAAAATAAATAAAAGGCCATGTGCTTTCCATGTCCATAAATTTTGAGCAAAATGAAATCTGTCTTTCATGATATGCACTATATTTCTGCGTTTCAGATACTTTTTGCTCCTTGTCCAACAAGGGTTAGTGGCTGTGCTGAAAATGCGTGTGGCTAGACATCATTCATTCGTTAAACTTGGGGTTATTCAGTCTGAAAAACCAAAGGCTAAGGGCCGACCTTGTTGCAATGTACAAATATATGATGGGACAGTGCAGAGATCTCTTTAATGATCTTTTTATACTTAGGCCTACGACAGGGACAAGGGGGCATTCTTCTATATCTAGAGAAAAAGAAGGTTTAATTAATTACAAACTATAAGTTTTTACTATAAGAGCAGTAAGACTATGGATCAGGGCCGGCTCCAGGTTTTTGAGGGCCCCGGGCGATAGAGTCTCAGTGGGCCCCTTTACCACATACCACGATTCATGATGCACAGATACACTCAATAGAGGAAACTTGTCATGTCCCCAAACGCTATTAGTAGGCAGATATGGGGTTAATCCACAGGTTAGGCTATGTCCCCACGATCAGGATATAGCAATGTTTTGGACACAGAGTATTTTCGCTGCATCCAAAACGCTCTGTTCTAATCATGCAGGTAAATCCGCATGTGTTCAGTGAACCATGCGGATTTACTGCATCAAATGAATAGCTATGGGTGAGACTATGCAGACTAGCGTCTCCGCTGCAGATTATCAACATGCTGCGGCTCGTAAACCCATGCCACCGTTGAGTCTATGCAGCGGTAAATAGAAGCACAGTTGGCATGGGATTTCTATAAATCTCATTCACTATGCTTGTAATGTAGAACACAGCGCTTTCAGCAACGGCTTAAAAAAAAAAAAAAAAAGCTACTGTTTTCCTATCCGTTGTAAAGTTGTTTTTTTTTTTAAAGTCCATCAAATGTCAGTAAGACGCCCCCCCCCCTCAAAGAAAAAAGTCCAGCAAGAATAGAGTGTTGAAAAAGAGCTCATGTAAAGTCCAGAAACTACTAATTTAAAGGAGGTTTTAGGTTTGCACAACGCAAGAGAAAAGTAATGATTTCTGAAGCGTTTTCTTCTTGAAAAACAGATTGTTTTTCCTCTTGTAGGACATGTTCACACAGAGGGCTTTTGGCAGTGTTTTACTACACAAACTCTAAAACTGGTGTTTTTTTTTTTTTTAAGATGTTCTACTGCAAAAACTGAGAAAAAACAGCTCAGTATGAGCCGACCTTAGAGTTAGTCTACACAGAGCAGATTTCCATATGAACTACCCGAAAATCGCCCCCATAATCTCCAGTGGGTAATCTGCGTTGCTGGTCATTCCGGTGGATTTTTTTTTAACCTGTGACATGTCACCTAGTGAACAATCTTATTGGACACTGCAGTGGGTGGCTGTACACAATGGGATGGGATGGGATATGCCACACCCAGACCCCACTGCAACCTTTGCAGCTGCTGCTCCCGGTGACTTCCAAAGCCGCCGCCATAGTGCACGGCTGGGCATCCACAGACTGGCCACTGTTAGATGAGGAACATCCCGGAGCTAGCTGCGGACAAAGCCACCGGTTCTCTGTCCAGCTGTCCTCTCTCCCAGGGGCTGTTCCTGTTCCTTCCCCGCTCCCCTGCCGCACCATGCTCTCATTCCCTGCACTGAGTGCGCTCCCCCCGCTGAGGGGAATAGTGAGGAGGGAGAAGTGAATGGCGGGTCCATGAGGTCAGGATGTGACCTGAAGAGACGGGGCCTGATGCGGGTCCTCTCTGTTCATCGGGCCCCATACGCCAGTCAGGGCCCTGCTGAGCAGTGTGGGTGCGCAGTATCCCAGAGAGGGTGAGTGGGCCCCCCCGTCTCGCCAGGGCCCTGGCACTTGCCCAGGTGCGCCGGGTGCTGACGCCGGCCCTGCTATGGATTCTTTATTGTAAGAGCAATAAGACTATGGATTCTTTACTGTAAGAGCAGTAGGACTGTGGATTATTTCATGTAAGAGCAGTGAGACTATGGAACTCTTTGCCACATGATGTTGTAATGTTTGAGTCACTTACTACAAAAGTACATGGAGGGCCTGGATGTCTTTCTTGATAAATATAGTTTTACAGGTTATGTGAACTAGACTGTGTAATGGATCGTTGAGCCTGAGAATTATTCTGATAATATAATGCTAATGCTGACACCCCTCCATGGTTCCCCTTAGCCCTCCATGCAGGGATGCCAACATACTCACCGCCGTGGCTGCGCTGTCACCTCCCCGTCTTCTGCTTCCTATTTCTCATTGCTCGCCGCACCGCCTTGGGGCAGGTGCGCTCCCCTATTCTTAAAGGGGCAGCTCACACACCTTCAAACATGCCCCCAGAAAATGGAACCCAGCATAAGGCACCATCCCCAATAGGGAGGTGTCCATGCAACGTTCTTTCATTAGTGATTTGGAGTGCTACTGGTATGTTGTGAAGTCCCTGAACCCTCGGTCACTGTGCGACCAGTTGCTGAACCTGGACCTCTGGTCTGTGTGTGGCCAGAGCCTGTACCAGGACCCTGGACCTTCATTAGACAGTCTCCGAACCTGTAAGCACATCCGCAGTCCCTGAACTCTGAAGCCGCTTTGGCCGTCCCTGAACTCCAAGGCTGCACTGGTGTTAACTGAACTCTGAAGTCGCACCAGTGGCACCTGAACCCTGAGGCTGCACTGGCGTACCTGAACCCTGAAGCTACTCTGATGGTACCTGAACCAGTTCCCAAGACCTGTCTGTCTGAACGTGTACCTATCCTAGTACTCTCTGTTGTCTGTCCCATTGAAAATAAAACAATTTAAAAAAGAAGAAAATACACATATTTTGTATCGCTGCTTTCTGAAATGTGCGACTTATCAAAATATAAAGTACAACTTGTCCATTACATCTGCACTGGAGGAATGGCCCGAATCACCCAGGACTTCTCCTCCACATGACTGATGTTCCATCCTGTCCAAGGATTAGCGTCTGACCTTCGATACTTGACACGCAGATTATGGACATTGGGTCTTGACTGGGGAAGTCTAGACCAGTGAAGTCGGGACATTGGATCATGACTGGCGAAGTCTGGACTTTGGAGCATGACCAATGACGTCTTGCCTGCTTTGGTATCCAGTCACTCTCAGGTGACTCTTCTCCAGGTGTTGACACAAGCTGATTACTCTACTCATTCATACTTCCCTTCTCACATCTTGGCACCAACTGAGTTCCTGGTACGCCATCACCACCTTTTTATATGTAGCAACTGCACCACAGCTGTCACCCGACTTGGTGTCCTCTTCAAACTCTTCCCTCCGGAATACTCTCCCCATTTTTCAGTTCCTGTCTGTTTGGCTCAACCAGCAGATGGCGGCATTTGGTCGTGAGTGCTGTGGAATGTTGACGAACTTTATCTTCTGCTCTCCACCACTTTTCAGATCTATGAAGTACATTTTAGTTATTGGTCTCGAAGAAAATAGAATACTTTAGAAAATAGAGCACATGAGTAACCATTGTGCCATTCACTTGTATTGCATTTACAGAATGGCTAAAAGGGAACAGAAAGGTGGTCACACATGCGCTCTTCCGCTCTCTTCATGCAGCGTACTATTGGACCCCTGTTTTCGGAATCGGTGGGCATCACTCTGGTTAGACTCCAGGCGATCGTAAATGTATCCCCTATCCTGAGAGGAATATACCCTTTAAGAGGATCTTGCAAATATACATTATGTCCAGTTTTATCATTAAGATGCATCATCTGCATTCGCTTTCCAGAAAAAAAAATCTCCCAGCATCCATCTTGTGAGTCAGGGTCACCCCCTATGCCTAAGATGGAGCTGGTGATAGATTTATAGGTGATGAGATAGGGTGGCAGCTGTTGTATATAGAGCCCTGTTTCTTTCTGTCGTCTCTTGGGCTGTTAAACATGAGCTATGCCACAGGAGAACCAGCCTATTCTTATAACAAATCACTTATTTTGCAAACAACGAGTATTTAGCAGCAGGCTACTAGCCACCCTTGCCCTATTTAAATGGCAACTCGGCTTCCCGAAATCAGCTTTGTGTTCATATTCCCACCAGACTGTGTATACTGGACTGTGCCACTTCCATTGTCTGCCCAGCTGCCTTGCCACTACTGAGACTGCCGCAAGCAGCAGCTGGGCGAACAAAGAGAGGGTAGAGTCCAGTGCCCAAAATTGTCACACACAAGGGGGTAAACTGGCACAGAAGACGGAGGACACCATTAAAGGATTTGCCAGTCTCACTGCAAGCGTGATCTGCATGCCACTGAGAGGCCGTGAGAGAGTAGCTGGCAAAGGCCAGTGTGAAGAATCTATACATAACATTAGTCCCTCCCCTCCTGCTATCTTGTCTGTCAGGATGAATATGCCAGCAAGTCTGGTTGCCATGTTTGACTGGCATCTCCAAGTCTCCACTCTATATAGTCTACAGAGACCAAGACATTCTCAGCTGTGGGAGAAGAAGCAGAAAACAATAATTGGATTTGTCAGAGATGAGCCCGACGTTGTCTCTATTGAGCTGCAGCTCGAGGCAGTCGCTCTGTGTTTTGGAAGAGGAGGTGGGGGGCACTGTGCTACCAGGAAACAAAAGGGGCACTACAAAAAGTGTGGAAAAAAATACTTTATATGTACAACATTCATATTTCCAAATAGCCAAAACTAGGAGAACGGAATAATTCAAAATAAAATAAAATATGTCAAAAATTTTCATTCTTCATTGGCCACCAACAGTTGAAGAAAACCTGTAAATCGTACCTAATTTTCAGAGGGCATCTATAAAGTACTGGCCTTCATACATCATCCATCATATTCCTGCCAATTATCTGTAAAAATTGTTGAAGTAAAAAAAAAAAAATCAGCAACATTTTTATCCACAATTTGTCACATTCCCAGATTTTTTTTATTTAGTGGGTAAACAAATGTTTTTATTTATCCACCCAATTTAGTTGTATTATATGTGCATATGGTTTAGAGATTTTAGATTTTTTGAAAAGTCATAATAAGGATTACGCCTGCGAGTAAAGTGTTAGTCGGCAGCTTTTTCATAAGGAATATGGGGGTGTTTAGCAGAATGAATGCTCCTGTGTATGGGAGAGTTGGCTGAGATGGCTGTCAGATGAACAGAATTTCAGGGCCCCATACTGGCAAGTGGCAACATCTTTGGGGCCCCATGAGACTCTGCCCAGGCTCCACCCCAACTCTGCCTACACCCCCCAAACTTTCCACAGTCCCACCTTCCACACTTTGAAAAACTCCACATATGTACCACATCCTCACCAATGACACATTCACAGTTCCCATTGAACACCATATCACACACATAGCCAGCAGCTTTGGTTTTGGGCAAAAGATTTTTTAAGACGCCACCACGACTAGGTAGACTTTTTTGGCTGAGCCCTACTCAACTCTAACCTATTAATCATTTGTTAACCCCTTAATGACCGCCGATACGCCTTTTAACTGTGGCAGTTAAGGGTACTTAAACCACAGCGCCGCTTTTTAATGGCGTTGAGATTTAAGGTTAAAGCGCCCCAGCGTCGGAATTTCTCCAGGATCTCAGCTGGCTGCCGGGGGTAGCCGAGACCCCAGAGAACAAGATTCAGGTTGGTTTTTACCGACCCCGGTGTTGCGATTAGCGTTATTAGCTGTATAACGGTGATTGCAGAAAAAAAAAAAAAGAAAAGTGCAATCAGAGGAGAGAGAAATAGGGTCACCCAAGCCCCCAACGGTACCTTATGTACCAGATCATTGTCCCCTGGTCCCTTGGCCCTCCTCCTTCCTCCGGCAGAGAGAAAATTGCGGGCGCATGCGCAATGCACCCACCAAGATCTGCCTGTCTGCACCTGGCAACCGATGAGAATTTTCTCATTGGCTACTGGGTTTTGATTACTGTAATAGACCCTATCACAGTGATCAAAACCCCCAATATTTGGTAAATATGGCAGCATTGCGCTGTACATCTCTTTTCTCTCCTTTTAGTTGTTCTGTGAACAGAGTCAGAATTGGCGGCTACACAGGAGCGCCAAGCTGGCAATGGGAGTTTTTTATCTGCTATCTGAAGAAGGAAATATTCAGTTGAAACGCGTTGTGGAAATATTAAATGAAGACTTTTTAATACCAGCTGAACTGTGTTGCTTGCGCTCTATATGACTGGTCCATTTTTACTTAAAGGGACTCTGTCACCTGAATTTGGAGGGAACAATTTTCAGTCATATGGGCGGGGTTTTGGGGTGTTTGATTCACCCTTTCCTTACCCGCTGGCTGCATGCTGGCTGCAATATTGGATTGAAGTTCATTCTCTGTCCTCCGTAGTACATGCCTGCACAAGGCAATCTTGCCTTACGCAGGCGTGTACTATAGAGGACAGAGAATGAACTTCAATCCAATATTGCAGCCAGCATGCAGCCAGCGGGTAAGGAAAGGGTGAATCAAACACCCAAAAACCTCGCCCATATGACTGAAAATTGTTCCCTCCAAATTCAGGTGACAGAGTCCCTTTAATCTTTTATTTGTTCTGGGAGAGAAGAGAGATAGACTACATGACTGCGGAGACCTGTGTGTTGTAAACAGTGCCTTCCCCCTGCCCACCAATCCCGAAAACACAACGCAAACAAGCCAAGATGGGTTAAACAAGTCGGTCACAGTTTATTAATTTGATAAGCAGGGAGGGGCAATTACATTTCGCAACGGGCTCACAGCCTTGGGTCCAGTCTGCGACCACCGAGCGGGCAGCCAATGAGCGGCTACGAACCTTTGCCCCTCCCTCCACTTCCGCCAAGGAGGATCATGTGTACTACCTACGCATGACTCTGACCCCCACCCACCAGCGTTAGGGCCTGTTTGATCCCATCCTGCAGACCTGACAAAAATATATCAAGCCCAATGTCCGTGAGATGAACACCGTCGGACATCAGTAACCCTTATTTGTCGCCTTCCAGTTGGTAGTTGTAACAACCCTGCCGGCATCACTGCATGGCCTTCTATCCCCCACCTGCTTGATACATCAACTCACTCACCCTGTGCCATGCTGTGAGATCTGTCTGCTGCCGGATCCATGCCATGTGCTTCATGGCCGCTTGCTCTGTGTACACTTTCTGTCTGTGTGCATAGGGGGGCGTGCCAGCAACTACTGTTTCTTATTCAGTCTGTGTGCACCTCCCTACGGTGTCCCTGGCCAATAGCCTAGAGGCCTCTGATTCTTAAGGTGTCCTCACCCATTGGAGGACACCTGAGCAAACTTACTTCCTCAGTCAGTACTTTGCTGCTGAGGTGTTTAGTTCTGTCTCTGTGTCCGCCATCCAGTAGAGCGTTGTACCCTGGTCTGTGTTCGCCACCCAGTGGGGCGTCATACCCTGGTCTGTATCTGTGTTCCGTTACTTCTGTGTCTGACTCTGAGGCCTGCAATCATCAGGTCTGCATCAGTATCTAGTTCTAGTATCTGTGTCTGTTCCTGTCTGAACTCTGGTTTATGTCTGTTCCTGTTCCTGCTTTGGTTGTTGCCATTCCCTCTCTGCTGTGTGTATCTCTGCGCTATCTCTCTGCTGTGCTTGCCACTATCTGTGGTTCTGCACTTTTCTGCTCTGGTTGCCACTACCCGTGGTTCTGTGCCTCTCTGCTTTGCTCACCACTACCTGTGGTTCTGTGCCTCTTTGCTTTGCTCACCACAACCTGTGGCTCTGTGCCTTCTGGCTCTTGGTTCCGCCTTCAGCATCTCTGCTCTTGGCTCCACCTCCAGCTGCTTTGTCCTTAGCTCCTCCCTCTCCTTCTCAGCCTTCTCCTTCTTTACTCTTAGCTCCGCCTTCCTCTTCTCTACTCTTAGCTCAGTCTTCTCCTTCTCTGCTCTTTCCTGTGTTTCTGTTCTTGGCTCCGCCTCCTGCTCTTAACTCCAACTCCTGTGGTTCTGCTTTGCATCCGCTCTTGCGGCCTTGCTCTATCTCTGTTCTGCAACTTGCCGTACAGGTCCCTACCTGTCTCTTTATATTCACCAGTCCGAACATGTCCCTACCTGTTTCCATATACCCTCCAGTCTGAACAGGATCTTACCTGTCTCCATACACCCGCCTGTTTGCCAGAGTGCCAGCCGTACCCACCTGTCTGCCCGTCAGGGCCTCTGCCGCACCCGTTCGGCAGCTAGTGTCACTGCTGTGCCTGCCTGCCTGTGTCCTGTCCCCCAGTGGGATCAGCAGCCACAGCCAGACACCACTCTGGAGTGGTACCTGGTAGCTACCTGCGACACAAGTCTGACCTCACCATCAGAGGCTCCAGCGAACACCTAGGAAGCTACTTAGTTACGCCCCTTCCAGGGAAGTCTGGTCTGTGGTCCAGTGGGGCCACACCCCCGCACGCCCACACCAACCAGTCTGGGCACAAGCATTACAGATTGCTTAGGCCATGGTCCCCGCTGAGTCCCATGAGCCGTTGCTCTTGGAGCGAGATGAACTTTCTTCTTGCCTGTATTGGCCTCCGAGAAAATTGTATACCCGATCTGAAATCCTGACCACTCCTACACCTGGTCAACTCATAGTCTCTGATGAGATGTATTATCACCTTGCTTATAAAGAACTCCTTCCGACGCCTCCGCCAAGATTTTATGGGGATCCAGAGGAGTGCATGGAGTTCCGGAAGCGTAGCCTGATGTATATCGAAGAGAATGCATCCGATTTCACCTCTGATCAGGCCAAGGTGGGATTTCTGATGTCCTACCTAGCAGGAGATGCACTGAGTTGGATTAACCCTCTCTGGGAAGCAAGGGATCCTATCATCTCAAACCTTGAGGCCTTCCGGATGGTCTTCCTTTTTAAAGCCTTCAAAGCACCTAAGCCAGCTCCTCCTGTAAAGTCTTCCCTCACTAGATCCCAGAGGCTGTCCAGACGAGCGAATCCCCCGAAGAAACCGCTACGTCAGACCAAGTCCGTCCAAAACCCACCTGTTCCTCTACCTGTCCCAGCAGCTACCCAAGCAAAACCCAAGAAGGCTGATAAAAGTGGGCTGGCAAAGTAGCAGCCCGAATCCAGCCGCAAGAAGGCAACGCGGTATCGCTGCGGTTGCAAGGAACATCTAGATGGTCTCTGCCCTGTAGATCTAAAACTCCAAAACCCCGGGCCAGCAGGAGAGGCTGCCCTAGGTGAGAGTACTTCCTCTCCATTAAAATCAAAGACTGTGTCTCTGGTTTCTGGAAGCTTTAGTGTGGTAAAGTCGCCAGCCATTCGGAGTCGGTGTGTGGTCTCCGTCATACAGCTCCAGAACCCGGTGAGGGCGTTGTCTGAAGTTTGTCAAGCCCTACTCAAGAACAGTCTAGTCCTTCAAGGACAACTACAGCTCCAGGTTGGAGTTTTGTACTCGAAGAAGTTTGTCTCCTGTATGCTGTCTGTTATGCCCATTGTTATGATCCGGTGACTTTGGAGCCGCATGAACTTTCTCTGGAGTAGGTGGAAACTGTACTGACCGCAAAACCTGAACTAACACTGCAACTAGAAGTAGCCGTGGGGTGTGCCTGACAAACCCTAGACACCTCGACACAGGCGGAGGACTAAATACCCCTATAGATGGAAATAGGAATACTACCTTGCCTCAGAGCAGAACCCCAAAGGATAGGCAGCCCCCCACGAATATTGACTGTGAGTAGGAGAGGAAAGACACACGCAGGCAGAAAACAGGATTCAGGAAAAGAGGCCACTCTAGCTAAATAGGGAAAGATAGGACAGAATACTAAGCGGTCAGTATTAAAACCCTTCCAAAAATATCCACAGCAGATAATACAAAAAGTTCCACAATCTAACTAAAGACATGGAATGTATATCTGCCACTCCAGAGAATCCAACAAGACTGAGAAAATACTGACACAATCTAAGCTGGACAAAAAAAACACTGAATAGCATAGAATTATTAAGCACACAGCATGTGTGCCACAGAAACCAAAACCAGACACTTATCTTTGCTGATTTGGCAGAAGGCAGAAGGAACCAAACCAGGACCAAAACCTCCCAACAACCATGGACAACTGGCAAGGACTAATGAATCCTGCACGCCTAAATACCCCAGTCAGAACTGCAATCGGCAGATACACCTGACCAGGACTGCAACTCAGGGACAACTGCATTAGCACCTACAACCACAGGAGGGAGCCCAAAAGCAGAATTCACAACAGCCCATGGGTCATTCTGAGCCAAGGACTCTACCACCCGCTCTGGTCAAGAGTTCCAGCAAAATGCTTCGTTTGAATTTACCCAGTCATGAGAGGTGTCTGGTTCCCATGTGTCAAAGACAATCAACTGTGTCATCTTTTTCTTCAGCTGGTCTGCTAGTCGTCGAGTCAAGGTGTGCTGACGTCACCAAAGATGGTGAAGGGGTGACTATCTCTCCACATGTCTCCAGTGACTATACAAGTAATCTGTTAGTCGTCGAGTCAAGGTATGCTGACGTCACAAAGATGGGAAAGTGGTGACAATCTCTAAACACAACTCCGACGACTATACCTTTAACCTGTTTATGGAAACATCTCCGCCTTTTGGATGTTTTCTTCTGGATAACGGGCAGAAGATGGTTCCTATGTGGGTACCTTCATCGTCCATGTGGCCGGTGGGTGAAGATTCCAAAACAGAAGTTTCTGTAGCGCCCCCACTGCCGCAGGGCCGAGGGGTACCCGGTGCCGGGCCTCTGAGTCTCTGTTCTGGGGTTGTCACGGTGGCTAGACCCGGTCCGTGACCCTGCTGAGGGGCGTACAATGAAGGTGGAGGATGGTGATGATGTTGTGGTGGTGCGGCGCAGGTCGCAGTAAATAACGAGGACACCAGGTTGCAGTCTCTTTACCTCTTTACTGAAGGCTTCGAGATAGTCAATCCAGAGCACTGTTAAGAGGGCTGTCTGAGACCGGCCGGTCCAAAGGCACATTAGGAGTTCCCTTGACAGGTGAGAATCAGCGTCTACCTGCTAGCGCCTATGTGTTGTAGTCCTTCCCTGCTGAGCACCCCGGGATAGTCCTCACAACTGATTCTGTCTGCCTCTGATGTTCGTTCTCTCTCCGTCCCCCAGGTGATATGGCTAGGATGCACCCGTATGACGGGGTAGGCGTGGAGTTCTTCCGGGACTCTAGAGTCGCCCCTCTCCCACAGCTGCCTCCGTTGTCTGCTTAGGTGTTTAAGTGAGACAGCCAACCTATAATTGGCTGTCCTGCCATGGTTTGAAGTAATGCTTAAAGTCTCTTACTTTCTCGGCGTTCCGGCCACCGACTGTTTGCGCCTCAGAAGGATGTTGCCTCGATCTTACAGCACGACTCCTTCTAGTCCTATTGCCTCTTTGCTGTATTCCCATTGCTCACTTGTTGCGTTGTTCTCTTAGGAGTCTGCTAGGATCCCATCCCTGACAGGTCCTCTCTCTAGCTCTTCCCAGTTACTTCTCTCTCTGTCTTCCTGTCCAACCCCCAGTTTTACCAGAGTGTGAGGAGTGGCCTACTAGATAGAACCACCCCCCCTGGTGGCCGGAGTGTGAAGTGTAGTGTGTGATACCTGGTCAGGTGAACTCCCCTAGTGCAATCAGACGCAACATCACTCCCCTTAGCGGCAGAGCGACGTTACTGCAACGACCAGGACTCTGGGGCGCTGCACTCCCCCCCGGTTAAATCCAGTACTCCCGGACTGGGAAAATAAGAACAACAATACATGTTAACAGAAAACACACAAAATTTTGAAACATCATAAACAATTAAACATAACAGTGCTTCCCTTTATGGGAGGTGAGGACTCTTGAACGTTGCAAAAGTTAGGTCATGCACAGTTTATGACTCTCAGTTCAGTGGTTGAAACAGCGGGGACCCCGGGTAAACAAAGGGGTCCCCTTTTAGAAGTTTTTGGAGCAATTCACTGTCCATTACTCCGTTGTCCATTTTAAAACCTGTAACAAAAGATATGCACACAAACATTTTCAACTAAATAGCAGCCCTCACTAATACCTCCAAGTTTTGTAGCGGAGGGGAGTTTGATTCTTGGTGCTGCGTGTCGACCTTCGCAGCGTAGGGGTTGCTACTGGCCTAACAGGGCCCACTATGCTTGCTACCGCTGGTGTAATGCACTGCCTTCTAGCTACACTTCTAGTGAGTCTGGGTACCACTGGCAGGCTGGAGCTCTCAGGGCTGCTGCTGCCAACAGTGGGTACGGCAGGTTCGCCGATAGCAGAGGGAGGATTTGCCAGTTCAACGGTCGGCACGGCATCTTCAGGTAGGGCTTGTTGAGGTTGCGGGGCCGGATGATCTGGTACCACCATTGGTTCTGGTGGGTTCGGCTGGTGGAACGTTAGAACAGGTACCACGATGGCCTGATTTATCTGAGTCCAGGACTGGGGAAAATCTCCAAGGACAGTGTGGATCATCTTCTCCTTTTCTACAGGTGGGGAGGTTCCTGGATCCATTTCCCTCGCTCTCAGCTTATCAGGGCAGGCTTTAAGGTGGTCCCTGGATATCACCGTCGAGGTCTCCCCTCCATCCTTGCTGATGAGGCAAACCTTCGTGTTGTCGAAATCGGATGGCAGGACAGCATATGGTTCTGCTTCCCATTGGTCGTCGAGTTTGTGTAGCCTCCTCTTTCGTTTGAGTACGTGCTCACCAGGTGGCAAGGGAATTGCAGGGGCATGCTGGTTGTAGTCCCTTTCCTGTTTTTGCCTGGCCTGAGCAAGGCTTCTTTCCACACACTCCTGTACCTTGCGGTACCTTTGCCACCTCTCGGTATCCCAATCGGCATCCGGCGAGGTATCTTCGGGGGTTAGGACCCCCATGTCCAGATCAATGGGTAACTTGCTAGACCTTCCTCGCATCAGGTACGCTGGAGTGCAGTTGGTGGAATTTACTGGGATGTGAATATATATGTCCACCAAGTCAGGCAACTTCGTTGGCCACAGGCTCCGTTCCTCTACGGGCAAGGTCTTTAGTAAGTCGATCACCACCTGGTTCATCTTTTCGCACATCCCATTGGTTTGGGGATGATACGGTGTGGTTCTGATCTTCTTACACCCGTACAATTGGCAGAACTCTTGGAACACTTCCCCTTCGAATGCTGGTCCCTGATCGGTCAGTACCTTCTACGGGTAGCCATGGGGCCTACAAAAGTACTGCTGGAAAGCCTTGGCGGCCGTCCTGGCCGTTAGATCCTTGACAGGCACAACCACCAAAAATCTGGAGTAGTGATCCACGATGGTAAGAGCGTAGACATAGCCTGACCGGCTAGGTGTCAGCTTCACATGATCCAGCGCGACCAGTTCGAGCGGCCGCTTGGTGATGATAGGCTGCAAGGGAGCCCATTGGCTGCCACGGTCCCTCCTGCGTAGGCTACATGGACCGCACTCTCGTCACCACTTCTCAATGGCTCTCTTCATGCCAATCCAATAGAACCTCCCTCAGAGTAGCCTCTCCAGCTTCTTCCATCCGAAGTGTCCGGCTCCATCGTGGTAGGCTCCCAGAACCATGGGCGCATCTCGTCTTGGCACTACTATCTGCCATACCAATTCGTGAGTACGTGGGTCGATGCTTCTCCGGCACAGCTTGCCATCATGGATAAACAGTTTGCTTCTCCCCTGCCACAGCTGCTGGGTCTCCTGTGGATCATCTGGGCCGGGATGCAACCCTGCCTGCGTCAAGAGCTCTTTCACCCGACGGACCGCGGGGTCACCATCCTGGGTCTCCGCCCATCCGTGGCGGGGCAGGGGATTCACCATGGCATCCGGTTGGTTCTTGTGCCTGTTCTTCACATGAGGGGAGTTCTGAGTGGCTTTGTGGCGATGGAATGCAGGCAGCTCCACCTCTTCAAGTGCCTCCAAGTCTTCTCCCATTTCTGGCAAATTGGGCATTCGGGACAGGGCATCGGCATTTGCATTCTTGCGTCCTGCCCGGTACTTGATGGTGAAGTCGTAGTTGGACAGCCGGGCCATCCACCGCTGTTCCAAGGCCCCGAGTTTGGCGGTATCCAGATGCGTTAGCGGATTGTTATCCGTGAAGACGGTGAATTTCGCTGAGGCCAGGAAGTGTTTGAACCTCTCTGTCACTGCCCAGACGATGGCAAGGAATTCCAGCTTAAAGGAACTGTAGTTGTCAGGGTTCCTTTCCGTGGCACGAAGCTTCCTGCTGGCGTAAGCGATTACCCTCTCCTGGCCTTTCTGGACCTGGGACAGCACGACCCCCAATCCTACATTGCTGGCATCCGTGTACAGCACAAACGGTTGGTCGTATTCGGGGTAGGCCAGTACCTCTTCTCCCGTCAGTACCGACTTTAAGCAATTGAAGGATCCCTCCAGCCCCTCATTCCAATCAAATGGGGTGTTCCTCCCCTTGGTCTTCTTTGATTGGCCCACCAACAGGTCTTGCAAGGGCGCGGCCTTCTTGGTGAAGTCCTTAATGAACCTCCGGTAATAGCCTACCAGCCCGAGGAACTGCCGGACTTCATGGAGGTTGCTGGGCTTTGGCCAATCCTGGATCACCGTGACCTTGTCAGGGTCTGGGGCCACTCCTTCGGCACTCACCACATGGCCCAGGTACTGCACTTTAGGTTTCAGCAGATGACATTTGGACAGTTTCACCTTTAAGCCAAAGTTGGACAGGGCTTCAAACACCTCAGCCAGGTGCTTCAGATGGTCTTCGTAGGTCTTAGAGAAGACAATGACATCATCGAAATACAGCAGTATGGTTTCAAAGTTCTTGTGCCCCAGGCAGCACTCCATCATCCTCTGGAACGTCCCCGGGGCATTGCACAATCCGAAGGGCATGTAGTTAAATTCGCAGAGACCCATCGGTGTCGTGAAGGCCGTCTTCTCTTTGTCCGCCTCCGCCACGGGAACCTGCCAGTACCCACTGGTGAGATCTAAGGTAGAGAAGTAGTTAGCAGATTTTAAGGCAGCCAGAGACTCCTCTATCCTGGGCAGTGGGTATGCGTCCTTATGTGTAATGCGATTCAACTGCCTGTAATCAACACACATCCTCATTGTACCATCCTTCTTTTTAACAAGGACTAATGGAGCTGCCCAGGGGCTACAACTGTCTCTCACCACCCCAGCCTCCTTCATTTCTCGCAACATGTCCTTTGCACACTGGTAATGAGCTGGGGGTACAGGGCGATATCTCTCTTTTATGGGTCGGTGATCTCCCGTGGGGATGTGATGTTGGATCCCTTTCACCTGTCCAAAATCTAAGGGGTGTTTGCTGAATACCTGCTCGTACTCGTGAACCACCCTGTAGGCCCCCTGTTTCTGATGGGCTGGGGTAGAGTCAGTGCCCACATGCAATTCCCGACACCAATCTTTCGAGTGCCCTGCAGAACCGTTGTCCTCCGCCACGTTTGACGGGACCAAGGGTCCAGGTGTCTGTATCACACTATTATTGACAGCGAACAGTTTGGCGAGCGTGGCATACTTGGTGAGGTGGACCTCTTCCTCCCCACAATTGAGGACACGTACGGGCACCCTCCCCTGGCGGACGTCGACCACCCCCCGGGCTGTCAGGATAGTAGGCCTATTGTCTGAATATACGGGTTCTACCAAGGCCTGGTAGTCCTTACCCCTGAGGCCTATGGCTGCCCGACACCATATTAACATCTCACTCCTGGGGGGTATCGCGATGGGGTTTGAATCACTCACAGTGACACGACCAATCTCACCACCAGTCAGCTCTATCTGCTGTCTCTGCATGAGAGCTCTGATTTCTTTTTGCAGGGCGCGTTGTTCACTGTGGCCAGCGGTTTCTGCTACCTGTTGCAACAAAACAATAACTTCTGCAAGACAATTTTCTATAACATTAGTACCGATAGTCATCATGGGATTACATTCTCGGCGATCAATATCAACAATCACAATCCCTTGGGCTTTCAATTCCACCAGCCCCACCTTGATGGTGACCTCTTTATACCCCACTTGTGGCAACGGCTGACCATTACTGGCTATTATAGTGAAATCGTCATCGGGGCCACGAGTAATATCGGTGTCCTCCCAATACCGTTTATAAAGCACGTAAGGCATAGTCGTCACCTGAGAACCGGTGTCCAGCAAAGCGTTCATGGGGATACCGTCAACCACCACAGGAAGAACTGGTCACCCTCCGATGTATTTGGCTCTCCAATGCTGCGGGCCTGACCGTCCTACTCCTGGGGGTTGGCCCTTTGCCCCAGGGGTTGCTCGTTTAAAGGACAGTACCTTGCAAGATGGCCCACCTGATGACAGCGGCGGCAGATGGGTCGTCCGTCCCGATGGAAGCGATCGTCGTCCCGGCCTCTGTCGGCGGAGTCCTCCTCTGTCGCATCCAAAGGACATCCTCTGGTCTGGAGGCCAGCTGGATCTTCTCCTTGGGGGCCTCCTGTAGGGACTGCACCGTCCGGGCAGCAACGCTCTTGGTCAGCTCCTGCATCTGGAGGTGGAGTCCTGCAGGGGAGTCTGTTATGATGACCTGGTGGTTAGGAGCACTAGGAATGACCTGATGAGCAAACTAGTAATACAGGACAAGCTCTGGGAAGTGGGAGCTCTGCTGACCGCAACCCCTAATCCTATCACAACAACTAGAAATAGCCGTGGAGCATACCTGACTCTGCCTAGATGCCTCTTCACAGCCTAAGAGCTAACTACCCCTAAAGATAGAAAATAAGGCCTAACTTGCCTCAGAGAAATTCCCCAAAGAAATAGGCAGCCCCCCACACGTATTGACTGTGAGTTAAGATGGAAGTCACAAACACAGGAATGAAATAGGTTTCAGCAAAGGAGGCCAGACTTAACTAAACAGACTTGAGGATAGAAAAGGTATCTTTGCGGTCAGCATAAAAAACTACCAAAAAACCACGCAGAGTGTGCAAAAGAGACCCCGCACCGACTCACGGCGTGGAGGTGCCACTCTGCATCCCAGAGCTTCCAGCTAGCAAGGCAGAATCATGATAGCAAGCTGGACAAGAAAACAATGGTAAACAAATAAGCTAGCAGGGACTTAGCTTTTGCTGGAATAGACAGGTCATCTGAAAGATCCAAGAGCAAACTGAACCAGTACTAGGACATTGACAGCTGGCATCAAGTAACGATCTAAGTGGAGTTAAATAGAGCAGCCAGCCTAGGACTAAACGAAGTCAGCTGAGGACGGAACCTCAGAACCAGCAGCTCCACTTACAGCCACCAGAGGGAGTCCATGGACAGAACTCGCCGAAGT
The DNA here is from genome assembly GCF_051348905.1 of Ranitomeya variabilis. NCBI lineage: Eukaryota > Metazoa > Chordata > Amphibia > Anura > Dendrobatidae > Ranitomeya > Ranitomeya variabilis. The sequence goes on along the minus strand of NC_135232.1, from coordinate 591,786,458 downwards.
ACCATTCATAACCACCGGAGGGAGTTCGAGAACAGAATTCACAACAGTACCCCCCCTTGAGGAGGGGTCACCGAACCCTCACCAGAGCCCCCAGGCCGATCAGGACGAGCCAAATGAAAGGCACAAACAAGATCGGTAGCATGAACATCAGAGGCAACCACCCAAGAATTATCCTCCTGACCATAACCTTTCCACTTGACCAGGTACTGAAGTTTCCATCTCGAAATATGAGAATCCAAAATCTTCTCCACCACATACTCCAACTCCCCCTCAACCAACACCGGGGCAGGAGGGTCGACGGAGGGAACCATAGGAGCCACATATCTCCGCAATAACGACCTATGGAACACATTATGGATGGCGAAACCAAAGTGGCCGAGCTGGCCCGATTATTAAGGGCGAACTCAGCCAAAGGCAAGAAGGACACCCAATCATCCTGATCAGCAGAAACAAAGCATCTCAGATATGTCTCCAAAGTCTGATTGGTTCGTTCGGTTTGGCCATTTGTCTGAGGATGGAAAGCCGAAGAAAAAGACAAATCAATGCCCATCTTAGCACAAAAGGACCACCAAAACCTCGAAACAAACTGGGAACCTCTGTCCGACACGATGTTCTCCGGAATGCCATGTAAACGAACAACGTGCTGGAAAAACAACGGAACCAAATCAGAGGAGGAAGGCAACTTAGGCAAAGGCACCAAATGGACCATCTTAGAGAAGCGATCACAAACCACCCAGATAACCGACATCCTTTGAGAGACAGGGAGATCTGAAATAAAATCCATGGAAATATGCGTCCAGGGCCTTTTCGGGACCGGCAAGGGCAAAAGCAACCCACTGGCACGAGAACAGCAGGGCTTAGCCCGAGCACAAGTCCCACAGGACAGCACAAAAGAACGCACATCCCGTGACAAGGAAGGCCACCAAAAGGATCTAGCCACCAAATCCCTGGTACCAAAGATTCCAGGATGACCAGCCAACACCGAACAATGAACCTCAGAGATAACTCTACTAGTCCATCTATCAGGGACAAACAGTTTCTCCGCTGGGCATCGGTCAGGTCTATCAGCCTGAAACTCCTGCAGCACCCGCCGCAAATCAGGGGAGATGGCAGACAAAATTACCCCCTCTTTGAGAATACCAGCCGTCTCAGGAACTCCCGGAGAATCAGGCACAAAACTCCTTGAAAGGGCATCAGCCTTCACATTCTTAGAACCCGGAAGGTACGAAACCACAAAATCGAAGCGGGAGAAAAACAGCGACCATCGAGCCTGTCTAGGATTCAACCGCTTGGCAGACTCGAGATACGTCAGATTCTTGTGATCCGTCAAGACCACCACGCGATGCTTGGCTCCTTCAAGCCAATGTCGCCACTCCTCGAACGCCCACTTCATAGCCAACAACTCTCGATTGCCCACATCATAATTGCGCTCAGCAGGCGAAAACTTTCTAGAAAAGAAAGCACATGGTTTCATCACCGAGCCATCAGAACTTCTTTGAGATAGAACAGCCCCTGCTCCAATCTCAGAAGCATCCACCTCGACCTGAAACGGGAGCGAAACATCTGGCTGACACAACACAGGGGCAGAAGAAAAACGCCGCTTCAACTCCTGAAAAGCATCAACGGCCGCAGAGGACCAATTGACCACATCCGCACCTTTCTTGGTTATATCAGTCAATGGTTTAACAACACTAGAAAAATTAGCGATGAAGCGACGGTAAAAATTAGCAAAGCCCAGGAATTTCTGAAGGCTCTTCACAGAAGTAGGCTGAGTCCAATCATAAATAGCCTGAACTTTAACAGGGTCCATCTCGATAGTAGAAGGGGAAAAAATGAAGCCCAAAAATGAAACCTTCTGAACTCCAACGAGACATTTAGACCCCTTCACAAACAAGGAATTAGCACGAAGGACCTGGAACACCATTCTGACCTGCTTCACATGAGACTCCCAATCGTCCAAAAAGACCAAAATATCATCCAAATATACAATCATGAATCTATCCAGGTACTTTCGGAAGATGTCATGCATAAAGGACTGAAACACAGATGGAGCATTAGAAAGCCCGAATGGCATCACCAGGTACTCAAAATGGCCCTCGGGCGTATTAAATGCTGTTTTCCATTCGTCGCCCTGTTTAATACGCACAAGATTATACGCCCCTCATAGATCTATCTTGGTGAACCAGCTAGCCCCCTTAATCCGAGCAAACAAATCAGACAGTAGCGGCAAAGGGTACTGAAATTTGACGGTGATTTTATTGAGAAGGCGGTAATCTATACAAGGTCTCAGAGGACCATCCTTCTTGGCCACAAAAAAGAACCCTGCTCCCAACGGTGATGACGACGGGCGAATATGCCCTTTCTCCAAGGACTCCTTTACATAACTGCGCATAGCGGCGTGTTCTGGCACAGATAAATTGAACAGTCGGCCCTTCGGAAACTTACTACCAGGAATCAAATTAATAGCACAATCACAATCCCTATGAGGAGGTAGGGCACTGGATTTGGGCTCATCAAATACATCCCGGTAATCTGACAAGAACTCAGGGACTTCAGAAGGATGGGAAGACGAAATTGACAACAATGGGACATCCCCATGTACCCCTTGACAACCCCAACTAGATACAGACATTGATTTCCAATCCAATACTGGATTATGGACCTGTAGCCATGGCAAACCCAAAACGACCACATCATGCAGATTATGCAACACCAAAAAGCGAATATCCTCCTGATGTGCAGGAGCCATGCACATGGTCAATTGAGTCCAGTACTGAGGCTTATTCTTGGCCAAAGGCGTAGCATCAATTCCTCTCAATGGAATAGGATACTGTAAGGGCTCCAAGAAAAAACCACAGCGCCTGGCAAACTCCAAGTCCATCAAATTCAGGGCAGCGCCTGAATCCACAAATGCCATAACAGAATAGGACGACAAAGAGCAAATCAGAGTAACGGACAAAATAAATTTTGGCTGTACCGTACCAATGGTGGCAGACCTAGCGAACCGCTTAGTGCGTTTAGGACAATCAGAGATAGCATGAGTGGAGTCACCACAGTAAAAACACAGCCCATTCTGACGTCTGTATTCTTGCCGTTCAGCTCTGGTCAAGGTCCTATCACATTGCATAGGCTCAGGCCTCTGCTCAGAAGATACCGCCAAATGGTGCACAGTTTTGCGCTCACGTAAGCGTCGATCGATCTGAATGGCCAAGGACATAGACTCATTCAGACCAGCAGGCGTGGGAAATCCCACCATAACATCCTTAAGGGCTTCAGAAAGACCCTTTCTGAAAATTGCCGCCAGGGCACACTCATTCCACTGAGTAAGCACAGACCACTTTCTAAACTTCTGACAATATACCTCCGCTTCATCCTGACCCTGACACAAAGCCAGCAAGATTTTCTCTGCCTGATCCACTGAATCTGGTTCATCATAAAGCAACCCAAGCGCCAGAAAAAACGCATCTACATTACGCAATGCAGGATCTCCTGGCGCAAGGGAAAATGCCCAGTCTTGAGGGTCGCCACGTAGCAAAGAAATAATGATTTTTACTTGCTTAATGGGGTCACCAGAGGAGCGGGGTTTCAAAGCAAAAAACAGTCTACAATTATTTTTGAAATTCAGGAACTTAGATCTATCCCCAGAAAACAAATCAGGAATTGGAATTCTGGGTTCTAACATTGGGTTCTGAACTACATAATCTTGAATGCCTTGTACCCTTGCAGTGAGTTGATCCACACAAGAGGACAGACCTTGAATGTCCATATCTACACCTGTGTCCTGAACCACCCAGAGATTTAGGGGAAAAGAAAAACAAAACACGCTGCAGAGGAAAAAAAAAATGGTCTCAGAACTTCCTTTATCCCTCTATTGAGATGCATTAACACTTTACGGGCCAGCTGTACTGTTATGATGACCTGGTGGTTAGGATCACTAGGAATGACCTGATGAGCAAACTAGTAATACAGGACAAGCTCTGGGAAGAGGGAGCTCTGCTGACCGCAACCCCTAATCCTATCACAACAACTAGAAATAGCCGTGGAGCGTACATGACTCTGCCTAGACGCCTCTTCACAGCCTAAGAGCTAACTACCCCTAAAGATAGAAAATAAGGCCTAACTTGCCTCAGAGAAATTCCCCAAAGAAATAGGCAGCCCCCCACACGTATTGACTGTGAGTTAAGATGGAAGTCACAAACACAGGAATGAAATAGGTTTCAGCAAAGGAGGCCAGACTTAACTAAACAGACTTGAGGATAGGAAAGGTATCTTTGCGGTCAGCATAAAAAACTACCAAAAAACCACGCAGAGTGTGCAAAAGAGACCCCGCACCGACTCACGGCGTGGAGGAGCCACTCTGCATCCCAGAGCTTCCAGCTAGCAAGGCAGAATCATGATAGCAAGCTGGACAAGAAAACAATGGTAAACAAATAAGCTAGCAGGGACTTAGCTTTTGCTGGAATAGACAGGTCATCTGAAAGATCCAAGAGCAAACTGAACCAGTACTAGGACATTGACAGCTGGCATCAAGTAACAATCTAAGTGGAGTTAAACAGAGCAGCCAGCCTAGGACTAAACGAAGTCAGCTGAGGACGGAACCTCAGAACCAGCAGCTCCACTTACAGCCACCAGAGGGAGTCCATGGACAGAACTCGCCGAAGTACCATTCATAACCACCGGAGGGAGTTCGAGAACAGAATTCACAACAGGAGTCGTCCTCTAGGCTCTGGGCATCGGCATCGGCGGCGACTGGGGCATCCGACGCCACCTCCTGGTGGTACGTGAGAGCGGGACGCCTGGGAGGCGCTGCACGGCTGGGCTGTCGCTCCTGCAACGCCTGGATAGCTTTATCCTTGAATTGCGCAAAAGTCAAGTCTGGATTTTGCATGGCCAGGAAGTGCAATTTGCCCCGTTGGTGACTGCACAGGAGCCCCTCAATGAACCGCTCCTTCAGGAGTTTATCCTCATCCTGCATGCTGTCGGGGTCACTCTGCTTAATGGCCCGCAGCGCCTCCTGGAGATTAAGGGCATAGTCCCGTAAGCTATCCTGCGGTCTCTGTTTGCATCCATTGAAAGTCAGTTTAATTTCTGTAGCAGTGCGGGTATCGAAGGTGGCTTTAAGCTTTGCAAAAACCTGCTGTGCAGTTCTCTTATCCGTGGCGGGCCAGGACTTCACTTCTCTCAGAGCCGCCCCGAAGAGTTGGTCGATTATCATATGAACCTTCTGAGGCTCCGTCAGGGGATAGAACTCGAGCAGACTGCAGATTCCTTCTTTAAAATCAGTTAATGTGTGCGACTCCCCGGAGTATCGCGGGAGCCAGGCTGCTCCGGGCAGGTACGGCATAGAGAAGGGCATTATGGCCTTTGTGGTAGCGGCAGTGTCCGACTGGCTGATGGGGGCTGCGGGCTCTGCGGCCACCGGTGGTGGTATTAGGGCCGCGGCTGTTATGATCCTAGTGGCAAGGATCGCAAGTTTGACTAGCTAAGTAACTAAACCGACGACCAGCTCTGGGAAGTGGTATCTGGATTGACCGCAACCTGATCCTATCCGCAAACAACTATAGGCAGCCGTGGAACGTTACCTGAAAATCCTAGACGTCTCTTCACGGCCTGAGAAACTACCTATTCCTAGAGGGAAAGTAAAGTCCTTACTTGCCTCAGAGAAATGCCCCCAAAGATATAGAAAAGCCCCCCACAAATATTAACGGTGAGTTAAGGGGAAAGCACAAACGCAGAGATGAAATAGATTTAGCAAATGAGGCCCGCTAACACTAGATAGCAGAAAATAGGAAGGGAGCTGTGCGGTCAATAGAAAACCCTAAGCAAAATATCCATGCAGAGATTGCTCGAGCCCCCGCACCAACTAACGGTGCGGGGGAAGCAACTCCGTACCCCAGAGATTACCAGCCGCAAGAACTCACATATTAGCAAGCTGGACTAAACTCATAATACACTGAAATCATATTGCAGACTGATGAGCAAAAAATAATCAAACAGAAACTTAGCTTCTCCAGAAGAGACCGAAAACGAAGATAATCAGGGGAGATCAGAATAGCACTGAATACATCGACAGCCGGCAACAAGTGGAGGTGAAGCAGAGCTAAATAGGAAACTCCCTAGTGCATAACGAGACAGCTGATTCAGCCACAGATCCGCAGGATAACAAACAAAGCCACCAGGGGGAGCCCAAAAACAAAACTCACACAATACCACGTGTGACCACAAGCGGGAGCCCGAAAACAGAGTTCACAACAGTACCCCCCCCCTTGAGGAGGGGTCACCGAACCCTCATCAAAAACCCCCAGGGCGATCAGGGTGAGCCACATGGAAGGCACAAACCAAATCAGCCGCATGAACATCAGAGGCGACAACCCAGGAATTATCCTCCTGACCATAGCCCTTCCACTTAACCAAATACTGAAGCCTCCGTCTAGAAATACGAGAATCCAAGATCTTTTCCACCACGTATTCCAATTCTCCTTCAACCAGCACAGGGGCAGGAGGCTCAACCGAAGGAACCACAGGCACCACATACCTCCGCAACAACGACCGATGGAACACATTATGAATAGCAAACGATGCTGGGAGGTCCAAACGAAATGACACAGGGTTAAGGACTTCCAAAATCTTATAAGGACCGATAAACCGAGGCTTGAACTTGGGAGAGGAGACCTTCATAGGAACAAAGCGAGAAGACAACCACACCAAGTCCCCAACGCGAAGTCGGGGACCCACACAGCGACGGCGGTTGGCAAAGCGCTGAGCCTTCTCTTGTGACAGCTTCAAATTGTCCACCACATGATCCCAAATCTGATGCAACCTATCCACCACAAGATCCACTCCAGGACAGTCAGAAGGCTCCACCTGACCCGAGGAAAAACGAGGATGAAACCCCGAATTACAAAAAAAAGGCGAAACCAAAGTAGCAGAACTAGCCCGATTATTAAGGGCAAATTCGGCCAATGGCAAAAAAGCCACCCAGTCGTCCTGATCAGCAGAAACAAAACATCTTAAATAGGTTTCCAAGGTCTGATTAGTTCGCTCGGTCTGGCCATTCGTCTGAGGATGGAAGGCCGACGAAAAAGACAAATCAATGCCCATCTTAGCACAAAAGGTCCGCCAAAATCTAGACACAAACTGGGATCCTTTGTCGGAAACAATATTCTCAGGGATCCCGTGCAAACGAACGACATTTTGAAAAAACAGCGGAACCAACTCAGAGGAGGAAGGCAACTTAGGCAAGGGCACCAAATGGACCATCTTAGAAAAACAATCGCACACCACCCAGATGACAGACATTCTCTGAGAGACAGGGAGATCTGAAATAAAATCCATGGAAATGTGCGTCCAAGGCCTCTTCAGGACAGGCAAAGGTAACAGCAAACCACTGGCACGAGAACAGCAAGGCTTAGCCCGAGCACAAATTCCACAAGACTGCACAAAGGAACGCACATCCCGCGACAAGGAAGGCCACCAAAAGGACCTGGCCACCAAATCTCTGGTACCAAATATTCCAGGATGGCCTGCCAACACCGAAGAATGAACCTCGGAAATAACTCTGTTGGTCCATCTATCTGGGACAAACAGTCTCTCCGGTGGACAACGGTCAGGTCTATCCGCCTGAAACTCCTGCAGCACTCGTCGCAAATCTGGGGAGATGGCAGACAAAATCACCCCTTCTCTGAGGATACCAGCCGGCTCAGAATCTCCAGGAGAGTCAGGCACAAAACTCCTAGAAAGAGCATCAGCCTTCACATTCTTCGAACCAGGCAGGTACGAGACCACGAAATCAAAACGAGAGAAAAACAACGACCAACGAGCCTGTCTAGGATTCAGCCGCTTGGCCGACTCGAGATAAATCAGATTTTTGTGATCAGTCAAGACCACCACACGATGCTTAGCTCCCTCGAGCCAATGTCGCCACTCCTCAAATGCCCACTTCATAGCCAACAACTCCCGATTACCGACATCATAATTCCGCTCGGCAGGCGAAAACTTTCTTGAAAAGAAAGCACATGGCTTCATCACAGAGCCATCAGAGCTTCTCTGCGACAAAACAGCCCCCGCTCCAATCTCAGAAGCATCAACCTCGACCTGGAAAGGAAGAGAGACATCTGGCTGACATAAGACCGGAGCCGAGGAAAACCGGCGCTTCAGCTCCCGAAAGGCCTCCACAGCCGCAGGAGACCAATTAGTAACATCAGAACCCTTCTTGGTCAAATCCGTCAAAGGCTTAACAACACCAGAAAAATTAGCGATGAAGCGACGGTAAAAATTAGCAAAACCCAAGAACTTCTGAAGACTCTTAACAGATGTAGGCTGAGTCCAGTCATGAATAGCCTGAACTTTGACTGGGTCCATCTCAATAGTAGAAGGGGAAAAAATGAAACCCAAAAAAGAAACCTTCTGGACTCCAAAAAGACATTTTGAGCCCTTCACAAATAAAGCATTGGCACGCAGGACCTGAAACACCATCCTGACCTGCTTAACATGGGACTCCCAATCATCAGAAAAAACAGAATATCATCCAGATACACAATCATAAATTTATCCAGATACTCGCGGAAGATGTCGTGCATGAAGGACTGAAAGACAGAAGGAGCGTTAGAAAGTCCAAAAGGCATCACCAAGTACTCGAAATGGCCTTCGGGCGTATTAAATGCAGTTTTCCATTCATCACCCTGCTTAATACGCACAAGGTTATACGCACCACGAAGATCTATCTTGGTGAACCAACTAGACCCCCTAATGCGAGCAAACAGATCAGATAACAATGGCAAAGGATACTGAAATTTGACCGTGATTTTATTTAGAAGATGATAATCAATACAAGGTCTCAGGGAACCATCCTTCTTAGCCACAAAAAAGAATCCCGCACCCAGAGGGGAGGAGGAGGGGCGAATAAGTCCTTTCTCCAAAGACTCCTTTATATAACTCCGCATAGCAGCATGCTCCGGCACTGACAAATTGAAAAGTCGTCCCTTAGGAAACTTAGTACCAGGAATCAAATTTATAGCACAATCACAATCCCTATGAGGAGGTAGAGAACTGAGTTTGGGCTCATCAAATACATCCTGGTAGTCCGACAAAAACGCAGGGACTTCAGAAGGAGTGGATGAAGCAATTGACACCACAGGAGCGTCACCATGAATTCCCTGGCAACCCCAACTTGACACAGACATTGCTTTCCAATCCAGGACTGGATTAGGAGTCTGCAACCATGGCAGACCCAACACGACAACATCATGCAAATTATGCAGAACAAGAAAGCGAATCACCTCCTGATGAACAGGAGTCATGCACATGGTCACTTGCGTCCAGTACTGAGGCTTATTCTTGGCCAAAGGCGTAGCATCAATTCCTCTCAATGGAATAGGATACTGTAAGGGCTCCAAGAAAAAACCACAGCGCCTGGCAAACTCCAAGTCCATCAAATTCAGGGCAGCGCCTGAATCCACAAATGCCATAACAGAATAGGACGACAAAGAGCAAATCAGAGTAACGGACAAAAGAAATTTTGGCTGTACCGTACCAATGGTGGCAGACCTAGCGAACCGCTTAGTGCGTTTAGGACAATCAGAGATAGCATGAGTGGAGTCACCACTTTATTCATAGCCAATGGTGTAGCATCAATACCCCTTAGTGGAATAGGGAATTTTAAAGGCTCCAAAACAAAACCACAGCGCCGGGCAAATGACAAATCCATCAGGCTCAGGGCAGCACCTGAATCTACAAAAGCCATAACCGGGTAAGATGACAGGGAACAAATCAGGGTAACAGACAAAATGAACTTAGGCTGTAAAGTACCGATGGTGACAGATTTATCAATCTTTTTTGTGCGCTTAGAGCATGCTGAGATAACATGAGCTGAGTCACCACAATAAAAGCACAACCCATTTTGCCGTCTATAATTTTGCCGTTCACTTCTGGTCAGAATTCTATCACATTGCATAGACTCAGGTGTCTGCTCAGAAGACACCGCCAAATGGTGCGCAGGTTTGCGCACCCGCAAACGCCGATCAATCTGAATGGCCAGAGTCATTGACTCATTCAGACCTACAGGCGTAGGGAACCCCACCATGACATTCTTAATGGCTTCAAAAAGACCCTTTCTGAAATTTGCAGCCAGGGCACACTCATTCCACTGAGTAAGCACCGACCATTTCCGAAATTTCTGGCAATACACCTCTGCTTCATCTTGCCCCTGAGAGAGGGCCAACAAAGCTTTTTCAGCCTGGTTCTCAAGATTAGGTTCCTCATAGAGCAATCCAAGGGCCAGAAAAAACGCATCCACACTGAGCAATGCAGGATCCCCTGGCGCCAATGCGAAGGCCCAATCTTGAGGGTCGCCGCGCAAGAAAGAAATAATAATCTTAACTTGCTGAACGGAATCACCAGAGGAACGAGGTTTCAAAGAAAGAAACAATTTACAATTGTTCTTAAAATTCAGGAACCTAGATCTATCTCCAGAAAACAACTCCGGAATAGGTATTCTAGGCTCTGACATAGGACTGTGAACAACAAAATCCTGAATACTTTGTACCCTTGCAGCAAGATGATCTACACTGGAGGCCAAACTCTGGATATCCATGTCAGCAGCTGAACTCAGAGCCACACCAAGATTAAGAGGAGGAGAGAAGCTAGACACACAGCAGCTAGACACACAGCAGCAAAAAAAAAAAAAAAATCCTCAAGGCTTCTCTTCTCCTGCTTCTGCCATGCAATTAACACTTTATGGGCCGGCTGTACTGTTATGATCCTAGTGGCAAGGATCGCAAGTTTGACTAGCTAAGTAACTAAACCGACGACCAGCTCTGGGAAGTGGTATCTGGATTGACCACAACCTGATCCTATCCGCAAACAACTATAGGCAGCCGTGGAACATTACCTGAAAATCCTAGACGTCTCTTCACGGCCTGAGAAACTACCTATTCCTAGAGGGAAAGTAAAGTCCTTACGTGCCTCAGAGAAATGCCCCCAAAGATATAGAAAAGCTCCCCTCAAATATTAACGGTGAGTTAAGGGGAAAGCACAAACGCAGAGATGAAATAGATTTAGCAAATGAGGCCCGCTAACACTAGATAGCAGAAAATAGGAAGGGAGCTGTGCGGTCAATAGAAAACCCTAAGCAAAATATCCACGCAGAGATTGCTCGAGCCCCCGCACCAACTAACGGTGCGGGGGAAGCAACTCCGTACCCAGAGCTTACCAGCAACAAGAAATCACATATTAGCAAGCTGGACTAGACTCATCATCATACACAGAAATCATATTGCAGGCAGATGAGCAAAAAATATTCAAACAGAACTTAGCTTATCCTGAAGAGGCAGAAAACGAGATAGTCAGGAGTAACGGTGCGGGGGAAGCAACTCCGTACCCCAGAGCTTACCAGCCGCAAGAACTCACATATTAGCAAGCTGGACTAAACTCATAATACACTGAAATCATATTGCAGACTGATGAGCAAAAAATAATCAAACAGAAACTTAGCTTCTCCAGAAGAGACCGAAAACGAAGATAATCAGGGGAGATCAGAATAGCACTGAATACATCGACAGCCGGCAACAAGTGGAGGTGAAGCAGAGCTAAATAGGAAACTCCCTAGTGCATAACGAGGCAGCTGATTCAGCCACAGATCCGCAGGATAACAAACAAAGCCACCAGGGGGAGCCCAAAAATAAAACTCACACAATACCACGTGTGACCACAAGAGGGAGCCCGAAAACAGAGTTCACAACACGCGGCTACGTCTGCTACGGGGACCGGAGCTGCCTCTGCGTCCACGGCTGTGACCGCCGCCTCCACTCCCCCTGACTCAGACATGGCTGTCCCTTCCTCCCGCTAACCTGCTGGAGGTCGGAGTTCCTCTTCCGGGGTTGGCACTTTACCGCGCTTTCTCGTTCCGCGCTCCTTTTTGACCAATTCCGCCCACGAAGCTAAGGCTCCTCCCTCCGTGCGCGGCAATGGCGAATTGTGGCGGGAACTCTTGGCGGCAATAACAATGCACAGTCTTTGCAATAAGTCACAGTCCAAGCACAATAAATCACAGTTCCAAGGCACACATGACCTGTTTCTTCAGGCTTAAGTAGATCCTGTTCGTGACGCCAAGTTGTAGCGCCCCCACTGCCGCAGGGCCGAGGGATACCCGGTACCGGGCCTCTGAGTCTCTGTTCTGGGGTTGTCACGGTGGCTAGACCCGGTCCGTGACCCTGCTGAGGGGCGTACAATGAAGGTGGAGGATGGTGATGATGTTGTGGTGGTGCGGTGCAGGTCGCAGTAAATAACGAGGACACCAGGTTGCAGTCTCTTTACCTCTTTACTGAAGGCTTCGAGATAATCAATCCAGAGCACTGTTAACAGGGCTGTCTGAGACCGGCCGGTCCAAAGGCACATTAGGAGTTCCCTTGACAGGTGAGAATCAGCGTCTACCTGCTAGCGCCTATGTGTTGTAGTCCTTCCCTGCTGAGCACCCTGGGATAGTCCTCACAACTGATTCTGTCTGCCTCTGATGTTCGTTCTCTCTCTGTCCCCCAGGTGATATGGCTAGGACGCACCCGTATGACGGGGTAGGCCTGGAGTTCTTCCGGGACTCTAGAGTCGCCCCTCTCCCACAGCTGCCTCCGTTGTCTGCTTAGGTGTTTAAGTGAGACAGCCAACCTATAATTGGCTGTCCTGCCGTGGTTTGAAGTAATGCTTAAAGTCTCTTACTTTCTCGGCGTTCCGGCCACCGACTGTTTGCGCCTCAGAAGGATGTTGCCTCGATCTTACAGCACGACTCCTTCTAGTCCTATTGCCTCTTTGCTGTATTCCCGTTGCTCACTTGTTGCGTTGTTCTCTTAGGAGTCGGCCAGGATCCCATCCCTGACAGGTCCTCTCTCTAGCTCTTCCCAGTTACTTCTCTCTCTGTCTTCCTGTCCAACCCCCAGTTTTACCAGAGTGTGAGGAGTGGCCTACTAGATAGAACCACCCCCCCTGGTGGCCAGAGTGTGAAGTGTAGTGTGTGATACCTGGTTAGCTGAACTCCTCTAGTGCAGTCAGATGCAACATCACTCCCCTTAGCAGCAGAGCGACAATACTGCAATGACCAGGACTCTGGGGCACTGCATTTCCTCCTCTCAGTTTTTTCCTGATCCAGTGGAGCTGTTGTTCTCCACACTCAGCTCTAATGATTTTTCCTGTGTTCAGTACTCTAGAACATCTCTGCTACCTAAAAGTTTGTCTCTGGATATCGGGCAGAAGATGTATCCTGTGAGAGTTCCCTCAGCTTCTGTTTGGCCGGCTGGTGAAGATATCATGTCAAAAGTTGTCTTGTCTCTGAGTTCCCCTGATCTGGAAGAGGAGGTCCTGTTTTCTCGGGATTACAGGCAGAAGTTGAACCCTGTAAGAGGGTTTCCAGTTTCCAAGCGCCCGGTTGATGCAGATGTCAAGACAATAGCATCCAAGTCCTTGCTTCCTATCTACCTGGTGAAAATGGTCCAGCCCGTTGTGGAAGCTAACCCTGTTGAGCACAAAGATTCGTTTGCTTGGTTCTACCCCAAAGGTATCATGATGACTTAAGGTACCTTCACACGAAACGACATCGCTAGCGATCCGTGACGTTGCAGCGTCCTGGCTAGCGATATCGTTTCGTTTGACACGCAGCAGCGATCAGGATCCTGCTGTGATGTCGCTGGTCGCTGAATAAAGTCCAGAACTTTATTTGGTCGTCCGATCGCTGTGTATCGTTGTGTTTGAAAGCAAAAGCAACGATACCAGCGATGTTTTACACTGGTAACCAGGGTAAACATCGGGTTACCAAGCGCAGGGCCGCGCTTAGTAACCCGATGTTTACCCTGGTTACCAGCGTAAAAGTAAAAAAAACAAACAGCACATACTTACGTGCGTCCCCCAGCGTCTGCTTCCTGACACTTACTGAGCGCCGGCCCTAAAGTGAAAGTGAAAGCACAGCGGTGACATCACCGCTGTGCTGTTAGGGCCGGAGCTCAGTCAGTGTCAGGAAGCAGACGCTGGGGGACGCATGTAAGTATGTGCTGTTTGTTTTTTTTACTTTTACACTGGTAACCAGGGTAAACATCGGGTTACTAAGCGCGGCCCTGCGCTTAGCAACCCGATGTTTACCCTGGTTACCCGGGGACCTCGGCATCGTTGGTCGCTGGAGAGCGGTCTGTGTGACAGCTCTCCAGCGATCAAACAGCGACGCTGCAGCGATCAGCATCGTTGTCGCTATCGCTGCAGCGTCGCTTCGTGTGAAGGTACCTTTAGACTGTGAGTGAACCCTTACTTCTTCTACAGATCATTCTGGCTGGTTTGAAGAAGAGGGGGCGTAAAGGAAGGGGTACTGTAACAACCCTGCCGGCATCACTGCATGGCCTTCCATCCTCCACCTGCTTGATACATCAACTCTCTCACCCTGTGCCATGCTGTGAGATCTGTCTGCTGCTGGCTCCATGCCGTGTGCTTCATGACCGCTTGCTCTGTGTACACATTCTGTCTGTTTGCTTAGGAGGACGGCGCCACCAACTCCTGTTTCTTATTCAGTCTGTGTGCACCTCCCCATGGTGTCCCTGGCCAATAGCCTAGAGGCCTCTGATTCTTAAGGCGTCCTTACCCATTGGAGGATGCCTGAGCAAACTTACTTCCTCAGTCAGTACTTTGCTGCTGAGGTGTTTCGTTCTGTCTCTATGCCCGCCATCCAGTGGGGCGTTGTACCCTGGTCTGTGTTCGCCACCTAGTGGGGCGTCATACCCTGGTCTGTATCTGTGTTCCGTTACTTCTGTGTCTGACTCTGAGGCCTGCAATCCTCAGGTCTGCATCCGTATCCAGTTCTAGTATCTGTTTCTGTTCCTGTCTGAACTCTGGTTTATGTCTGTTCCTGTTCCTGCTTTGGTTGTTACCATTCCCACTCTGCTGTGTGTATCTCTGCACTATCTCTCTGCTGTGCTTGCCACTATCTGTGGTTCTGCACTTCTCTGCTCTGGTTGCCACTACCCGTGGTTCTGTGCCTCTCTGCTTTGCTCACCACTACCTGTGGTTCTGTGCCTCTTTGCTCACCACAACCTGTGGCTCTGTGCCTTCTGGCTCTTGGTTCTGCCTCCAGCCTCTCTGCTCTTGGCTCCGCCTCCAGTGTCTCCCCTCTTGGCTCCGCCTCCAGCAGCTCTGTCCTTAGCTCCTCCCTCTCCTTCTCTGCCTTCTCCTTCTTTACTCTTAGCTCCACCTTCCTCTTCTCTACTCTTAGCTCAGTCTTCTCCTTCTCTGCTCTTTCCTGCATTTCTGTTCTTGGCTCCGCCTCCTGCTCTTAACTCCAACACCTGTGGTTCTGCTTTGCATCCGCTCTTGCGGCCTTGCTCTATCTCTGTTCTGCAACTTGCCATACAGGTCCCTACCTGTATCTTTATATTCACCAGTCCGTACAGGTCCCTACCTGTTGCCATATATCCTCCAGTCTGAACAGGATCTTACCTGTCTCCATACACCCGCCTGTCTGCCAGAGTGCCAGCCATACCCACCTGTCTGCTAGAGTGCCAGCCGTGCCTGTCTTCCTGCCTGTATCTCCGTCAAGCCAGTCTGCCCGTCAGGGCCTCTCCTGTACCTGTTCGTTATCCAGTGTCACTGCTGTGCCTACCTGTGTCCTGTCTCCTGGTGGGATCAGCATCCACAGTCAGACTCCACCCTGGAGTGGTACCTGGTAGCTACCTGCCGCACAAGTGTGACCTCACCATAAGAGGCTCCAGCGAACACCTAGGAAGATACTTAGTTATGCCCCTTCCAGGGAAGTCTGGTCTGTGGTCCAGTGGGGCTACACCCCCGCCCGCCTGCGCCAACCGGCCTGGGCGCGAGCGTTACAGTAATGGCAAAATGCGATGCCAAATTTTATCTTTACGAATCTTGCCACTCTCAGGTTGACCTTTTTTCTTGCTCGTTCTGTAGCTTTTGGGTCCTTAGCTCAGTGCCAGACCGCTCGTGGCGCTAACTCCAACCATACCAATATCATATCCGATAACAGATAGAAAAAATGCTCGATATCTGCTGTCATCGTTGAACTGAGCTCGATACCTCTCCGTTGACCCATATTGTTGCTGCCGGCATGCAAGACTAGTATCACAGGCCCTTTGGCCCTCTTAGTGATGTCGACTACTTCTGGGAAGATCTTTTGCCATTGTAGCCCTCCTATACCTCTCCAGTTGACCTCTACGTTCCTGAAGCCCAGCCGATGTTAGGCCCTTTTCTTAGCCCAGTAGACGTACGAGTGTCCAACCACCCAAACTGCTGGTTTTTGGAAGCCTGAAAGAGACAAGATTTCTTACTTAAGCAAGTCGGGTCTTATGTATCTGGCAAAGCATGCGGATTTCCATCGACCTAAACGCTGCATTTCGGCCTCTGGAATCCCGGCCTTGGCTGCCTCGGTAGCAGCCCCTATACGGAAGGGATGTGTCCCGTATTCTGCCAGATCAGCGCCAATGGCTTCAAGACACCGATTAAGAATTGCATGGAACTAGTATTTAGTAAGAGGGGAGCCTTCTGTATGTGACAGAAAGAATCTACTTGTGCGTTTTATTGCCATGTATCGTCTGACTATGTTAATTGGGCATACGGGACCGTCCGACGATGTAACGAGGACCCACGTCCCTCTCCCGGCAGGATCGCATTTGGATTTGTGCACCCTAATGCGCAGTGCGTCGCTGCATATGACGAGGTCTTCATTGATTAGACTGCCTTCCAACGAGGTTTTTTGAACGTGGTACCAGCTCGCTAATATGAAGCGCTCCAAAAAAAGAAATGGTGAACACAGCCGATACTAGGATTGCCTCGTGTTGGGACTTGCACACCGATGGGGAAATTGTGATAATATCGTGCAGTAGTCTCAATGAAATGGAACGACGACATTCCTGACTAAGTTGGAGCCTTTTCCAGCATTTAATGGCTTGTCTGATGAAAAAATATTGTCACGTCCGCCCACCCCATTAGCTGGAAGAAAAAGGCTATTCCCGAAAGATGAGGCTGCGCCGATGTTCCTGACGTGCCTCTTTGCCTGAGCAGATTCAAGAGATCAACCTCGCATCTTGTCCGATCGCACCTATTGACCGGTTTTCCGTGAATTAATGAGCACCACTCATCCCACGCCTTACCATAAACCTGCTAGGTAGCCGGTGTTACCGATGTGCGGATCAATGGCATCATTGATTGGCTACTGTGTCCAAAAGGAGTGTTGGACCCTGGACACCCGATGGTTGCGCCTTCGGGAGGAGAGCTCTGAAGGCCTGCCAATCGGAAAATAACAGAGAGTCAACAAGGTTATCATTGACCGTCGTTGCTGTGGCACGACACCAGATGTTGTGTTTCAGGCATAGTAATGTAAGAGGGTGGTGCTGTTATGGACAGTAAGGAACACGCTGTCACTTTAAGAGGCTGCACCCCCTTGTCTGGCGTGATGGAATGTTCTGCTTCTCCCCTGCAATAATCGTTGTAATGAACTAGTCTGTGCAGAGTGCAGATGTGGAGCTGTAGCAGCGTGTGTGAGCTGAGGCTGCTGCAGAGAGGACTTTTTGTGCTGATAGCTGAAAAAGAGAAGAACTGTGTCCTGATATAGCTGCAAGAGAGCCACGAAGATACAGAGAAAGGGATTTACAGTTTCCAGGAGCATCCCTAGGATCCAAAAGCAAGGAGAAGACTACGCTTCACAGAGCTGACAGAAAGCCATGCGCACCACCGGAATAGACTGCTGGGGGCCCCCCTGGGACTGGAGCTGATTCTCCAACATCACCGTGAGTTTGTTCCTGTTTGGTGCACCTGTTAGGGCCTAGTGTAGGCTTCAATAGTCAGTACACGGGAGCCGTGTGGCCTGCTTAGTAAAGGCCAGGGAGGTTATATGTAGAGTAGCATCATCACTTGTTTATTGTTTACATTTGCCTGTTAGACATATTTTGAGTCTGTAATAGTTGGAGCACCGTGATATTTTACGGAAAAGATAAAGTTTATAATTCTTGTAAATTGTATTTTGCCATTGTTTACCCCTGTTTGCATCTTCCTCATCCACTTCATTCCTTGCCTTCCAGTAAATCTACCCTTTGTTGTTTGTACCTCATCTTGTGTACAGTAGTCTCCCTGCACCGTGGTGGTCCCCTGGCCATCGCTTCAAGTGGTGCTGCGAGCAGGGTACTGTCACCAAGATGGAGGCAGCAGATAGCAATGGCGGGAATGCTAATGTTAATGGAGATGCTGTGGGCATTGGTGGAACCCCTGCAAGGACACTCCCTATGGGCACCATATTTAGTGTGCTACCAAAGTTTGATGGCAAGAATATGCCACTGTCCGACTGGGTGTCCCGGCTGCAAAGTACCCTGAAGATTTATAACATCAGCCCAGACCTTGAAGTGGACATTGCTTTAACTGTCCTAGAGGGAGAAGCCCATAGAAACGTCTGCCTACAACCAGAACTCACTCGCAGTACCCTCAAGGAGCTAGTGAAGTTCCTGGAAGAGATCTACGGCGAGACTGCTAGCGCCAGACACCTTCGCACCAAATTTTTCTCTAGGCTGCAGCGGGAAGAAGAAGGAATTTCTCAGTATGCAACAGCACTGCAAGAAGTGTTAGCAGAGGTGCAGAGAAAGGAGGTGGATGGATTTGGCGGCATGGGCTCTAAAGACCGGATACTCTGGGAGCAATTCATTCTGGGACTGCACAGCACATCCTTGAGGCGAGCACTGTCAGAACGGGTCTGGGCAGATCCGGCTCTTACGTTTCGTCAAATCCTGGCGGAAACAGTGGCCCGAAGTAAAGAAGAGAGCTATGCTTCTGGGGTGATGCGTGTCCAGGGCGCCAATACCAGAGGGGACCCAAAATCTCTTGTCAACATGCAAGAGAAACTGACCCAGATGGAGCGAAGAGTTGGGGAACTACAACAGTCTGACCCACCGTACTCATGCAACCATACTTCAGCCCGACCGATAAGGGATGAGTGGGAGCAAGCCCCCTCCCGACAGGCATCGGAGGCACGAGGACAGGCTCGAGGTACCCCCCAGCGAGGAGGAGGCATCCAATGCTGGGAATGTGGAGGACGGGGGCACCTTGACAGAGACTGTCGGAACTTTACTCAAGACCAGCGGAAGCTGCCGTTAATCTACCAACCCCCGCAGTAGTGCAGCACTCTGCGGGGGAGGCGAGGAGAGAGGCCGCTCCATATCATAACGAACACTTGATTGCTGGGAGCCCCATCCTACGCGCTGAATTCGAAGGAGTTCTAGTGGATTGCCTGATAGATACTGGGTCACAAGTGACAACTAGGGTTGAGCGACTTTTACTTTTTTGGGGTCGAGTCGAGTTTTGTGAAACCCGACTTTGTCAAAAGTCGAGTTGAGTGAAATCGGCCGATCTTCTTGCAAAGTCGGGGTCGTTGTTTGGCCGAAACACGAAACCCAATGCAAGTCAATGGGGAAGCATAGTCGGCAGTGAGTGGAGGCCAGGAAAACACCTACAGTGCCCATTTTAATGCCAAAAACATCAATTCTTGTTACTTAAGCTTGTCAATCTTAATTTACCTTACAATAATAGGTAGCCATTGAAAATTGGGGGGTCATTTGGCTAAAGTTGTGGGGGGTAGGGCTGGTTCAAGTTTTCAGTGGGCCCAGGAAACGTGGAGTAAGCCACGGCGGTGGAGCAGTTAGAGGTAAGTATTGCAATGTTGCAAGTGCTGTGATCCTGAGCAAGCAGGGGGGCCCACTCGTTCGCATTGGCACTGTCACAGGGCCCCTCACAGTACGGCGGTGTGTTTGCACGGCGGGGGCGCCTCCCACCGGCAGCGACACTTTGCGTACTATGAGGGGTCCTGTGCCAGTGTCGTCGGCAACGAGTGTGCCCCCCCACCTGATGAAGGAACCTGCACTTTCACCTGCACCTTCCTCTTTGTCCCCGTGTAAGGTGGTATAGTATGCGGGAAGAGGAACCTGACTTTCAGCAGGGTCAGATTCAGGCTGTGTAGAGTGCAAGGGGAATGTAGTGGTCTGGGTCAATGTACCAGCGGGCTAATCTAGCAGTGGCTGGGCAATGGGCAGGATGAGGAGGAAACACAGATCTAGGCCCAAATAATAGAGTGGCCTAAATGCAGTTCAAAATTGGTAACAGGACTAACCAGGCGGCATTGCTTTGTTCAGTGGAGGACCACTGTAATGAGAGGCTGACAGAGTGAGTAGGGCCAAATAAGTAACTAGGCTAAATGCAGTTCTAAATTGCTAACAGTAGGAAACAGGCGGCACTGCTTTGTTCAGTGGAGGAGAACACCAGGGAGCGGCAGACCTCGTTACTAGGCCCCAACCCAAGTAGTATGGCAACTGTAGTGTTACATTTAAAAATACTTAATGAGAGCCGGAAGATTGAAGCTCAGACAAGGAAACCCGGAGGAGAACACCAAGGAGGAGGAGAATACCAAGGAGCGGCAGACCCCGTTACTAGGCCCCAACCCAAGTAGTATGACAACTGTAGTGTTACATTTAAAAATACTTAATGAGAGCCGGAAGATTGAAGCTCAGACAAGGAAACCCGGAGGAGAACACCAAGGAGGAGGAGAACACCAAGGAGCGGCAGACCCCGTTACTAGGCCCCAACCCAAGTAGTATGGCAACTGTAGTGTTACATTTAAAAATACTTAATGAGAGCCGGAAGATTGAAGCTCAGACAAGGAAACCCGGAGGAGAACACCAAGGAGGAGGAGAACACCAAGGAGCGGCAGACCCGTTACTAGGCCCCAACCCAAGTAGTATGGCAACTGTAGTGTTACATTTAAAAATACTTAATGAGAGTCGGAAGTTTGAAGCTCAGACAAGGAAACCCGGAGGAGAACACCAAGGAGGAGGAGAACAACAAGGAGCGGCAGACACCGTTACTAGGCCCCAACCCAAATAGTATGGCAACTGTAGTGTTAAATTTAAAAAATACTTAATGAGAGCCGGAAGATTGAAGCTCAGCTTTTTCAGTGGAGGACAGCGTGATTTAGTGGCGCAGACAGACAAAGGTAGTATCGTATGTGTTAACTAAAAAAGTTGGCTCTATGCAGTTTTAAATTGGTTACAGGGGTACACAGGCAGCATTGGTGTGGTCAGTGGAGGACAATTGCAAGGAGGGACCGCAGACAGACTTCCTAGGCCTAAAATAATAAATTAGGCTCTATGCAGCTTAAATTTGGCAACAGGAATACACAGGCAGCATTGGTGTGGTCAGCGGAGGACAATTGGAAGGAGGGACCGCAGACAGACTTCCTAGGCCTAAAATAATAAATTAGGCTCTATGCAGCTTAAATTTGGCAACAGGAATACACAGGCAGCATTGGTGTGGTCAGCGGAGGACAATTGGAAGGAGGGACCGAAGACAGACTTCCTAGGCCCAAAATAATAAAATAGGCTCTATGCAGCTTAAATTTGGCTACAGGGGTACACAGGCAGCATTGGTGTGGTCAGCGGAGGACAATTGGAAGGAGTGTCTGACACAGTAAGTACTCCCAAAAACTACATTGATGTTAATGTATCCCAACAAATAACAAAACCAAAAAAAAAAAAAAAAAAGGGTGGCATACTTAGGTACAAGGGTGTGCTCCTATGCTGAATTTCAGACATTGTAATGTTGCGCAAAGTATTTACTGGTGTAAATGTAGGACAGGGCCCCTGACTATTTTAACTAGCATCATACATGTCAACAAATTGTTATTGTCTGTGCCAGCCATTGAAGGATTTCAGCGCATAGACTAAACAGTGGTGGAGCAGCGACAGATAAATTTGCAAGTGGTAGAGCACTGTTTGACCTGGGGGGGGGACACTCTCTCCTGGCCTGCGGTACAAGCACATGGCCCCTCATGTTACAACGGTGTGTCTGACGGTGGGTGCGCGCCACCACCGCCAGAGACACTTCATTGTACTACGAGGGACCCAGTGCCAGTGCCGTCGACCAAAAGTGGGCACACCCACCTCTTCAGAAAAACGGCACTCTGACGGGTGCTTGCGCCAAGTGGCGAGACCACGGCCCCGTGGGGGGAGTTAGGCCATTTTGGGAGGTGTAAACATGTCGTATGCAGGACAAACAGCAGCTGCAAATTAAGAGATTGGAACAGTCAGTAACACCAGTCCCAAAGCAAGACCTTTTTACAGGAAAGCTAGGTGTCAGCGGGGAAAGGTGGGGCAAAATAATTTGAAATCCATGAATGGTTCATTTTAATGAAGGTTAGATCATCAACATTTTGGGTCGCCAGACGAGTCCTTTTTTCGGTCAGTATTGAACCAGCAGCACTGAATACTCTTTCTGATAGCACACTAGCTGCTGGGCAAGCAAGCTCCTGCAATGCATATTCGGCCAATTCAGGCCAGGTGTCTATTTTGGATGCCCAGTAATAAAAGGGGAATGACGGTTGAGGGAGAACATCGGTAATGGAGGAAAAATAGTTAGTAACCATACTGGACACTTTGAATTGATGCTGCTGTACCTGTCGTGTCTGCGGTCATTGCGAAATCACTCCACAACCTGGTCAGAAAACCCCTCTGTCCTACGCCACTTCTGATTTGTGCACCTCTAACACCTCTGCCCTGTTGCCCCCTGCAGCTCGTGTGAGAACCATCACCGGCGCTGTGTGCTGGGAATGCCTGAAACAAACGGTCTACAAGAGTAGCTTGTTTGGTTGCCAATATTTGTTCAAGGTTCTCATGTGGCATGATAGTTTGCAATTTGCCTTTATAGCGAGGATCAAGGAGGCAGGCCAACCAGTAATCGTCATCGGTCATCATTTTTATAATGCGTGGGTCCCTTTTGAGGATACGCAAGGCATAATCCGCCATGTGGGCCAATGTTCCAGTTGTCAAGTCAGTGCTTATGCTGGGTTGAGGAGCAGTTTCTGGCAAATCAACGTCACTTGTCTCCCTCAAAAAACCTGAACCCGGCCTTGCACCGCCAGCAGTTTCTATTGCCCCCTGAGAAGCTTCCTCATCCAAAAAATACTCATCCCCATCATCCTCCTCCTCTTCACCCGCCACCTCGTCCTGTAGACTTCCCTGAGCAGACAATGGCTGACTGTTATCAAGGCTTCCCTCGTCCTCGGCTGCAGATGCCTGCTCCTTTATGTGCATCAAACTTTGCATCAGCAGACGCATTAGGGGGATGCTCATGCTTATTACGGCGTTGTCTGTACTAACCAGCTGTGTGCATTCCTCAAAACACTGAGGACTTGACACAGGTCTTGGACCTTCGACCACTGCACAGCTGACAACTCCATGTCTGCCATCCAACTGCCTGCCCGTGTATGTGTATCCTCCCACAAATACATAATAGCACGCCTCTGTTCGCACAGTCTATGAAGCATGTGCAGTGTGGAGTTCCACCTTGTTGCAACATCGATGATTAGGTGATGCTGGGGAAGGTTCAAAGACCGCAGGTGGTTCTGCATACGGCTGGAGTGTACGGGCGAACGGCGGATGTGAGAGCAAAGTCTGCGCACTTTCAGTAGCAGGTCGGGTAACCCCGGATAACTTTTCAGGAAGCACTGCACCACCAGGTTTAAGGTGTGAGCCAGGCAAGGAATGTGTTTCAGTTGTGAAAGGGCTATGGCAGCCATAAAATTCCTTCCGTTATCACTCACTACCTTGCCTGCCTCAAGATGTACAGTGCCCAGCCATGACTGAGTTTCTTGCTGCAAGAACTCGGACAGAACTTCCGCGGTGTGTCTGTTGTCGCCCAAACACTTCATTGCCAATACAGCCTGCTGACGCTTGCCACTAGCTGTTCCATAATTGGACACCTCGTGTGCAAAAGTGGCAGCTGCGGATGGAGTGGTCGTGCGACTGCGGTCTGTGGACGAGCTCTCGCTTCTGCTGGAGGATGAGGAGGAGGAGGGGGGACGAACGCCTACAGCCAACAGTTTCCTAGACCGTGGACTAGGCAGAACTGTCCCAATATTACTATCCCCTGTGGACCCTGCATCCACCACATTAACCCAGTGTGCCGTTATTGGAGACGTAACGCCCCTGGCCATGCCTACTGGTCCATGCATCTGTTGTCAGGTGCACCTTTCTACTCACAGATTGCCTGAGCGCATGGACAATGCGGTCTTTTACATGCTGGTGGAGGGCTGGGATGGCTTTTCTCGAAAAGAAGTGTTGACTGGGTAGCTAGTAGCGTGGTACAGCGTAGTCCATCAGGGCTTTGAAAGCTTCGCTTTCAACTAAACAGTAGGGCATCATCTCTAACGAGATTAGTCTAGCAATGTGGGCATTCAAACCGTGTGTATGCGGATGCGAGGATGAGTACTTCTTTTTCCTAACGAGAGTCTCATGTAGGGTGAGCTGGACTGGAGAGCTGCATACGGTGGAACTAGCGGGGGTGCCGGTGGACATGGGTGACTGAGAGAGGGTTGGTGATGGTATTCTTGCTGTTGCCCTACATAGTTTTTCCTACCACGAACCTGGTGATTCCCTGACTGCTTTGGCCTTGCGACGAAACCGCCACATTACCTGCAGGTGGTGTGGTAAACGGTGGGCTTACAGTGAGGGAAGGGATGTCGCGTTGCTGACTGGCTTCATTGTGAGAGGGTGCTACAACGTTAAGGGACGTTTGGTAGTTTGTCCAGGCTTGCAAGTGCATGGTGGTTAAATGTCTATGCATGCAACTTGTATTTAGATTTTTAACATTCTGACCTCTGCTGAAGGTCCTTGAGCATTTCTTACAGATGACTTTGCGCTGATCATTGGGATCTTGGTTAAAAAAATTCCAGACTGCACTCTTCCTACTATCAGATACCTTTTCAGGCATTGCACACTGAGCTACTTTAACCAGATGGCCATGCTGTCCTACAACTGGTTTTGGTTTTGCCACACGTTTTTGGCCAGATACGGGCCTACCAGATGGAACCTGTTGCGATGTTGATGCCTGCTGCGGCTCCTCCTCCTCCACTTCAGAGCTACTGCCGCCTGCACCCTGTTCCCCCAATGGCCTTCAATCGGGGTCAACAACTGGGTCATCTATAACCTCCTCTTCTATGTTCTGTGCACCTTCCTCTGGGTCACCGTGTAAGTCGGTGCTATAGCGTTCGTGACGGGGCTCCATAGTCTCATCTCATGTTCTGATCTGAGTCAAAGGAAGAGCATAATAATCTGGCTGTGGCTGTGCATCTGTGCACTCCATGTCCGATTCATCTTGTAATGGGCATGGCCTGTTAACAATTTCCCTTTCTAACCCAGGCACGGTATGTGTAAAGAGCTCCATGGAGTAACCAGTTGTGTGCCTGACGCATCCTTCACTGTTGTTCTGGGTGAAGGACACAAGGAAGCGACTTGTTCCTGACCGGGAGCATCCACTGACGACGCACTGCTCTGACATTTGGCACTTTCCGAGGAGGAGGCGAAAGAGCTAGAGGCAGAGTCAGCAATGAAAGCCAATACTTGTTTTTGCTGCTCCGGCTTCAAAAGCGGTTTTCCCACTCCCAGAAAAGGGAGCCTTCGAGGCCTTGTGTAGCCAGACGATGATGCTGGCTCAACAACTCGAGACTTAGGGGCTATATTGCTTTTCCCACGACCACCTGATGCTCCACGACCACCACCACTACCATCATTACCAGCTGGCAATGACCGCCCACGGCCACGACCTCTTCCACCAGACTTCCTCATTCTTTAAAAAATGTAACCTAACTAACAACCGTTAGGTGGTCCTGTAAAACCAGGTAGAAGGTGTTCGTGAACTTGTTGTGAATTTAAATCTCCCTTTTTTATGTGTGGGAGAATGCAGGGAAAAATCAGGCCCACTGTATTACACTACACTGTTTGATTGGCAGACAGAGGCTGGCAGATATGACACTAACAGGACGGACGCAGATGCACACACTGGCAGTAGAAATGTCCCTCTTTATGTGTGGGAGAATGGAGGGAAAAATCAGGCCCACTGTATTACACTACACTGTTTGATTGGCAGACAGAGGCTGGCAGATCTGACACTAACAGGACGGACGCAGATGCACACACTGGCAGTAGAAATGTCCCTCTTTATGTGTGGGAGAATGCAGGGAAAAATCAGGCCCACTGTATTACACCACACTGTTTGATTGGCAGAAAGAGGCTGGCAGATATGACACTAACAGGACGGACGCAGATGCACACACTGGCAGTAGAAATGTCCCTCTTTATGTGTATGAGAAGGCAGGGAAAACTCAGGCCCACTGTATTACACTACACTGTTTGATTGGCAGACAGAGGCTGGCAGATCTGACACTAACAGGACGGACGCAGATGCACACACTGGCAGTAGAAATGTCCCTCTTTATGTGTGGGAGAATGCATGGAAAAATCAGGCCCCCTGTATTACACTACACAGTTTGATTGGCAGAAAGAGGCTGGCAGATATGGCACTAACAGGATGGGCGCAGATGCACACACTGGCAGTAGAAATGTCCCTCTTTATGTGTGGGAGAATGCATGGAAAAATCAGGCCCCCTGTATTACACTACACAGTTTGATTGGCAGAAAGAGGCTGGCAGATATGGCAAACAGGACTGATGCAGATGCACACACTGGCAATAGAAATGTCCCTCTTTATGTGTGGGAGAATGCAGGGAAAAATCAGGCCCACTGTATTACACTACACTGTTTGATTGGCAGACAGAGGCTGGCAGATCTGAAACTAACAGGACGGACGCAGATGCACACACTGGCAGTAGAAATGTCCCTCTTTATGTGTGGGAGAATGCATGGAAAAATCAGGCCCCCTGTATTACACTACACAGTTTGATTGGCAGAAAGAGGCTGGCAGATATGGCACTAACAGGACTGACGCAGATGCACACACTGGCAGTAGAAATGTCCCTCTTTATGTGTGGGAGAATGCAGGGAAAAATCAGGCCCACTGTATTACACTACACTGTTTGATTGGCAGACAGAGGCTGGCAGATATGACACTAACAGGACGGGCGCAGATGCACACACTGGCAGTAGTAATGTCCCTCTTTATGTGTGGGAGAATGCAGGGAAAAATCAGGCCCACTGTATTACACTACACTGTTTGATTGGCAGAAAGAGGCTGGCAGATATGGCACTAACAGGACTGACGCAGATGCACACACTGGCAATAGAAATGTCCCTCTTTTTTTTGATGTGGGAGACAAGGGATTTAATCAGGCCCACTATATCACAGTATAGTTCCTGTGGCGCAAAATGACTGACAGATACCACAGACAGCACTTGCACAGATGCACAGAGTTGGTGTCATGTCTCACGACTTGGGAAATCATTCAATGTTTGCATTGCTTGTGTTCTATCCTTCTTTCTAGGCAGAAGTTTGCTTTTCCTTGTATTTTGTCCCAACTCTCTCACTGTAGTCCTGTGATGTATGTTTGTTCACGCCCTTATTCTCCATTTTGTCATCATTCCTCCATCTGTATGCATCCTACTACATGTCCTCTGTTGAATATTCCTTTTTACCTGCTGCTTTCATCATAATACAAGAATTTCAGTTAAAGCAATCCTCTTTTCCTGGAGTCTTCTTACATGAGATCGTGGCTGAGTTAAGCTATCTGATAAATCGGTATGAACGTGAGTACAGGTCAATACGGAAGCGCCCAAAGTAAAGGCCTATCCAGGCACCACTGCGTTCTACATATCCATGAGTCAGAATAGTAAAAAGGAATATCCTGCCTTCAGAGACAGTAACTCAAGGTCTGTGCTGAACCTCAGTGGAAAAGGACATTTCCCAGATACACAGTAACCCAGTTCCCAGCCAGACCCCAGCGTGCATAGAAGCACACACTGCAGATAAACAGTGAGAAGTATAACCCTCATCATCCACTCTTCCTGCCTGCAAACAAATCATGTCTGAAGCGTGGTATACAATGTCCCTACCAGACTTACAAACACAGGAAAGAGACCCAGATCCCCATCCACCAGCTAGTGAAAGGGGAAAACGTACAGTCAAACCTACATGGAAAGTCATGGAGAATTTAGAGACTGAAAAATGTGTTGTATATAGTGATGTGTCTTCACTATGGGAGAAAGTGCTGAGTCACATAGACACTGTATCAAGGCCTGCTTCTCATGAGTTACCACTTGAGGGAGCCCTAGAACAATTATGCACAGCATACCAAAGGTATATGGAGAAGACTGACCAATACATTATTCTCCTGAAGAAACTGAATCTGCCAGAGACTTTAAAAGAATTGCAAAGTTTCCAGCAGCTTAATTCTGAAAGAGACTACACCGTACGCGACATTAAGACAAAGATAGAGGCTAAAATTGCACGGACACCAGATGCATCATCTCGCTCATCCAAATCGTCTAAGCACTCAAAACGCTCATCTAGGTCAAGTTCATCAAAATATTCCACTCTCAGCCAGCAGCTTATAAGGGCACGTGCTAAGGCAGAAACGTCTAAGATACAAGCAGCCTTTGCGCAAAGGAGAGCAGATATGGACGCAGCCACAGCACAAAAGAGAGCAGAAATGGATGCAGCCACAGCACAAAAGAGAGCAGAAATGGCAGAAATGGATGCAGCCACAGCACAAAAGAGAGCAGAAATGGATGCGGATGCAGCACGCAAGGAAGCTCTGGAGAAGGAATGTGAGCACGCAACAGCCATGGAGGAGTTAAGGATCCTGGAGCGAGCTATCAGTGGGAGTCAAAGAGACAGCATCAGTTTGTGTGAAGTGGAGGCAGAGGACCCTATTGAACGCACAAGAGACTACGTGCTAAGCCAAAATGGCGAACCGCAGATCATCACTAACACTCCTGATGGCGTTCATGCTTCTCCAGGGCACCAGGATGCCGATCCACTTACAGAACCCTACACTCAAGGTCAGTACAATGCTCCCAAACTTGAACTTCCTTCGTATTCCGGTATGCGCCAAGACCCTGCATCTCATCAAACTCCACAGGCTATTATCTACACACAACCCAATATACTGGCAGGTCATTATACTCTCGACAACCGCATAGTGCCAGCTCCGCATGTAGCAGAGACTATACCCACCAAACCGGTTGCTGGACTAAATGCATATGCCACTCCATACTTACCCACGTTTCAAGGCCAAGACGTCTCCACTCCTATGTACAACACCGCTCAGCCCACATTCGTGCATCCTAAGTCAGAAAGAACAGACATGTCCGACTTCGCAAGGTACATGATTCGCCGCGAACTTACTAAAACCGGTCTCACAAGGTTTGACGACCAACCTGAAAATTACAGAGGTTGGAAAAATGCCTTTAGAACCGTAACTAGTGACCTCGGCATCACTGCTGCCGAAGAGCTGGACCTGCTAATCAGATGGCTAGGACCACAATCCACAGAGCGTGTCAAGAGACTCAGGTCTGTACATATCAGTAATCCAATGGCTGGTCTCATGACTGCATGGGAAAGACTAGAGAAAAACTTTGGCAGTCCAGAAGCCATAGAAGATGCACTGTTCAAGCGTCTACAGAGTTTTCCAAAGATATCAAGCAAGGACAGTTCAAAGTTCCTAGAGCTCAGTGACTTGCTGTTAGAGCTCCAGCTGGCCAAGGCAGACACCCACCTACCTGGCCTCAGCTATCTGGACACTGCTCGTGGAGTAAATCCCATTATCTCCAAGCTACCATACAACGTACAAGAAAGGTGGACTACAATAGGGTCAAAATACAAGAAAGACCATCAAGTGTCATTTCCTCCATTCTCCTACTTCTGTGAGTTTATAAAAAACGTCGCAGAGTGTAAGAACGACCCAAGCTTTTCCTACGAAGAATCCAGTGGCCCAGCTTCATCTCCTTCTAAATACGTGAGCGCACGCTCGAATGACAGAAACCGCAGGGGTCCAGTGTCAGTGAAGAAGACGGATATTCTTCCCTTACCAACATCAGCCCCAGGCAAGAGTAACAAGGGTGAAAAGATAGAGAACCCAAATCGTGAGTGTCCCATCCACAAGAAGCCACATCCCTTAAAAAAGTGCATCGGCTTCAGGAAGAAACCGCTCCTAGAACGCAAGGAGCTTCTAAAGAAGTTCGGGGTATGCTACAGATGTTGTGCTTCTACTGAACACCTTGCTAAAGACTGTAAAACTACAATTAAGTGCATGGAGTGTGACAGTGAGGACCACGTACAAGCACTCCACCCATTCCGTCCTGACTCTACACTTACTCCTTCCCCCACCACGAGCCATGGCGGGGAGGACGCAGCTCAAACTGCAAGCCATACCACAATATCTTCTTCATGCACAGAAGTCTGCGGAGAAGACCTCTGGGACAAGTCCTGTGCGAAGATTTGCCTGGTGAACGTATATCCCAACGGTCACCCAGAGAAAGCCGTGAAGGTGTACGTCCTTCTGGATGATCAGAGCAACCGATCACTTGCAAGGTCAGAACTCTTTGATATGTTTAACTTAAAGGGAAATGCCTACCCTTACACCTTAGGTACCTGCAGTGGTGTTACAGAGGTTTATGGGAGAAGGGCCAGTGGTCTTACAGCGACATCTCTCGAGAACACCGTCGAGATACCGTTACCTACACTGGTCGAGTGCAACCAGATTCCATCCAATCGAGAAGAGATCCCAACGCCAGAGGCTGCTCTTCATCACCAACATCTCAAGGGGATAGCAAACAAGATACCAGCAATGCAAAAAAAGAAGAAAGAGAAGCACTCACCGTCCGTGCAAGAATCCTTTAATAGTGTGGCATTACATAAAATAGCGGAGTATGGCAGGGAGAAGTTGTGGAAGAGGACGACGGCCGTTTCGCGCTCCTGCGCTTCTACGGGTCCGATGGTAAACCCAGGTGAGTAATCTATTTTATTTAGTAACATCCGCTGAGGGAGTGTTCACTCACCTGGCCACAATACCAATAAAATACTCCTACTAAATTAAAATACAATAAAATCAATACAAACTAATGGAGCAACTGAATATAAAGAAAGATGAAACTAAATGAAACACGAGCATATTACGATACACCAGTTTCGATACACACAGGCTTACAAGAAAATGGACATATCAATACGTTCATTTAACCCTAAAGGGCTTGTGGCGTTCACCTTCATGATCCACCTCCCTTCCCTTTGCAGAAGCAATCTATGATGATCTCCACCCTGTTCAGGTAAACTGACTGCTTCTATACCTGCGAAACGCAAACAAGTGGCATCCCCCTCATGTACTGTGCGAATATGGTTAATCAACCTCGGAACACCTTTCCCCGTGCTGATGGACCTAAAATGTTCTCTTATTCTTACAAATAGTGAACGAATAGTTTTACCTATATAAAATAGTCCACACGGGCAAAGCAAAACGTACACCACAAACTTCGTTCTACAAGAAATAAGATCTCTAACTATAGTACTAATGGGGCCAATTTGTAAAGTATCACCCGTAATGTGGTACGCACAAAAATTGCATTGTCTGCACTTAAAATTGCCCGTTGGGAGTCCTTTAGTTATCCAATTCTCGTTTTGAGATTTTATTCTGTTGTGCACTAAGATGTCTTTCAAATTCTGTCCTCGGCGACAGGCAAATAAAGGGCCTTCACTGATCCGATCTTTTAGTACTGGGTCCCCTTCCAATATATGCCAATTCTTGCGTATGGCCATTCTGATCTGATTGTCCATTGGACCAAACTGAAAACTGAAAACGAACTTTTTATTTTTATCAGTATTAGTTACGTTTTTATTTTTAGATCCTGCCGAATTGCCCATTTTGTTCTTATTTGTTTCAGAAATAATGTCACTGTTGACCCTAGCCAAAGCTTGTGTTAGGATAGAAGGAGGATAACCTCTACTTCTAAACCTATTATACAGTTCTCGTGACTGACGCATGAAACCTTCTTCACAACTGTTAATCCTCTTTACTCTAAGAAATTGACTATAGGGGAGTGATCTCTTAGTATAGTAGGGGTGTGCACTCTGAAAGTGTAATAGGGAATTAGTGGCTGACGGCTTCCGAAAGATTTCCGTCTGTATGCCTACTTCATTAACCCATACTTTAACATCTAAAAATTCGATGCTGGTGCCCCCAAATACCGAAGTGAATTTCATGTTCATATTGTTTGCGGTATTTAGATATGTTACAAACGACTGAAATTCAGTCTGGTCACCGTCCCAAACAATCAGAATATCATCCACAAATCTGACATAAAGCCTAATATGTTTCAAATATAGGTTTTCAATTGTGTATACGTATCTTTTTTCAAAGACAGCTAAATACAAATTTGCGAAGGTACATGCAACGGGCGTACCCATTGCTGTACCTTCAGTTTGAAGGAACCACGTGGAATCAAATTGAAAGGCATTGTGGGTAAGGACAAAATTGAGGCCATTACAAATAAAGGCTATTGTGTTGTCATCTGTGGGGGTGAGAGAAAGTATCTCTCTAACCGCCTCTACCCCGCATTGTTGTGGAATGCGGGTGTAGAGGCTTTCCACATCTATGGATACAAAAGAACATCCTTCCTGCCAATCAAAACTTTTGAGAGTTTTTAAAAAATGTTTAGTGTCGCGTATATATGAAGGAATGTCCACAAGGAGGGGATGTAATAACCAGTCTAGATAACGTGACAAAGGTTCTGTTAGTGCCCCTACCCCTGACACTATAGGGCGGCCCGGAGGGGCCGTTAACGACTTATGCACCTTTGGTACATGGTACCACACTGGTTTGCGTGGGAATGCTGGGAACAGTTTTTCTGCTTGTTTTGCTGACATAATCCCTAATTCCACTGCCGGTCTTAATAAGGACCGTAATTCATTTTTATATTTAAACGTGGGATCGGATTTTAATCGCACATAGGTTTCTGATTTACCAGCCCACATAGGTTTCTGATTTCTGAGATACCAGCCCTCAACAACAGTGCAGATATCCTGATTCTGCTTGGCAGAGACATTCTCCGGCTGCACAAGGTGCGTCAGCAAATTAACGGACCACACGATGCACCATTTGCCCAACGCTTAGATCTAGGCTGGGTAATCATAGGCAATGTTTGCATACATAAGATGAAGAGACCTAACAACATCTCCTCTTACAAAACACACATCTTGTCAAATGGTCGCAGCACTCATTTCCAACCATGCCCACATCACTACTGGGTGAAAGAGAAAGTGAGCAACACCAAGTGGCAACAGGAATCCTTCAACAACATGAACACACTCCAGCCCTGGGATGAAAACCTCGGGTCATCAGTGTTCGTTTCTACAAGTAATGACAACAAGTTGGCACCCACAAGGGAAGATAAAGAATTCATAAAGGTTATGGATAAAGAATTTGATCAAGATGACTCCAACAGTTGGGTAGCTCCTTTACCCTTTCGTTTCCCAAGATCGAGGTTGCCGAACAACCTGCAGCAAGCAACTGCGAGGTTCTCATCCTTAAAGCGTACCCTAAAGAGGAAACCAGAGATGGAGAAGCATTTCATTGACTTTATGCAGAACATCTTTGACAGAAATCATGCTGAACCTGCGCCACCACTGAGGGAGGGAGAAGAATGTTCACATGAGATTAGCAGTATTACCAAAGGAGTCAGTGTGTCCAAAAATAGCACCTTACTCGACTTGAACCCAGTAGTCGATCATCTCAAATTTCTAAGAGTGGGTGGACGTTTAAGTAAATCAGACCTATACGATAAGGAGCAGAACCCTATCATCATTCCAGGTCGACATCACGTCACTACTCTGTTGATTCGGCACTATCACGAACGAGTACAGCACCAAGGCAGACATCTTACTGAAGGTGCTATCAGGTCTGCTGGCTTGTGGATCATGGGAATGAAGAGGTGCGTCTCTTCAGTTCTCCATAGATGTGTCAAGTGTCGAAGGTTACGAGGAAAACACCAACAACAACAAATGGCGAACCTCCCAGCAGATCGACTGAGCATGGACCAACCATTTTCATATGTTGGTGTAGACGTCTTCGGGCCATGGTCGGTTGTTACCAGGAAAACCCGTGGAGGAGCCGCGAACAGTAAGCGATGGGCTGTCCTATTCACCTGTCTCAGTATCCGTGCAGTTCACATCGAGGTTATTGAATCCATGGATACCTCCAGCTTCATCAATGCCCTAAGAAGATTCTTTTCCATCCGGGGACCTGCCAAGCAACTCCGGTCCGACTGCGGCACAAACTTTGTAGGAGCCTGCAAGGAACTGCAGTTTGACAACTTCTTGTCCGACAATGGATGCACTTGGGTATTCAACCCTCCACACTCTTCACACATGGGTGGATCTTGGGAACGCATGATTGGTGTTGCACGAAGGATCCTCGACTCCATGTTGCTGGACCATAAACTTCCCCTTACTCATGAAGTTCTGGTCACCTTCCTCGCAGAAGTGTCAGCCATAATAAATGCTAGACCTTTGGTTCCAGTATCATCCGACCCCGATGCTCCAACGATACTTACTCCAGCTACACTCCTTACACAGAAGATTGGAGCCGCTACAGTCCCACCTGGGAATTTCGATAACAAGAACATTTATAAACGTCAGTGGAGACAAGTTCAACACCTGGCTAATGTGTTTTGGCATCGCTGGAAGACCGAATATTTGCACTTGCTTCAAAACCGTCACAAATGGCAGACGCCCAGTCCCAATCTCCAAGAGGGAGACCTTGTTCTCTTAAAGGATAAAGAGGCTCATCGTAATGACTGGCCAATGGGACTTATTACCAAGGTCTTACCCAGTGAGGACGGAAAGACTCGTAAGGTAGAAGTTTAGGTGACAAAAGGCGGCTCTACCCGAACCTTCTTCCGCCCGGTCACTGAACTCGTGCTGCTTCTACGAAAGGAGGACATCACATGAACTGAACATGCTCCTGGACGTTGCTCACGGCGGGGAGCATTCCTCTTCATTCTCCAGTTTATTGAACTGTTACATTCCCATTGGATTCTGGGTTGGTGGAAGAGTTGGCATGTTTGCGGCTTCCCCAATCTGAAGATGGGTTTAATATATTTGGACTTATCTTTCGGTTTGATCTACGGGTCGACAACAACGAGTTTGGACTTTAAAATCTTTGATGTTTATTATTGCATGCATGTTTTCTTCCTCTTGTTTTTTCAGGTTCGAACGACTTCGAAGAATTACGGACATCGTGAAATCCAAGGATTTCAGACGGGGAGTGTCATGTCTCACGACTTGGGAAATCATTCAATGTTTGCATTGCTTGTGTTCTATCCTTCTTTCTAGGCAGAAGTTTGCTTTTCCTTGTATTTTGTCCCAACTCTCTCACTGTAGTCCTGTGATGTATGTTTGTTCACGCCCTTATTCTCCATTTTGTCATCATTCCTCCATCTGTATGCATCCTACTACATGTCCTCTGTTGAATATTCCTTTTTACCTGCTGCTTTCATCATAATACAAGAATTTCAGTTAAAGCAATCCTCTTTTCCTGGAGTCTTCTTACATGAGATCGTGGCTGAGTTAAGCTATCTGATAAATCGGTATGAACGTGAGTACAGGTCAATACGGAAGCGCCCAAAGTAAAGGCCTATCCAGGCACCACTGCGTTCTACATATCCATGAGTCAGAATAGTTGGCAAGATTATTCTCCCTTTATTTTAAATTTTTTTTTTTTATATGGGAGAGAAGTGATTTAATCAGGCCCACTGTTATACAGTAGGTTTTCTGTGGCAGAAAAACAAAGACAGATGCCACACACAAGACTGGCACTGATGCAGATTTGCCAATCTTAATCTCCCACTTGTTTTATTTTTTCTGGGAGAATTGTGAAGAAATCAGGCCCACTGTTATACAGTAGGTTTTCTGTGGCAGAAAATGAAAGACAGATGCCACACACAGGACTGGCACTGATGCAGATTTGCCATTCTTAATCTCCCACTTGTTTTATTTTTTATGGGAGAATTGTGAAGAAATCTGGCCCACTGTTATACAGTAGGTTTTCTGTGGCAGAAAAACAAAGACAGATGCCACACACAGGACTGGCACTAATGCAGATTTGCCA
Source organism: Ranitomeya variabilis (assembly GCF_051348905.1). NCBI lineage: Eukaryota > Metazoa > Chordata > Amphibia > Anura > Dendrobatidae > Ranitomeya > Ranitomeya variabilis. The sequence goes on along the minus strand of NC_135232.1, from coordinate 591,750,559 downwards.
ATCTTAATCTCCCACTTGTTTTATTTTTTCTGGGAGAATTGTGAAGAAATCAGGCCCACTGTTATACAGTAGGTTTTCTGTGGCAGAAAAACAAAGACAGATGCCACACACAGGACTGGCACTAATGCAGATTTGCCAATCTTAATCTCCCACTTGTTTTATTTTTTCTGGGAGAATTGTTAAGAAATCAGGCCCACTGTTATACAGTAGGTTTTCTGTGGCAGAAAATGAAAGACAGATGCCACACACAGGACTGGCACTGATGCAGATTTGCCAATCTTAATCTCCCACTTGTTTTATTTTTTATGGGAGAATTGTGAAGAAATCTGGCCCACTGTTATACAGTAGGTTTTCTGTGGCAGAAAAACAAGACAGATGCCACACACAGGACTGGCACTAATGCAGATTTGCCAATCTTAATCTCCCACTTGTTTTATTTTTTCTGGGAGAATTGTGAAGAAATCAGGCCCACTGTTATACAGTAGGTTTTCTGTGGCAGAAAATGAAAGACATGCCACACACAGGACTGGCACTGATGCAGATTTGCAAATCTTAATCTCCCACTTGTTTTATTTTTTATGGGAGAATTGTGGCGAAATCTGGCCCACTGTTATACAGTAGTGTTATGGCCCCAATGGCAGAGGGTCTCAAAAGTGAATACCAAGTCTGCAAACACAAAAAACCAGCTCATAGGGCAGTGGTAACTGGGCTGACCGTATATCTAATCCTAGCACCACAAATAGCAGCAGCCGGGGAACGTGCCTACGTTGGTTCTAGACGTCTCGCGCCAGCCAGAGAACTAACTAACCCTAGAAGGGAAAAGATAGACCTTTCTTGCCTCCAGAGAAAAGACCCCAAAAGTTGGATACAAGCCCCCAACAAATAATAACGGTGAGGTAAGAAGAAAAGACAAACGTAAGAATGAACTAGATATTTAGCAAAGAGAGGCCCACTGACTAATAGCAGAATATAGTAAGATGACTTATACGGTCAGCAAAAACCCTATCAAAATTTCCACGCTGGATATTCAAGAACCCCCGAACCGTCTAACGGCCCGGGGGGAGAATACCAGCCCCCTAGAGCTTCCAGCAAAAATCAGGAATCACATTTAGTACAAGCTGGACAAAAAAATAAGAGCAATGCAAATAACCAAAAAACCAAGAAGCAGGACTTAGCTTAATTTTGCAAGATCCAGGACCAGCAGACAGGAGCAAACAGAAAGGAACTGATTACAACGATGCCAGGCACCAGACTGAGAATTCAGGAAGTTTATATAGCAACACCCCTGGACTAACGACCCAGGTGGGTGCCAAACTGAGGAAAGACAATCCCAGAGTCATATCACTAGTGACCACAAGAGGGAGCCAAAAAAGTCTAATTCGCAACAGTACCCCCCCTTTAAGGAGGGGTCACCGAACCCTCACCAAGACCACCAGGGCGATCAGGATGAGCAGCGTGAAAGGCACGAACTAAATCGGCCGCATGCACATCAGAGGCAACCACCCAGGAATTATCCTCCTGACCATAGCCCTTCCACTTGACCAGATACTGAAGCCTCCGCCTGGAGAGACGAGAATCCAAGATCTTCTCCACCACATACTCCAACTCGCCCTCAACCAACACCGGAGCAGGAGGCTCAACAGAAGGAACCACAGGCACAACGTACCGCCGCAACAAAGACCTATGGAACACGTTGTGAATGGCAAACGACACCGGAATATCCAAGCGAAAGGACACAGGATTAAGGATTTCCAATATCTTGTAAGGACCGATGAAGCGAGGCTTAAATTTAGGAGAGGAGACCTTCATAGGAACAAATCGAGAAGACAGCCATACCAAATCCCCAACACGAAGTCGGGGACCCACACCGCGGCGGCGGTTGGCAAAACGCTGAGCCTTCTCCTGTGACCACTTTAAGTTGTCCACCACATGATTCCAAATCTGCTGCAACCTATCCACCACGGAATCTACCCCAGGACAGTCAGAAGGCTCCACATGTCCCGAGGAAAAACGAGGATGGAAACCAGAGTTGCAGAAAAATGGCGAAACCAAAGTAGCGGAACTAGCCCGATTATTAAGGGCAAACTCAGCCAACAGCAAGAAGGTCACCCAATCATCCTGATCAGCAGAAACAAAACACCTCAAATAAGCCTCCAGAGTCTGATTAGTTCGCTCCGTTTGTCCATTAGTCTGAGGATGAAAGGCAGACGAAAACGACAAATCAATGCCCATCTTAGCACAAAAGGATCGCCAGAACCTGGAAACAAACTGGGATCCTCTGTCAGACACAATATTCTCAGGAATGCCGTGTAAACGAACCACATTCTGAAAGAACAAAGGAACCAGATCGGAAGAGGAAGGCAGCTTAGGCAAAGATACCAAATGGACCATCTTGGAAAAGCGATCACATACCACCCAGATGACAGACATGCCCTGAGACACCGGAAGATCTGAAATGAAATCCATGGAAATGTGTGTCCAAGGCCTCTTCGGGACAGGCAAGGGCAAGAGCAACCCGCTGGCACGAGAACAGCAAGGCTTAGCTCGAGCACAAGTCCCACAGGACTGCACAAAAGACCGCACATCCCGCGACAAGGAAGGCCACCAAAAGGACCTAGCCACCAAATCTCTGGTGCCAAAAATTCCCGGATGCCCTGCCAACACCGAGGAATGAACCTCGGAAATGACTCTGCTGGTCCACTTATCAGGAACAAACAGTCTGTCAGGTGGACAAGAGTCAGGTCTACCAGCCTGAAATCTCTGCAACACACGTCGCAAATCCGGAGAAATGGCTGACAAAATAACTCCCTCTTTAAGAATACCAACTGGTTCTGCGACTCCAGGAGAGTCAGGCACAAAGCTCCTTGAAAGAGCATCAGCCTTCACATTCTTTGAACCTGGTAAATACGAGACCACAAAGTCAAAACGGGAGAAAAACAATGACCAACGGGCCTGTCTAGGATTCAGGCGTTTAGCAGACTCGAGATACATCAGATTTTTGTGATCAGTCAAGACCACCACACGATGCTTAGCACCCTCGAGCCAATGACGCCACTCCTCAAATGCCCACTTCATGGCCAACAACTCCCGATTGCCAACATCATAATTCCGCTCAGGAGGCGAAAACTTCCTAGAGAAAAAAGCACATGGTCTCATTACAGAGCAACCAGGGCCTCTCTGCGACAAAACGGCCCCTGCCCCAATCTCAGAAGCATCCACTTCAACCTGAAAGGGAAGTGAGACATCAGGCTGGCACAAAACAGGCGCCGAAGTAAACCGGCGCTTCAACTCTTGGAAAGCTTCCACGGCTGCAGGAGCCCAGTTAGAAACATCTGAACCTTTCTTGGTCATATCCGTCAAAGGTTTAACAACGCTAGAAAAGTTAGCGATAAAACGACGGTAGAAGTTAGCAAAACCCAAGAACTTCTGAAGACTCTTAACTGACGTGGGTTGAGTCCAATCATGAATAGCTCGGACCTTGACTGGGTCCATCTCCACCGCAGAAGGAGAAAAAATAAACCCAAAAAGGGAACCTTCTGTACTCCAAAGAGACACTTTGAGCCCTTAACAAACAAAGCATTCTCACGCAAAACCTGAAACACCATCCTGACCTGCTCCACATGCGAGTCCCAATCATCAGAAAAAAACAGAATATCATCCAGATAAACAATCATAAATTTATCCAGATACTTCCAGAAAATATCATGCATAAAGGACTGAAACACTGAAGGAGCATTAGAGAGCCCAAAAGGCATCACCAAGTACTCAAAATGACCTTCGGGCGTATTAAATGCAGTTTTCCATTCATCTCCTTGCTTAATGCGCACAAGGTTGTACGCACCACGAAGATCTATCTTGGTGAACCACTTGGCACCTTTAATCCGGGCAAACAAGTCCGACAACAGAGGCAAAGGATACTGAAATTTAACAGTGATTTTATTCAGAAGCCGATAGTCAATACAAGGTCTCAAAGATCCGTCCTTCTTGGCCACAAAAAAGAATCCCGCACCAAGAGGGGAAGAGGATGGACGGATATGCCCCTTCTCCAGAGATTCCTTGATATACGAACGCATTGCGGTATGCTCAGGTACAGACAGATTAAATAATCTTCCCTTAGGAAATTTACTACCTGGAATCAAATCTATAGCGCAGTCACAGTCCCTATGAGGAGGCAGAGCACTGGACCTGGACTCGCTGAATACATCCTGATAATCAGACAAATACTCAGGAACTTCCGAAGGAGTAGAGGAAGCAATAGACACCGGCGGGGAATCACCATGAATTCCCTGACAGCCCCAACTTGACACAGACATTGCCTTCCAATCCAAGACTGGATTATGGGTCTGTAACCACGGCAGACCCAAAACGACCAAATCATGCATTTTATGAAGAACAAGAAAACGAATCACCTCCCGATGTTCAGGAGTCATGCACATGGTTACCTGTGTCCAAAACTGCGGTTTATTTTCCGCCAATGGCGTAGCATCAATACCTCTAAGAGGGATAGGATTTACCAACGGCTCAAGAACAAAACCACAGCGCTTGGCAAATGACAGATCCATAAGACTCAGGGCAGCACCTGAATCCACAAACGCCATAACAGGGTAGGAGGACAATGAGCAAATTAAAGTCACAGACAAAATAAATTTAGGTTGCAAATTACCAATGGCGACAGGACTAACAACCCTTATTAGGCGTTTAGAGCATGCTGATATAACATGTGTAGAATCACCACAGTAAAAACACAACCCATTCTGACGTCTATGATTTTTCCGTTCATTTCTAGTCTGAATTCTACCACATTGCATTAAATCAGGTGTTTGTTCAGACAACACCACCAGAGGATTAGCGGCTTTGCACTCCCGCAAACGCCGGTCAATTTGAATAGCCAGCGCCATGGAATCATTCAGACTTGTAGGAATGGGGAAACCCACCATCACATTCTTAATGGCTTCAGAAAGGCCATTTCTGAAATTTGTGGCCAGAGCACACTCATTCCACTGAGTAAGCACGGACCATTTCCGAAATTTTTGGCAATACACTTCAGCTTCATCCTGGCCCTGAGAAATAGCCAGCAAGGCTTTTTCTGCCTTAATTTCAAGATTGGGTTCCTCGTAAAGCAATCCGAGCGCCAGAAAAAACGCATCAATATTTGCCAATGCCGGATCTCCTGGCGCTAGCGAGAAAGCCCAATCCTGAGGGTCGCCCCGTAAGAAAGAGATAACAATTTTAACTTGCTGAGCTGAGTCTCCAGATGAACGGGGTCTCAGAGATAGAAACAATTTACAATTATTCCTGAAATTCCTAAACTTAAATCGGTCTCCAGAGAACAGTTCAGGAATAGGTATTTTAGGTTCAGACATTGGACTACTGGTAACAAAATCTTGTATGCCCTGCACACGAGCAGCAAGCTGATCCACACTAGTAATCAAGGTCTGGACATTCATGTCTGCAGCAAGCTCAAGCCACTCAGAGGTAAAGGGGAGGAAGAAAGAGAGGAAAAAAAAAAAAAACCTCAGAATTTCCTTTCTTATTATCCCACTTCTGCAATGCATTAAACATTCAACTTTGGCCTGGCATACTGTTATGGCCCCAATGGCAGAGGGTCTCAAAAGTGAATACCAAGTCTGCAAACACAAAAAACCAGCTCATAGGGCAGTGGTAACTGGGCTGACCGTATATCTAATCCTAGCACCACAAATAGCAGCAGCCGGGGAACGTGCCTACGTTGGTTCTAGACGTCTCGCGCCAGCCGGAGAACTAACTAACCCTAGAAGGGAAAAGATAGACCTTTCTTGCCTCCAGAGAAAAGACCCCAAAAGTTGGATACAAGCCCCCAACAAATAATAACGGTGAGGTAAGAAGAAAAGACAAACGTAAGAATGAACTAGATATTTAGCAAAGAGAGGCCCACTGACTAATAGCAGAATATAGTAAGATGACTTATACGGTCAGCAAAAACCCTATCAAAATTTCCACGCTGGATATTCAAGAACCCCCGAACCGTCTAACGGCCCGGGGGGAGAATACCAGCCCCCTAGAGCTTCCAGCAAAAATCAGGAATCACATTTAGTACAAGCTGGACAAAAAAATAAGAGCAATGCAAATAACCAAAAAACCAAGAAGCAGGACTTAGCTTAATTTTGCAAGATCCAGGACCAGCAGACAGGAGCAAACAGAAAGGAACTGATTACAACGATGCCAGGCACCAGACTGAGAATTCAGGAAGTTTATATAGCAACACCCCTGGACTAACGACCCAGGTGGGTGCCAAACTGAGGAAAGACAATCCCAGAGTCATATCACTAGTGACCACAAGAGGGAGCCAAAAAAGTCTAATTCACGACACAGTAGGTTTTCTGTGGCAGAAAAACAAAGACAGATGCCACACACAGGACTGGCACTAATGCAGATTTGCCAATCTTAATCTCCCACTTGTTTTATTTTTTCCGGGAGAATTGTGAAGAAATCAGGCCCACTGTTATACAGTAGGTTTTCTGTGGCAGAAAAACAAAGACAGATGCCACACACAAGACTGGCACTGATGCAGATTTGCCAATCTTAATTTCCCGCTTGTTTTATTTTTTCTGGGAGAATTGTGAATAAATCAGGCCCACTGTTATACAGTAGGTTTTCTGTGGCAGAAAATGAAAGACAGATGCCACACACAGGACTGGCACAGATGCAGATTTGCCAATCTTAATTTCCCACTTGTTTTATTTTTTATGGGACAATTGTGAAGAAATCAGGCCCACTGTTATACAGTAGGTTTTCTGTGGCAGAAAAACAAAGACAGGTGCCACACACAGGACTGGCACTAATGCAGATTTGCCAATCTTAATCTCCCACTTGTTTTATTGTTTTATTTTTTCTGGGAGAATTGTGAAGAAATCAGGCCCACTGTTATACAGTAGGTTTTCTGTGGCAGAAAATGAAAGACAGATAGCACACACACGACTGGCACTAATGCAGATTTGCCAATCTTAATCTCCCACTTGTTTTATTTTTTCTGGGAGAATTGTGAAGAAATCAGGCCCACTGTTATACAGTAGGTTTTCTGTGGCAGAAAAACAAAGACAGATGCCACACACAGGATTGGCACTAATGCAGATTTGCCAATCTTAATCTCCCACTTGTTTTATTTTTTCTGGGAGAATTGTGAAGAAATCAGGCCCACTGTTATACAGTAGGTTTTCTGTGGCAGAAAATGAAAGACAGATGCCACAGACAGGACTGGCACTGATAAAGATTTGCCAATTTTAATCTGCCCCCTTTTTTTTTCAGGGAGACTAGTGAATAAATCTGGGCCACTGTATTAGAGTATATTTTCTGTGGCAGAAAGTGGCTTGAAGAGATATAACAACAAAAAAAGGGACTGTACTACAATTACTATCTCCCTACAGTTATCTCAGAAAAGTATGGCAGGCAGCAATAAAAAGGACTGCTGCACACAAAAGTCAAAAGTGTGGACAAACAAACAAGATAACTGTGCAGAAAGGAAGGAGCAACAGGATTTGTGCTTTGAAAAAAGCAGTTGGTTTGCACAGCGGCGTACACACAGCAACGCAGCTATCAGGGAGCCTTATAACCTACAGAGCTGTTGCACAGAAATCTAGCCTCCACTGTCCCTGCAAAGAAAAGGTGGTGTTGGACAGTGGAAATCGCTACAGCACAAGCGGTTTTGGGGTTAATTTACCCTGCCTAACGCTATCCCTGCTTCTGACAAAGCGGCAGCATCCTCTCCCTATGCTTAGATCAGCAGCAGTAAGATGGCGGTCGGCGGGAACGCCCCTTTATAGCCCCTGTGACGCCGCAGAAAGCAAGCCAATCACTGCCATGCCCTTCTCTAAGATGGTGGGGACCAGGACCTATGTCATCACGCTGCCCACACTCTGCGTGCACCTTCATTGGCTGAGAAATGGCGCTTTAAGCGTCATATGAAACGTGACTTTGGCGTGAAGATCGTGTACCGCATGGCCGATCCCACGCTGGGATCGGATCGGGTTTCATGAAACCCGACTTTGCCAAAAGTCGGCGACTTTTGAAAATGACCGATCCGTTTCGCTCAACCCTAGTGGTGAGCACTTGGAACATCCAGGTGCTTCACAGTAGTTTATTATATTGAGCCGTGAATTTTTTTCCACAAAAATGTTCTTTTAGCCCCAAAAATGTTATTTTAACATGGTTTAATGGAAGAAAATGCACCATAAAATTTGTTGTGCAATTTCTCCTGAGTAGGGTTGAGCGACTTTCATTTTTTTAAGATCGAGTAGGGTTTTGGGAAACCCGATTTTGTCCAGAGTCGAGTCGAGTGCAGTCGGCCGATTATCGCTAAAAGTCGGGGATCGACCGAAACACGAAACCCAATGCAAGTCAATGGGGAAGCATAGTCGGCAGTGAGTGGAGGCCAGGAAAACACCTACAGTGCCCATTTTAATGCCAAAAACATCCATTCTTGTTTCTGAAGCTTGCCAATCTTAATTAACTGTATAATAATAGTTGGGCATAGGGAATTGGGGGAAAGTTGTGGGGGGAGTAGGGCTGGCTCAAGTTTTTCGTGGGCCCAGGAAATGCGGACTACGTCACGGCGGTGTTGCAGGGAAAGGTAAGTATTTAAACGTTGCAAGTGCTGTGATCCTGAGCAAGCAGGGGGGGGCCCACTCGTTCGCATTGGCACTGGCACAGGGCCCCTCAAAGTACGGCGGTGTGTTTGCATGGCGGGGGCGCCTCCCACCAGCAGCGACACTTTTGCGTACTCTGAGGGGCCCTGTGCCAGTGACGTCGCCAACGAGTATGCCCCCCCACCTGATGAAGGAACCTGCACTTTCATCTGCACCTTCCTCTTTGTCCCTGTGTAAGGTGGTATAACATGCGGGAAGGGGAACCTTACTTTCAGCAGGGTCAGATTCTGGCTGTGTAGAGTACAAGGGGAATGTAGTGGTCTAGGTCAACAATGTACCAGCAGACTCATTTAGCAGTGGCTGGGCAATGGGCAGGATGAGGAGGAAACAGATATAGGGCCAAAGAATAAAGTAGGCTAAATGCAGTTCAAAATTGGTAACAGGACTAAACAGGCGGCATTGCTTTGTTCAGTGGAGTAGCAAACCCAAGAGCAGCAGACACTGTTTCAAGGGCCTAACCACACTAGTAGGCCAAATGCAGTTTAATATCTGATAGTATAGGGCGAAAGCCAGAATGTGGAAGCTCAGCTTTGTTCAGTTGAGGACAACACCAGGGAGGGGCAGACACCTTTAGTAGGCCGGAAAAGCCTATTGCATTTTTTAAAATGGTAATTTGGAGCAGAAGGTTGAAGCTCATCTTTATTTAGTTGAGGACAACACCAGGCAGGGGCACACAGACAGACACCTTTAGTAGGCCGGAAAAGCCTATTGCATTTTTTAAAATGGTAATTTGGAGCAGAAGGTTGAAGCTCAGCTTTATTTAGTTGAGGGCAACACCAGGGAGGGGCAGAAGCCGTTAGTAGGCCCTAACCACCATTTTTTTTTTTAAAAACCACTTAATGAGAGCCGGAAGGTTGAAGCTCAGCTTTATTTAGTTGAGGACAACACCAGGCAGGGGCACACAGACAGACACCTTTAGTAGGCCGGAAAAGCCTATTGCATTTTTTAAAATGGTAATTTGGAGCAGAAGGTTGAAGCTCAGCTTTATTTAGTTGAGGGCAACACCAGGGAGGGGCAGAAGCCGTTAGTAGGCCCTAACCACCATTTTTTTTTTTAAAAACCACTTAATGAGAGCCGGAAGGTTGAAGCTCAGCTTTATTTAGTTGAGGACAACACCAGGCAGGGGCACACAGACAGACACCTTTAGTAGGCCGGAAAAGCCTATTGCATTTTTTAAAATGGTAATTTGGAGCAGAAGGTTGAAGCTCAGCTTTATTTAGTTGAGGACAACACCAGGCAGGGGCACACAGACAGACACCTTTAGTAGGCCGGAAAAGCCTATTGCATTTTTTAAAATGGTAATTTGGAGCAGAAGGTTGAAGCTCAGCTTTATTTAGTTGAGGGCAACACCAGGGAGGGGCAGAAGCCGTTAGTAGGCCCTAACCACCATTTTTTTTTTTTAAAAACCACTTAATGAGAGCCGGAAGGTTGAAGCTCAGCTTTATTTAGTTGAGGACAACACCAGGCAGGGGCACACAGACAGACACCTTTAGTAGGCCGGAAAAGCCTATTGCATTTTTTAAAATGGTAATTTGGAGCAGAAGGTTGAAGCTCAGCTTTATTTAGTTGAGGACAACACCAGGCAGGGGCACACAGACAGACACCTTTAGTAGGCCGGAAAAGCCTATTGCATTTTTTAAAATGGTAATTTGGAGCAGAAGGTTGAAGCTCAGCTTTATTTAGTTGAGGGCAACACCAGGGAGGGGCAGAAGCCGTTAGTAGGCCCTAACCACCATTTTTTTTTTTAAAAACCACTTAATGAGAGCCGGAAGGTTGAAGCTCAGCTTTATTTAGTTGAGGACAACACCAGGCAGGGGCACACAGACAGACACCTTTAGTAGGCCGGAAAAGCCTATTGCATTTTTTAAAATGGTAATTTGGAGCAGAAGGTTGAAGCTCAGCTTTATTTAGTTGAGGGAAACACCAGGGAGGGGCAGAAGCCGTTAGTAGGCCCTAACCACCATTTTTTTTTTTAAAAACCACTTAATGAGAGCTGGAAGGTTGAAGCTCAGCTTTATTTAGTTGAGGACAACACCAGGCAGGGGCACACAGACAGACACCTTTAGTAGGCCGGAAAAGCCTATTGCATTTTTTTAAATGGTAATTTGGAGCAGAAGGTTGAAGCTCAGCTTTATTTAGTTGAGGACAACACCAGGCAGGGGCACACAGACAGACACCTTTAGTAGGCCGGAAAAGCCTATTGCATTTTTTAAAATGGTAATTTGGAGCAGAAGGTTGAAGCTCAGCTTTATTTAGTTGAGGGCAACACCAGGGAGGGGCAGAAGCCGTTAGTGGGCCCTAACCACCATTTTTTTTTTTAAAAACCACTTAATGAGAGCCGGAAGGTTGAAGCTCAGCTTTATTTAGTTGAGGACAACACCAGGCAGGGGCACACAGACAGACACCTTTAGTAGGCCGGAAAAGCCTATTGCATTTTTTAAAATGGTAATTTGGAGCAGAAGGTTGAAGCTCAGCTTTATTTAGTTGAGGGCAACACCAGGGAGGGGCAGAAGCCGTTAGTAGGCCCTAACCACCATTTTTTTTTTTAAAAACCACTTAATGAGAGCCGGAAGGTTGAAGCTCAGCTTTATTTAGTTGAGGACAACACCAGGCAGGGGCACACAGACAGACACCTTTAGTAGGCCGGAAAAGCCTATTGCATTTTTTAAAATGGTAATTTGGAGCAGAAGGTTGAAGCTCAGCTTTATTTAGTTGAGGACAACACCAGGCAGGGGCACACAGACAGACACCTTTAGTAGGCCGGAAAAGCCTATTGCATTTTTTAAAATGGTAATTTGGAGCAGAAGGTTGAAGCTCAGCTTTATTTAGTTGAGGGCAACACCAGGGAGGGGCAGAAGCCGTTAGTAGGCCCTAACCACCATTTTTTTTTTTTAAAAACCACTTAATGAGAGCCGGAAGGTTGAAGCTCAGCTTTATTTAGTTGAGGACAACACCAGGCAGGGGCACACAGACAGACACCTTTAGTAGGCCGGAAAAGCCTATTGCATTTTTTAAAATGGTAATTTGGAGCAGAAGGTTGAAGCTCAGCTTTATTTAGTTGAGGGCAACACCAGGGAGGGGCAGAAGCCGTTAGTAGGCCCTAACCACCATTTTTTTTTTTAAAAACCACTTAATGAGAGCCGGAAGGTTGAAGCTCAGCTTTATTTAGTTGAGGACAACACCAGGCAGGGGCACACAGACAGACACCTTTAGTAGGCCGGAAAAGCCTATTGCATTTTTTAAAATGGTAATTTGGAGCAGAAGGTTGAAGCTCAGCTTTATTTAGTTGAGGACAACACCAGGCAGGGGCACACAGACAGACACCTTTAGTAGGCCGGAAAAGCCTATTGCATTTTTTAAAATGGTAATTTGGAGCAGAAGGTTGAAGCTCAGCTTTATTTAGTTGAGGACAACACCAGGCAGGGGCACACAGACAGACACCTTTAGTAGGCCGGAAAAGCCTATTGCATTTTTTAAAATGGTAATTTGGAGCAGAAGGTTGAAGCTCAGCTTTATTTAGTTGAGGGCAACACCAGGGAGGGGCAGAAGCCGTTAGTAGGCCCTAACCAAAGTTGAAGGCCAAATGCAGTTTAATTTCTGATACTATAGGCCGAAAGCCAGAAGGTGGAAGCTCCGATTTAGACAGTGGAGGACAATTTGAATTAGGGACTGCAGACAGACTTAGTAGGCTGTCCCCTGTGGACCATGCATCCACCACATTAACCCATTGCGCCGTAATGGACACGTAATCTTCCGTGGCCATGCCTACAGGTCCATGCGTCTGTTGTCAGGTGCACCTTTGTACTCACAGATTGCCAGAGTGCATGGACAATGCGGTCTTCTACATGCTGGTGGAGGGTTGGGATGGCTTTTCTCGCAAAAGAAGTGTCGACTGGTTAGCTTGTAGCGTGGTACAGCGTAGTCCATCATGGCCTTATTAATAGTAAATAAAATATATAACTAGGCTCTATGAACTTTTAAATAGGTTCCAGGGGTACACGGGCAGCATTGGTGTGGTCAGTGGAGGAGTATTGCAAGTAGGGGCCGCAGACAGGCTATCAAAGGCCTAAAATAACAAACAGTAGGCAGTCATGGCAGTTTTACATCGGTTACATGGATACACAGGCAGGCACTCCAGGCATCATTGTGGTCAGTGGAGGAGTATTGCAAGTAGGGGCCGCAGACAGGCTATCAAAGGCCTAAAATAACAAACAGTAGGCAGTCATGGCAGTTTTACATCGGTTACATGGATACACAGGCAGGCACTCCAGGCAGCATTGTGGTCAGTGGAGGAGTATTGCAAGTAGGGGCCGCAGACAGGCTATCAAAGGCCTAAAATAACAAACAGTAGGCAGTCATGGCAGTTTTACATCGGTTACATGGATACACAGGCAGGCACTCCAGGCAGCATTGTGGTCAGTGGAGGAGTATTGCAAGTAGGGGCCGCAGACAGGCTATCAAAGGCCTAAAATAACAAACAGTAGGCAGTCATGGCAGTTTTACATCGGTTACATGGATACACAGGCAGGCACTCCAGGCAGCATTGTGGTCAGTGGAGGAGTATTGCAAGTAGGGGCCGCAGACAGGCTATCAAAGGCCTAAAATAACAAACAATAGGCTCATTGCAGTTTTACAGCGGTTACATGGATACACAGGCAGCTAGGTGGTGAGTGGAGGAGTATTTAAAGTAAGGACCGCAGACAGGCTATCAAAGGCCTAACATAACAAACAATAGGCTCATGGCAGTTTTACAGCGGTTACATGGATAGACGGGCAGGCAGCTTGGTGGTGAGTGGAGGAGTATTTAAAGTAGGGACCGCAGACAGGCTATCAAAGGCCTAACATAACAAACAATAGGCTCATGGCAGTTTTACAGCGGTTACATGGATAGACGGGCAGGCAGCTTGGTGGTCAGTGGAGGAGTATTTAAAGTAGGGACCGCAGACAGGCTTCAAAGGCCTAACATAAGAAAATGGGCTGGCTGTAGGCACTTTATAATTGGTTCCAGGGGTACACGGGCAGCAGTGGTCTGGTCAGTGGAGGACTAGTGGAAGGAGGGACCGCAGACAGGCTTCAAAGGCCTAACATAAAAAAATGGGCTGGCTGTAGGCACTTTATAATTGGTTCCAGGGGTACACGGGCAGCAGTGGTCTGGTCAGTGGAGGACTAGTGGAAGGAGGGACCGCAGACAGGCTTCAAAGGCCTAACATAAAAAAATGGGCTGGCTGTAGGCACTTTATAATTGGTTCCAGGGGTACACGGGCAGCAGTGGTCTGGTGAGTGGAGGACTAGTGGAAGGAGGGACCGCAGACAGGCTTCAAAGGCCTAAAATAACAAACAATAGGCTCATGGCAGTTTTACATCGGTTACATGGATACACAGGCAGCATTGTGGTCAGTGGAGGAGTATTGCAAGGAGTGTCTGTCCCAGTACTCCCAAAATATAAATAGATGTTAATGTCTCACAAAACAACCAAAACAAAAAAAAAGGTGGCATACTTAGGTACAGGGGTGGGCTCATCTGCTGAGTTTCTGACATAGTAATTTGGCAGTAACTATTTAATGGTGCCAATATAGGACACAGACACAGACTACTTTAAGTTGCATCATAGATGTCTACAAATTTGTATTGTCAGTGCCAGACATTGAATGATGTCAGCGAATAGACTAAAGATTGGTGGAGCTGTGCGACATAATTTTGCACGTGGTAGAGCACATTTTGAGCTGGGGTAGGGGGGAACTCTCTTGAGGCCGGCGGGACCGCCCCAGGGCCCCTCATGTTACAACGGTGTGTCTGACGTTGGGTGCGCACCACCACCGCCAGAGACACTACATTGTACTATGAGGGACCCAGTAGCAATGCCGTCAACCAAAAGCGAGCACACCCACCTCTTCAGACAAACAGCAGTCTCACGGGTGCTTGCGCCAAGTCGCGATACCACGGCCCCGTGTGGGGAGTTTTGCCATTTAGGGAGGTGTAAACATGTCATATGCTGTACAATCAGCTGCAGCAAATTAGACATTAGAAAAGTAATTCACAGGCAAGAGCTTTTCATAGGAAAGCTAGGTGTCGGCCGGGCAAGGTGGGGCAAAAGATTTCGAAATCCAGTTGTGGTTCATTTTAATGAATGTTAGATCGTCAACATTTTGGGTAGCCAGACGAGTCCTTTTTTCGGTTAATATTGAACCTGCAGCACTGAATACTCTTTCTGATAGGACACTTGCTGCCGGGCAAGCAAGCTCCTGCAATGCATATTCTGCCAATTCTGGCCAGGTGTCTAATTTGGAGGCCCAGTAATCAAATGGGAATGACGGTTGAGGGAGAACATCGATAAGGGATGAAAAATAGTTAGTAACCATACTGGACAAATGTTGTCTCCTGTCACTTTCAATTGATGCAGCAGTACCTGTCCTGTCTGCGGTCATAGCAAAATCACTCCACAACCTGGTCAGAAAACCCCTCTGTCCAACGCCACTTCTGATGTGTGCACCCCTAACACTCCTAGTCTGCTGCCCCCTGGAGCTCGTGTGAGAACGATCACGTGCGCTGTGTGCTGGGAATGCCTGAAGCAAACGGTCAACAAGAGTTGATTGTTTGGTTGCTAATATTAGTTCCAAGTTCTCATGTGGCATAATATTTTGCAATTTGCCTTTATAGCGTGGATCAAGGAGGCAGGCCAACCAGTAATCGTCATCGTTCATCATTTTCGTAATGCGTGTGTCCCTTTTTAGGATACGTAAGGCATAATCCGCCATGTGGGCCAAAGTTCCAGTTGTCAAATCTCCGGTTGTGATTGGTTGAGGGGCAGTTGCAGGCAAATCTACGTCACTTGTGTCCCTCAAAAAACCAGAACCCGGGCGTGACACGCAACCAATTTCCTGTGCCCCCGGGAAAGGTTCGGCATTAAAAATATACTCATCCCCATCATCCTCCTCGTCCTCCACCTCCTCTTCGCCCGCTACCTCGTCCTGTACACTGCCCTGACCAGACAATGGCTGACTGTCATCAAGGCTTTCCTCTTCCTCTGGTGCAGACGCCTGCTCCTTTATGTGCGTCAAACTTTGCATCAGCAGACGCATTAGGGGGATGCTCATGCTTATTACGGCGTTGTCTGCACTAACCAGCCGTGTGCATTCCTCAAAACACTGAAGGACTTGACACATGTCTTGTATCTTAGACCACTGCACACCTGACAACTCCATGTCTGCCATCCTACTGCCTGCCCGTGTATCCTCCCACAAATAAATAACAGCACGCCTCTGTTCGCACAGTCTCTGAAGCATGTGCAGTGTTGAGTTCCACCTTGTTGCAACGTCTATGATTAGGCGATGCTGGGGAAGGTTCAAAGACCGCTGATAGGTCTGCATACGGCTGGCGTGTACAGGCGAACGTCGGATATGTGAGCAAAGTGCACGCACTTTGAGGAGCAGGTCGGAGAACCCAGGATAAGTTTTCAATAAGCACTGCACCACCAGGTTTAAGGTGTGAGCCAGGCAAGGAATGTGTTTCAGTTGGGAAAGGGAGATGGCAGCCATGAAATTCCTTCCGTTATCACTCACTACCTTGCCTGCCTCAAGATCTACTGTGCCCAGCCACGACTGCGTTTCTTGTTGCAAGAACTCGGATAAAACTTCCGCGGTGTGTCTGTTGTCGCCCAAACACTTCATAGCCAATACAGCCTGCTGACGCTTGGCAGTAGCTGGCCCATAATGGGACAACTGGTGTGCAACAGTGTCATCTGCCGATGGAGTGGTTGGCAGACTGCGTTCTGTGGAAGAGCTGTAGCTTCTGCAGGAGGACGAGGAGGAGGAGGAGGAGGGGGTGCGAACGCCTACAGCCAACTGTTTCCTAGACCGTGGGCTAGGCACAACTGTCCCTAAATTGATGTCGCCTGTGGACCCTGCATCCACCACATTCACCCAGTGTGCCGTGATGGACACATAACGTCCCTGGCCATGCCTACTGGTCCATGCATCTGTAGTCAGGTGCACCTTTGTACTCACAGATTGCCTGAGTGCATGGACGATGCGCTGTTTAACATGCTGGTGCAGGGCTGGGATGGCTTTTTTGGAAAAAAAGTGTCGACTGGGTAGCTCGTATCGTGGTTCAGCGTACTCCATCAGGGCTTTGAAAGCTTCACTTTCAACTAACCGGTAGGGCATCATCTCTAACGAGATTAGTCTAGCTATGTGGGCGTTAAAACCCTGTGTACGCGGATGCGAGGATAAGTACTTCCTTTTTCTAACCAGAGTCTCATGTAGGGTGAGCTGGACTGGAGAGCTGGAGATCGTTGAACTTTCGGGTGTGCCGGTGTACATGGCAGACTGAGAGACGGTTGGAGACGGTATTGTTTCCGCCGGTGCCCTAGATGCAATATTTCCTCCTACAAAACTGGTGGTTCCCTGACCCTGACTGCTTTTGGCTGGCAAAGAAACCTGCACAGATACTGCCGGTGGTGCGGAAAATGGTGGCCTTACAGTGACGGAAGGGATGTTGCGTTGCTGACTAGCTTCATTGGCCGAGGGTGCTACAACCTTAAGGGACGTTTGGTAGTTAGTCCAGGCTTGAAAATGCATGGTGGTTAAGTGTCTATGCATGCAACTAGTATTTAGACTTTTCAGATTCTGACCTCTGCTTAAGCTAGTTAAACATTTTTGACAGATGACTTTGCGCTGATCAGTTGGATGTTGTTTAAAAAAAATGCCAGACTGCACTCTTCCTAGACTCGGATCCCTTTTCAGGGATTGCAGACTGAGCTTTAACCGGATGGCCACGCTGTCCTCCAACAGGTTTTGGCTTTGACACGCGTTTTGGGCCAGATACGGGCCCGGCAGATGGAACCTGTTGCGATGTTGATGCCTGCTGCGGCCCCTCCTCCACCTCCGCTTCTGAACTACTGCCGCCTGCACCCTGTTCCCCCAATGGCTGCCAATCGGGGTCAATAACTGGGTCATCTATTACCTCCTCTTCGAGCTCGTGTGCAACTTCGTCTGTGTCACTGTGTCGGTCGGTGGTATAGCGTTCGTGGCGGGGCAACATAGTCTCATCAGGGTCTGATTGTGGATCTGTACCCTGAGAGGGCAATGTGGTGGTCTGAGTCAAAGGAGCAGCATAGTACTCTGGCTGTGGCTGTGCATCAGTGCACTCCATGTCAGAATATACTTGTAATGGGCATGGCCTGTTAAATGTTTCACTTTCTAAGCCAGGGACGGTATGTGTAAAGAGCTCCATGGAGTGACCCGTTGTGTCGCCTGCTGCATCCTTCTCTCTTGTTGTAGTTTTTGCTGAGGAGGACAAGGAAGCGACTTGTCCCTGACCGTGAACATCCACAAGCGACGCGCTGCTTTTACATTTACCAGTTTCGGAAGAGGAGGCAAAAGAGCTAGAGGCTGAGTCTGCAATGTAAGCCAAAACTTGCTGTTGCTGCTCCGCCTTTAAAAGCGGTTTTCCTACTCCCAGAAAAGAGAGCGTTCGAGGCCTTGTGTAGCCTGACGACGAAACTGGCTCCACAGCTCCAGACTTAGGTGGAATATTTTTATCCCCACGACCACCTGATGCTCCACTACCACTACCATCATTACCAGCTGACAATGAACGCCCACGACGACCTCTTGCACCAGACTTCCTCATTGTTTTAAAATCTTAACCAAAGTAACTTTATTTGTTGCTGTCAAACAACTTACACGGTGAGCTATAACTTCAGTATGATTTCAATATCCCTTAACAGGTTGGTGAGACCACAAGGAAAATCAGGCACAATGTTACACACTCTGTTTTCTGTGGCACAAAATCACAGAGATGACACACACGCAGGACTGTCACTCAAGCACTAATGTCAATATTAATCTCCCACCTAATTTTTTTTTTTTTTTTCCTCAGGGAGACTTTAGAAACCAAATAATATTAAAAAAAAAAAAAAAAGGCTTTCTATGGCCCACAATTAGAGAGAGAGAGGTGGCACACCCAGGAGTCAAGACTGGCACACAAGCTGAAAGGGCAATATTACTCTCCCACTGTTTTTTTATGTATTTTTTGTTTTTTAAGGGAGACTTTAGAAACCCAATAATATTTTTTAAAAAAAATAAATAGGCTTTCTATGGCCCACTGAATGAGAGGGAGAGAGGTGGCACACCCAGGAGTCAAGACTGGCACACAAGCTGAAAGGGCAATATTACTCTCCCACTGTTTTTTTATGTATTTTTTGTTTTTTAAGGGAGACTTTAGAAACCCAATAATATTTAAAAAAAAAAATAAATAGGCTTTCTATGGCCCACTGAATGAGAGGGAGAGAGGTGGCACACCCAGGAGTCAAGACTGGCACACAAGCTGAAAGGGCAATATTACTCTCCCACTGTTTTTTTTTTTTTTTTTTTTTTTCAGGGAGACTTTAGAAACCAAATAATATTAAAAAAACAAAAAAAAAAAATAGCCTTTCTATGGCCCACTGAATGAGAGAGAGAGGTGGCACACCCAGGAGTCAAGACTGGCACACAAGCTGAAAGGGCAATATTACTCTCCCACTGTTTTTTTTATGTATTTTTTGTTTTTTAAGGGAGACTTTAGAAACCCAATAATATTTAAAAAAAAAAAAATAGGCTTTCTATGGCCCACTGAATGAGAGGGAGAGAGGTGGCACACCCAGGAGTCAAGACTGGCACACAAGCTGAAAGGGCAATATTACTCTCCCACTGTTTTTTTATGTTTTTTTTTTTTTTTTCAGGGAGACTTTAGAAACCAAATAATATTAAAAAAACAAAAAAAAAAAATAGCCTTTCTATGGCCCACTGAATGAGAGAAAGAGGTGGCACACCCAGGAGTCAAGACTGGCACACAAGCTGAAAGGGCAATATTACTCTCCCACTGTTTTTTTTATGTATTTTTTGTTTTTTAAGGGAGACTTTAGAAACCCAATAATATTTTTTTAAAAAAATAAATAGGCTTTCTATGGCCCACTGAATGAGAGAGGTGGCACACCCAGGAGTCAAGACTGGCACACAAGCTGAAAGGGCAATATTACTCTCCCACTGTTTTTTTTATGTATTTTTTGTTTTTTAAGGGAGACTTTAGAAACCCAATAATATTTAAAAAAAAAAATAAATAGGCTTTCTATGGCCCACTGAATGAGAGGGAGAGAGGTGGCACACCCAGGAGTCAAGACTGGCACACAAGCTGAAAGGGCAATATTACTCTCCCACTGTTTTTTTATGTTTTTTTTTTTTTTTCAGGGAGACTTTAGAAACCAAATAATAAGAAAAAAAATAAATAAATAAATAGGCTTTCTATAGCCCACTGAATGAGAGATAGCACACACAGCAGTGGCACACAAGCCCTGACTGAGGCCAATATTTTTCTCCCACTGATTGATGTAGTGTTTTTGTGTTGAGGTAGATTTTAGAACACAAATCAAGGAAAAAAAAAAAAAATGCTTTCTATGGCCCACTGAATGAGAGAGAGGTGGCACACCCAGGAGTCAAGACTGGCACACAAGCTGAAAGGGCAATATTACTCTCCCACTGTTTTTTTATGTATTTTTTGTTTTCTAAGGGAGACTTTAGAAACCCAATAATATTTTTAAAAAAAAATAAATAGGCTTTCTATGGCCCACTGAATGAGAGGGAGAGAGGTGGCACACCCAGGAGTCAAGACTGGCACACAAGCTGAAAGGGCAATATTACTCTCCCACTGTTTTTTTATGTTTTTTTTTTTTTTTCAGGGAGACTTTAGAAACCAAATAATATTAAAAAAACAAAAAAAAAAAATAGCCTTTCTATGGCCCACTGAATGAGAGAGAGAGGTGGCACACCCAGGAGTCAAGACTGGCACACAAGCTGAAAGGGCAATATTACTCTCCCACTGTTTTTTTTATGTATTTTTTGTTTTTTAAGGGAGACTTTAGAAACCCAATAATATTTAAAAAAAAAAAAAATAGGCTTTCTATGGCCCACTGAATGAGAGGGAGAGAGGTGGCACACCCAGGAGTCAAGACTGGCACACAAGCTGAAAGGGCAATATTACTCTCCCACTGTTTTTTTATGTTTTTTTTTTTTTTTCAGGGAGACTTTAGAAACCAAATAATATTAAAAAAACAAAAAAAAAAAATAGCCTTTCTATGGCCCACTGAATGAGAGAGAGAGGTGGCACACCCAGGAGTCAAGACTGGCACACAAGCTGAAAGGGCAATATTACTCTCCCACTGTTTTTTTTATGTATTTTTTGTTTTTTAAGGGAGACTTTAGAAACCCAATAATATTTTTTTTAAAAAATAAATAGGCTTTCTATGGCCCACTGAATGAGAGAGGTGGCACACCCAGGAGTCAAGACTGGCACACAAGCTGAAAGGGCAATATTACTCTCCCACTGTTTTTTTTATGTATTTTTTGTTTTTTAAGGGAGACTTTAGAAACCCAATAATATTTAAAAAAAAAAATAAATAGGCTTTCTATGGCCCACTGAATGAGAGGGAGAGAGGTGGCACACCCAGGAGTCAAGACTGGCACACAAGCTGAAAGGGCAATATTACTCTCCCACTGTTTTTTTATGTTTTTTTTTTTTTTTCAGGGAGACTTTAGAAACCAAATAATAAGAAAAAAAATAAATAAATAAATAGGCTTTCTATAGCCCACTGAATGAGAGATAGCACACACAGCAGTGGCACACAAGCCCTGACTGAGGCCAATATTTTTCTCCCACTGATTGATGTAGTGTTTTTGTGTTGAGGTAGATTTTAGAACACAAATCAAGGAAAAAAAAAAAAAATGCTTTCTATGGCCCACTGAATGAGAGAGAGGTGGCACACCCAGGAGTCAAGACTGGCACACAAGCTGAAAGGGCAATATTACTCTCCCACTGTTTTTTTATGTATTTTTTGTTTTTTAAGGGAGACTTTAGAAACCCAATAATATTTTTTAAAAAAAATAAATAGGCTTTCTATGGCCCACTGAATGAGAGGGAGAGAGGTGGCACACCCAGGAGTCAAGACTGGCACACAAGCTGAAAGGGCAATATTACTCTCCCACTGTTTTTTTATGTTTTTTTTTTTTTTTCAGGGAGACTTTAGAAACCAAATAATATTAAAAAAACCAAAAAAAAAAATAGCCTTTCTATGGCCCACTGAATGAGAGAGAGAGGTGGCACACCCAGGAGTCAAGACTGGCACACAAGCTGAAAGGGCAATATTACTCTCCCACTGTTTTTTTAGGTATTTTTTTTTTTTTCAGGGAGACTTTAGAAACCAAATAATATTAAAAAAAAAATAAAAAAAAAAATAGGCTTTCTATAGCCCACTGAATGAGAGATAGCACACACAGCAGTGGCACACAAGCCCTGACTGAGGCCAATATTTTTCTCCCACTGATTGATGTAGTGTTTTTGTGTTGAGGTAGAATTTAGAACACAAATCACGGAAAAAATAAATAGGCTTTCTATGGCCCACTCAGTGAGAGATGGCACACACAGGGATGGCACTGTAGCAGAAATGCCAATCTTAATCTCCCACAAAAAAAACAAAAAAAAAACAGGGACTGTCCTACAATTACTATCTCCCTGCAGTAATCTAAGCCAGGTATGGCAGGCAGCAATAGGAGTGGACTGATGCACAAATTAAATAAAAAGTGTGGACAAACAAAAAAGATAGCTGTGCAGAAAGGAAGGAACAAGAGGATATGTGCTTTGAAAAAAGCAGTTGGTTTCCACAGTGGCGTACACACAGCAATACAGCTATCACGGAGCCTTCTAGGGCAGCCCAATGAGCTACAGCGCTGAGGGGAAAAAAAAAAAAAAATAGCTTCCACAGTCCCTGCACACCGAAGGTGGTGTTGGACAGTGGAAATCGCTGCAGCACAAGCGGTTTGGTGGTTAGTGGACCCTGCCTTAGCTCTCCCTGCTTCTGACGAAGCGGCAGCAACCTGTCCCTAAGCTCAGATCAGCAGCAGTAAGATGGCGGTCGGCGGGAACGCCCCTTTATAGCCCCTGTGACGCCGCAGACAGCAAGCCAATCACTGCAATGCCCTTCTCTAAGATGGTGGGGACCAGGATCTATGTCATCACGCTGCCCACACTCTGCGTTCACCTTCATTGGCTGAGAAATGGCGCTTTTCGCATCATTGAAACGCGACTTTGGCGCGAAAGTCGCGTACCGCATGGCCGACAAGCACAGGGGTCGGATCGGGTTTCATGAGACGCCGACTTAGCCAAAAGTCGGCGACTTTTGAAAATGATCGACCCGTTTCGCTCAACCCTACTCCTGAGTATGCAGATACCCAAAATAAGGACAAAAACTATTGTTTATGCTCACGGCAGGGCTCAGGATGGAAGGAGCACCATTTGACTTTTTGAATGCAAAATTTGTTGGAATCATTAGCAGATGCCGTGTTGCATTTGGAGAACCCCTGATGTGCCTAAACAGTGTAAACCACCCACAAGTGACCCTAATTTGGAAACTAGACCCATCAAGGAATTTACCTAGATGTGTGGTGAGCACCTTGAAACCCAAACCATTTATTATGTTGAGCTGTGAAATATTTCCCACAAAAACGTTTTTAGCCCCAATTTTTGTTATTTTCGCAATGTAAACGGGAAAAATGTACCCCAAAATTTGTTCTGCAATTTTGCCTGAGTACACCACTACCCCTCATGATGTGGTGGAAAACTGTACAGTATTGCTTAGCCATACAGAGAAACTCAGGAGGGACGGAGCTCTTTTTTTCTCCTGCAGCGCAGATTTTGCTAGAATAGTGTGTGGAATCCATATGCAGAGACCCTAAATGCTAGAAAAGCAGTATTCCCCCTCAAGTGACCCTATTTTGGAAATTATACCCCTTTGGGGAAATATCTACAGGTGTAGTGACGATTTTGACTCCATGGGTGTTTTTCAGAGAAGCAGCAGAGGATGTTGTTTAGTGAAAATTGCACATTGTCACCAGTACGTGGTAGTGCCCAGTTCATGTTTCTGTACTACCAGTAACGTGGAAGCCCCCTATATTTCCGATAACAGATGACTGACCTGAGTGAGGATTTGCTTAGGTTTGAAGCTTTTGTAGGGAACATTTTACATGCAGTTGGAGGTCGCATTTATCTGGCTGAACACTTACATTGGGGTTTACATCTAAATCTCGTGACGTGATTCAGATGAGACCCAGGAGATATCCACTCACTATAATGGGGCAGTAGAGTTACTCTGGATTTTGTCTAGCCTGTGTTCTGCGTTGTTCTTCTTTTCAGAGGTGCACAAAACTGTGGTCGACTGCGTTTTTATGCACACCTAAAAGGACGGACATCACCAATTCACAGGCAGCCACATTGCGTCCACAGTGCCTCCATCTGCATCTTCCATCGGGGGTTCCATCTGAATCACGTCTTTCAGAGATTTACACTGAAAACCCAGTGAAAGTGCTCAGCGCAGGGCTCAAGATAAATGTGTGCCGAGTCTTACTGCGATCTTTGGGAGGCAGAATGAAAAAATAAAACTGTAGGTGAAGAATTTTTATTTATTTTTTATGCTGTTCCTCGTGCAGTATAAGTGATCAGGGGACTTTATTCTTTGGGTCGATGCAATTACAGCTATTTATAGCGGTTTTTATGTTTGGTTACTGTGATACCAAATATGTGTACTTTTTTACATAAATAAACGTATTTATTGGACTAATATTTTTTTTTTGTTCTTTAATTTGTGATTTAAAAAATATATATTTTTACAATTTTAATAACTTTTAAATTTTTTTT
Organism: Ranitomeya variabilis; assembly: GCF_051348905.1. Classification (NCBI taxonomy): domain Eukaryota; kingdom Metazoa; phylum Chordata; class Amphibia; order Anura; family Dendrobatidae; genus Ranitomeya; species Ranitomeya variabilis. The sequence goes on along the minus strand of NC_135232.1, from coordinate 591,726,158 downwards.
TACATTGTCTGAAAATGGGACATCAACTGTATAGTGACAGGTCGCTGATCTAATACTCAGTAATGCTACTGCACTGCAGAGCATTAGAGCAGTGTTTGATATGCAAGGAGGAGACAAGTCAGCTCGTGCTCTCAGCTTGAAATGATAGGCCACCGTCCCTGGGTGACCTTGCGCCCATCTTGGGGCCCGAGGTCACCATGGAGACCATCAACATAACCCACTCTCATCTCGCTGTGCCGATGGGAGCACAGAGGGAGCCTCTGCAAAGCCCTGCGATGTCCTATCACTATTAATAACTAGATGGTGGTCCGATTCTAACGCATCGGGTATTCTAGAATATGCATGTCCACGTAGTATATTGCCCATTTACGTAGTATATTGCCCAGCGACGTAGTATATTGCCCAGCGACGTAGTATATTGCCCAGCGACGTAGTATATTGCCCAGCTACATAGTATACAGCACAGCGACGTAGGATATTGCGCAGCTACGTAGTATATTGCACAGAGCCACATAGTATATTGCCCAGCCTTGTAGTATATTGTCCAGCCACGTAGTATATTGCCCAGCCACGTAGTATATTGCCCAGCCTTGTAGTATACAGCAGAAGCTACGTAGTATATTGCACAGAGCCACATAGTATATTGCACAGTTTTGTAGTACATTGCCCAGCCTTGTAGTATATTGTCCAGCCACGTAGTATATTGCCCAGCTACCTAGTATACAGCAGAAGCTACGTAGTATATTGCACAGAGCCACATAGTATATTGCACAGTTTTGTAGTACATTGCACAGCCTTGTAGTATATTGTCCAGCCACGTAGTATATTGCCCAGCCTTGTAGTATACAGCAGAGCCATGTAGGATATTGCCCAGTGACGTAGTATATTACCGAGGCACGTATGTCACAGTGCCAAAAAATAAAAAATAAACATACTCACCTAACGATCCGAGGGCCCCTTGTAGTGTATCATACTCACCATTCTTGTCGCTGCTCCTCTGCGTCCCGTGTCTCCTCTTCCTGGGATCCTGTGCAGATGGTAGTGCTCGGCTTCAGGAAAATGGCCGCGGGATGCCGCGCGTGCGCAGATCGAGATAGCAGCGGCCATTTTCCTGAAGCCAAGTTCCATTGCAAGTGCCAGGGCTGGTGGGAGCAGGACCTATGAAGACGTCGCGGTCACATGACCGTGACGTCACGGCAGGTCCTTGCCGCACACCAGCCCTGGGACGAGACCTCACCGCAAGCTGACGCTTGTAATGGAGCGGTCCGGGGAGCGTGGCGAGGAGCGAGAAAGGCGGCGGAGGGTAAGTATAGCAGGTTTTTTTTTTAAATTTATTATTTTTAACATTACATTTTGTACTATTGATGCCGCATAGGCAGCGTCAATAGTACAAAGTTGGGGACACACAGGGTTAATAGCAGCGGTAACGGAGTGCGTTACCCGCGGCATAACGCGGTCTGTTACCGCCGGCATTAACCTTGTGTGAGCGGTGTATGCGGGCGCCGGCAGTGAGTGCGGGGAGTAAGCGGCCATTTTTTTCTGGACTGTGCGCGTCGCTGATTGGTCGCGGCAGCCATGACAGGCAGCTGCCGAGACCAATCAGCGAACGAATAACCGTTACAGAAGGACAGACGGAAGTGACCCTTAGGCAATTATCACTATTAATAATGGCATCACAGGGGTTAATCGTGGGTGTCGCTGCAAGGTGTCAGCTCTTACATAGAGCTGACACCCACACTCGATCACAGCGCTCAGTGTGAACCCGCACAATGGCAGCACCGTATCAATGTGTTGGTTTGCTGGAACGCAGCACCCGTGGTGACACATGTTGGGAAAGGGTTAAGCTGCTGTGTGCACATGGAGCGCCCCCAGACGCAGGGCCGCAGGGTACTCGGTACCGGGCCTCTCTGTCTCAGTTCTGGGATTGCCATGGTGGCTAGACCCGGTCTGTGACCCTGCTAAGGGGCGTCCAATGAAAGGTGTGTAGATGGCGCGTGGTGCAAATCGCGGTGAATAACGAGGACACAGGGTTGCAGTCTCTTTACCTCTTTACTGAAGGCTTCAGGGTCCGCAATCCAGAGCACTGCTAACAGGGCTGGCTGAGACCGGCCGGTCCGAAGGCACATCCAGAGTTCCCTTTGCAGGTGGAAATCAGTCTCTACCTTCTAGCGCCTGTGTGTTGTAGTACCTCCCTGCTGAGCACCACGGGATAGTCCTCACAACTGTCGTGTATATTTCTGGTCTCTCTCTCTCTCTTCGTCCACCAGATGATGTGGATAGTACGCACCCGTATGACGGGGTAGGCCTGGAGCTATTTTATAGGGACCCTAGGGACGCCCCTCTCCCACAGTTTGCCTCCGTTGTCTTCGTTAGGTGTAATGCTGAGACAGCCAACCCATGGTTAACTGCCCGGCCGTAGTTTAAAGTAATGCGTGGAGTCTCTTACTTTCTCGGCGTTCCGGCCATCGGCTACGCGCCTCAGAAGGATGTTGCTGATCTTGAGGCACGACTCCTTCTGGTGTTTTCTCCTTTTTGCTGTATTTCCGTTCCTCACTTCTCCACAATAAACCTCGCTTCTTGTCCTTTCTTGGGAGTCTGCCGCTGTAAGGCACAGGCACAACTCCGTAACGATCTGTCTCTTTCTAGGACTCTGCCAGGATCCCACCCATGACAGGTCCTCTCCCTAGCTCTTCCCTACTACTTTCTGACTAACTTCCTATCCAACCCCCAGTTTTACCAGAGTGTGAGGAATGGCCTACTAGATAGAACCACTCCCCCTGGTGGCTGGAGTGTGAAGTGTAATGTGTGTCTGTGATACCTGGTCAGGTGAACTCCTTTAGTGCCATCAGACATACCATCACTCCCCTTAGTGGCGGAGCGACAGTACTGCAACGACCAGGACTCTGGGGCGCTGCACTCCCCCCCCGGTTAAATCCAGTACTCCCGGACTGGGAAAAGAAAAACAACAATACATGTTAACAACAAACATACAAACTTTTTTTTTTTTAAATGCAATAAACAAGTAAACTTAACAGTGCTTCCCTTTACGGGAGGTGAGAAAACTTGAACATTGCGAAAGTTTGGTCATGCACAGTTTATGACTCAGCTCAGTGGTTGTAACTTTAAAACAGCAGGGACCCCGGGTAAACAAAGGGGTCCCTTTTGAAAGTTTTGGAGCAATTCACTGTCCACTGCTCCTTTGTCCATTTTTTAAACTTGTAACAAAGATATTTACACAAACACAATTAGCAACTTTAGTTAATACCTCCAAGTTTTGTAGCGAAGGGGAGTCTGATTCTTGGTGCTACGTGTAGACCTCTGTAGTGCGGGGGTTGTTATTGGCCTAGCAGGGCTCGCTATGCTTGCTACCACTGGTGTAGTGCACTGCCTTCTAGCTACGCTTCTAGTGAGTCTGGGTAGCACTGGCATACTGGATCTCTCAGAGCTGCTGCTACCATCAGTGGGTACGGCAGATTCGCCGATAGCAGAGGGAGGCTCCGCTGGTCCGACGGTGGGCATGGCATCGTCCGGCGGGGTCTGTGGTGATTGCGGGTCCGGAGGATATGGCACCACGTCTAGTCCAGACGGGTTCGGTTGACGAAACGTTAAGACAGGTACCACGATGGCCTGATTTATTTGGGAACAAGACTGGGGAAAATCACCAAGAACAGTGTGTATCATTTTCTCCTCTTCTGCAGGTGGAGAGGCTCTTGGACCTGTTTCCTTCTCCCTCAACTTATCGGGGCATACCTTAAGGTGGTCTCTGGATATTGCCGTTGAGGTTTCCCCTCCATCTTTGCTGATGAGACAGACTTTGGTATTGTCGAAATCGGACGGCAGGATGGTATACGGTTCCGCTTCCCATTGGTCGTCAAGTTTGTGTAGCCTTCTCTTCCGCTTGAGTACCTGCTCGCCAGGCGGCAAGGGAATCGCAGGAGCATGCTGGTTGTAGTCCCTTTCCTGTTTTTTGCCTGGCCTGAGCGAGACTTCTTTCTACGCATTCTTGTACTTTGCGGTACCTTTGCTGCCTCTCCGTATCCCAATCGGCATCCGGCGAGGTATCTCCGGGGGTCAGAACCCCCATGTCCAGATCAATGGGCAACTTGCTAGACCTTCCTCACATCAGGTACGCTGGAGTGCAGTTGGTAGAATTCACTGGGATGTGGTTGTACATGTCTACCAGGTCGGGCAATTTTGTTGGCCACAAGTTCCGTTCTTCTACAGGCAAGGTCTTCAGTAAGTCGATCACCACTTGGTTCATCTTTTCACACATCCCGTTGGTTTGGGGATGATACGGTGTGGTTCTGATTTTTTTACACCCGTACAGATTGCAGAACTCCTGGAACACCTCCGCCTCAAACGCTGGTCCCTGATCGGTCAGTACCTTCTCCGGATACCCATGGGGCCTACAAAAGTACTGCTGGAAGGTTTTGGCGGCCGTCCTGGCCGCTAGATCCTTGACAGGTACAACCACCAGGAACCTGGAATAGTGATCCACGATGGTGAGAGCATAAATATAGCCCGACCGGCTAGGTGTCAGCTTCACGTGGTCCAGCGCGACCAGTTCTAGCGGCCGTTTGGTGATGATGGGCTGCAAAGGAGCCCGTTGGCTGTCACGGTCCTTCCTGCGTAGGCTGCACGGGCCACACTCCCGACACCACTTCTCGATGACTCTTTTCATGCCAATCCAATAGAATCTCCCTCGGAGTAGTCTCTCTAACTTCCTCCACCTGAAGTGTCCAGCCCCATTGTGGTACGCTCCCAGAAACATCGGCGCATCTTGCCTCGGAACCACTATCTGCCATACCAATTCGTGAGTGCGGGGGTCGATACTTCTTCGGTACAGCTTACCATCGTGAATAAACAATTTGCTTCTCCCCTTCCACAGCTGTTGGGTTTCTTGTGGATCATCCGGGCCAGGATGCAAACCTGCCTGCGTAAGGAGTTCCTTCACCCGACGGACCGCAGGGTCACCATCCTGGGTCTCTGCCCACCCATGGTGGGGCAGGGGATTCAGCGTGGCATCCTGGTTGTTTCTGTGCCTGTTCTTCACATGATGGGAGCATTGAGTGGCTTTGGGGCGATGGAAAGCGGGCAGTTCTACTTCTTCAAGTGCCTCCGGGTCCTCCCCCGTTTCTGGCAAATTGGGCATCCGGGACAAGGCATTGGCATTCGCATTCTTGCATCCTGCCCGGTACTTGATGGTGAAGTCATAATTGGACAGCCGGGCCATCCACCGCTGTTCCAAGGCCCCGAGTTTTGCTGTGTCCAAGTGCGTTAGTGGATTGTTATCCGTGAAGACGGTAAATTTTGTTGAGGCCAGGTAGTGCTTGAACCTCTCCATCACTGCCCAAACGATGGCGAGGAATTCCAGCTTGAAGGAACTGTAGTTGTCAGGGTTCCTTTCCGTGGGACGAAGTTTCCTGCTGGCATAAGCGATTACCCTCTCCTAGCCTTTCTGGACCTGGGACAACACAGCTCCCAGTCCTACGTTGCTGGCATCCGTATACAGTACAAACGGTTGATCATACTCAGGGTAGGCCAGTACCTCTTCTCCCGTCACGCCATCTTCAAGCAAGTGAATGATCCTTCCAGTCCTTCGTTCCAATCAAATGGGATACTCTTCCCCTTGGTCTTCTTGGATTGGCCCACCAACAGATCTTGCAATGGCGTGGCCTTCTTGGTGAAGTCCTTGATGAACCTCCGGTAATAGCCTACCAACCCGAGGAACTGCCGGACTTCATGGAGGTTGCTGGGCTTCGGCCAGTCCTTAATCACCGTAACCTTGTCGGGGTCTGGGGCCACTCCTTCAGCACTCACCACATGGCCGAGATACTGCACTTTGGGTTTCAGCAGGTGGCATTTGGATGGTTTCACTTTTAAGCCAAAGTTGGATAGGGCTTCAAACACCTCGGCCAGGTGCTTCAGATGGTCTTCGTAGGTCTTGGAGAAGACAATGACATTGTCCAGATACAGCAGTACAGTTTCAAAGTTCTTGTGCCCCAGACAGCACTCCATCATCCTCTGGAACGTCCCCGGGGCATTGCACAATCCGAAGGGCATGTAGTTGAATTCACAAAGACCCATTGGCGTCGTGAAGGCCGTCTTCTCCTTGTCCGCCTCCGCCACGGGAACCTGCCAGTACTCACTGGTGAGATCCAATGTAGAGAAGTAGTTAGCAGATTTTAAAGCAGCCAGGGACTCCTCTATCCTGGGCAGTGGGTATGCATCTTTATGTGTAATGCGATTTAACTGTCGATAATCCACACACATTCTCATTGTGCCATCTTTCTTCTTAACAAGGACTAATGGAGCTGCCCAGGGGCTACAACTGTCCCTCACTACCCCAGCCTCCTTCATCTCTCGCAACATGTCCTTGGCACACTGATAATGAGCTGGGGGTACAGGACGGTATCTCTCTTTTATGGGTCGGTGATCCCCTGTGGGGATATGATGTTGGATCCCTTTTACCTGTCCAAAATCTAGGGGGTGTTTGCTAAAGACCCGCTCGTACTCATGAACCACCCTGTAGGCCCCCTGTTTCTGGTGAGGAGGGGTAGAGTCAGTGCCCACATGTAATTCCCGACACCAATCCTTTGGTTGCCCTGCAGAACTGTTGTTCTCCGCCGGATTGGACGGGACCAAGGGCCCAGGTGCCTGTATCACACTACTATTAACAGTAAACAGTTTGGCAAGTGTGGCATATTTGGCTAGCTGGACTTCTTCTTCCCCGCAATTGAGAACACGTACTGGCACCCTCCCTTGCGGACGTCATCCACCCCTCTGGCTGTCAGCAGGGTAGGCCTATTATCCGAATATACAGGTTCTACCAGGGCCTGATAGTCTTTACCCCTGAGGCCTATGGCTGCCCGACACCATATTAACATTTCACTCCTGGGGGGTATCGCAATGGGGTTTGAATCACTCACTGTGACACGACCAATTTCACCACCAGTCAGCTCCACCTGCTGTCTTTGCATCAGGGCCCTGATTTCTTTTTACAGGGCACGTTGTTCACTGTAGCCAGCTGTTTCTGCTACCTGTTGTAATAGGACAATAACTTCTGCAAGACAATTTTCTATAACATTAGTACCAATGGTCATCATGGGATTACACTCACGGTGGTCAATATCAACAATTACAATCCCTTGGGCCTTCAATTCCACCCGCCCCACTTTGATGGTGACCTCTTTATACCCCACTTGTGGCAATGGCTGACCATTACTGGCTTTTATGGGGAAATCGTCATGGGGGCCACGAGTAATATCGGTGTCCTCCCAATACCGTTTATATAGCACGTAAGGCATAGTCGTCACCTGAGAACCAGTGTCCAGCAAAGCGTTCATGGGGATACCGTCGATCACAACAGGAAGAACTGGTCGCCCTCCAACGTATTTGGCTCTCCAATGCTGCGGGCCTGATCGTCTTACTCCTGGGGGTTGGCCCTTTGCCCCAGGGGTTGCTCGTTTAAAGGACAGTACCTTGCAAGGTGGCCCACCTGGTGACATCGGCGGCAGATAGGTCGTCCGTCCCGATGAAAGCGATCGTCGTCCCTGCCTCTGGTCGGTGGAGTCCTTCTCTGTCGCATCCAGGGGACATCCTCTGGTCTGGAGGCCAGCTGGATCTTCTCCTTGGGGGCCTCCTGTAGGGACTGCACAGTCCAGGCTAGGGCAGCAACGCTCTTCATCCTCTGGTCTGGAGGCCAGCTGGATCTTCTCCTTGGGGGCCTCCTGTAGGGACTGCACAGTCCGGGCTAGGGCAGCAACGCTCTTTATCAGCTCCTGCATCTGGAGGCGGAGTCCTGCGGGGGAGTCGTCCTCTAAGCTCTGGGCATCGGCCTCGGCGGCAACTGGGGCATCCGACGCCACCTCCTGGTGGTATGTGAGAGCTGGACGCCTGGGAGGCACTGCACGGCTGGACTGTCGCTCTTGTAGCGCCTGGATGGCTTTATCCTTGAATTGCGCAAAAGTCAGGTCTGGGTTCTGCATGGCCAGGAAGTGCAGTTGACCCCTTTGGTGGCTGCACAGGAGCCCCTCAATGAACCGCTCCTTCAGGAGTTTAACTTCATTTTGCATGCTGCCAGGGTCACTCTGCTTGATGGCCCGCAGCGCCTCCTGGAGGTTAAGGGCATAGTCCCGTAGGCTATCCTGCGGCCTCTGTTTGCACCCTCTTGTGAATTAGACTTTTTTGGCTCCCTCTTGTGGTCACTAGTGATATGACTCTGGGATTGTCTTTCCTCAGTTTGGCACCCACCTGGGTCGTTAGTCCAGGGGTGTTGCTATATATACTTCCTGAATTCTCTGTCTGGTGCCTGGCATCGTTGTAATCAGTTCCTTTCTGTTTGCTCCTGTCTGCTGGTCCTGGATCTTGCAAAATTAAGCTAAGTCCTGCTTCTTGGTTTTTTGGTTATTTGCATTGTTCTTATTTTTTGTCCAGCTTGTACTAAATGTGATTCCTGATTTTGCCAGAAGCTCTAGGGGGCTGGTATTCTCCCCCCGGGCCGTTAGACGGTTCGGGGGTTCTTGAATATCCAGCGTGGAAATTTTGATAGGGTTTTTGCTGACCGTATAAGTCATCTTACTATATTCTGCTATTAGTCAGTGGGCCTCTCTTTGCTAAATATCTAGTTCATTCTTACGTTTGTCTTTTCTTCTTACCTCACCGTTATTATTTGTTGGGGGCTTGTATCCAACTTTTGGGGTCTTTTCTCTGGAGGCAAGAAAGGTCTATCTTTTCCCTTCTAGGGTTAGTTAGTTCTTCGGCTGGCGCGAGACGTCTAGAACCAACGTAGGCACGTTCCCCGGCTGCTGCTATTTGTGGTGCTAGGATTAGATATACGGTCAGCCCAGTTACCACTGCCCTATGAGCTGGTTTTTTTGTGTTTGCAGACTTGGTATTTACTTTTGAGACCCTCTGCCATTGGGGTCATAACAGTATGCCAGGCCAAAGTTGAATGTTTAATGCATTGCAGAAGTGGGATAATAAGAAAGGAAATTCTGAGGTTTTTTTTTTTTTTCCTCTCTTTCTTCCTCCCCTTTACCTCTGAGTGGCTTGAGCTTGCTGCAGACATGAATGTCCAGACCTTGATTACAAGTGTAGATCAGCTTGCTGCTCGTGTGCAGGGCATACAAGATTTTGTTACCAGTAGTCCAATGTCTGAACCTAAAATACCTATTCCTGAACTGTTCTCTGGAGACCGATTTAAGTTTAGGAATTTCAGGAATAATTGTAAATTGTTTCTATCTCTGAGACCCCGTTCATCTGGAGACTCAGCTCAGCAAGTTAAAATTGTTATCTCTTTCTTACGGGGCGACCCTCAGGATTGGGCTTTCTCGCTAGCGCCAGGAGATCCGGCATTGGCAAATATTGATGCGTTTTTTCTGGCGCTCGGATTGCTTTACGAGGAACCCAATCTTGAAATTCAGGCAGAAAAGCCTTGCTGGCTATTTCTCAGGGCCAGGATGAAGCTGAAGTGTATTGCCAAAAATTTCGGAAATGGTCCGTGCTTACTCAGTGGAATGAGTGTGCTCTGGCCGCAAATTTCAGAAATGGCCTTTCTGAAGCCATTACGAATGTGATGGTGGGTTTCCCCATTCCAACAAGTCTGAATGATTCCATGGCGCTGGCTATTCAAATTGACCGGCGTTTGCGGGAGCGCAAAGCCGCTAATCCTCTGGTGGTGTTGTCTGAACAAACACCTGATTTAATGCAATGTGGTAGAATTCAGACTAGAAATGAACGGAAAAATCATAGACGTCAGAATGGGTTGTGTTTTTACTGTGGTGATTCTACACATGTTATATCAGCATGCTCTAAACGCCTAATAAGGGTTGTTAGTCCTGTCGCCATTGGTAATTTGCAACCTAAATTTATTTTGTCTGTGACTTTAATTTGCTCATTGTCCTCTTACCCTGTTATGGCGTTTGTGGATTCAGGTGCTGCCCTGAGTCTTATGGATCTGTCATTTGCCAAGCGCTGTGGTTTTGTTCTTGAGCCGTTGGTAAATCCTATCCCTCTTAGAGGTATTGATGCTACGCCATTGGCAGAAAATAAACCGCAGTTTTGGACACAGGTAACCATGTGCATGACTCCTGAACATCGGGAGGTGATTCGTTTTCTTGTTCTGCATAAAATGCATGATTTGGTCGTTTTGGGTCGGCCATGGTTACAGACCCATAATCCAGTCTTGGATTGGAAGGCAATGTCTGTGTCAAGTTGGGGCTGTCAGGGAATTCATGGTGATTCCCCGCCGGTGTCTATTGCTTCCTCTACTCCTTCGGAAGTTCCTGAGTATTTGTCTGATTATCAGGATGTATTCAGCGAGTCCAGGTCCAGTGCTCTGCCTCCTCATAGGGACTGTGACTGCGCTATAGATTTGATTCCTGGTAGTAAATTTCCTAAGGGACGATTATTTAATTTGTCTGTACCTGAGCATACCGCAATGCGTTCGTATATCAAGGAATCTCTGGAGAAGGGGCATATCCGTCCATCCTCTTCCCCTCTTGGTGCGGGATTCTTTTTTGTGGCCAAGAAGGACGGATCTTTGAGACCTTGTATTGACTATCGGCTTCTGAATAAAATCACTGTTAAATTTCAGTATCCTTTGCCTCTGTTGTCGGACTTGTTTGCCCGGATTAAAGGTGCCAAGTGGTTCACCAAGATAGATCTTCGTGGTGCGTACAACCTTGTGAGCATTAAGCAAGGAGATGAATGGAAAACTGCATTTAATACGCCCGAAGGTCATTTTGAGTACTTGGTGATGCCTTTTGGGCTCTCTAATGCTCCTTCAGTGTTTCAGTCCTTTATGCATGATATTTTCTGGAAGTATCTGGATAAATTTATGATTGTTTATCTGGATGATATTCTGTTTTTTTCTGATGATTGGGACTCGCATGTAGAGCAGGTCAGGATGGTGTTTCAGGTTTTGCGTGAGAATTAGTGTTGAGCGATACTTTCCGATATCGGAAAGTATCGGTATCGGAAAGTATCGGCCGATACCGTCACAGTATCGGAATCCAATCCGATACCGATACCCGATACCAATACAAGTCAATGGGACTCATGTATCGGACGGTATTCCTCATGGTTCCCAGGGTCTGAAGGAGAGGAAACTCTCCTTCAGGCCCTGGGAACCATATAAATGTGTAAAAGAAAGAATTAAAATAAAAAATATCGCTATACTCACCTGTCCGACGCAGCCGGGACTTCAGCGAGGGAACCGGCAGCGTTGTTTGTTTAAAATTCGCGCTTTTACTTGGTTACGTGAAGTCCCGGCTTGTGATTGGTCAGGTCGGCCATGTTGCCGGGACGCGGACCAATCACAGCAAGCCGTGACGAAATTACGTCACGGCTTGCTGTGATTGGTCCGCGTCCCGGCAATATGGCCGCCCTGACCAATCACAAGCCGTGACGTCACGGGAGGCTGGACACGCGCTCATTTTAAAATGGGCGCGTGTCCAGCCTCCCGTGACGTCACGGCTTGTGATTGGTTGCGCCGCGATCAACCAATCACAAGCCGGGAGGCTGGACGCGCTCATTTTGAAATGGGCGCGTGTCCAGCCTCCCGTGACGTCACGGCTTGTGATTGGTTGCGCCGCGATCAACCAATCACAAGCCGGGAGGCTGGACGCGCTCATTTTGAAATGGGCGCGTGTCCAGCCTCCCGGCTTGTGATTGGTTGACCGCGACGCAACCAATCACAAGCCGTGACGTCACGGGAGGCTGGACACGCGCCCTTTTTAAAATGAGCGCGTTTCCAGCCTCCCGTGACGTCACGGCTTGTGATTGGTTAATGGCGGCCATGTTGCCGGGACGCGGACCAATCACAGTAAGCCGTGACGTATTTTCGTCACGGCTTGCTGTGATTGGTCCGCGGCCCGGCAACATGGCCGCCCTGACCAATCACAAGCCGGGACTTCGCGTAACCATGTAAAAGCGGGAATTTTAAACAAACAACGCTGCCGGTTCCTGCGCTGAGGTCCCGGCTGCGTCGGACAGGTGAGTATAGCGATATTTTTTATTTTAATTCTCTATTTTACACATTTTAACATTAATGTTGTTCCGATACCCGATACCCGATACCACAAGAGTATCGGAATCCCGGTATCGGAATTCCGATACAGCAAGTATCGGCCGATACCCGATACTTGCAGCATCGGAATGCTCAACACTAGTGAGAATGCTTTGTTTGTTAAGGGCTCAAAATGTCTCTTTGGAGTACAGAAGGTTCCCTTTTTGGGTTTTATTTTTTCCCCTTCTGCGGTGGAGATGGACCCAGTCAAGGTTCGAGCTATTCATGATTGGACTCAACCCACGTCAGTTAAGAGTCTTCAGAAGTTCTTGGGTTTTGCTAACTTCTACCGTCGTTTTATCGCTAACTTTTCTAGCGTTGTTAAACCTTTGACGGATATGACCAAGAAAGGTTCAGATGTTTCTAACTGGGCTCCTGCAGCCGTGGAAGCTTTCCAAGAGTTGAAGCGCCGGTTTACTTCGGCGCCTGTTTTGTGCCAGCCTGATGTCTCACTTCCCTTTCAGGTTGAAGTGGATGCTTCTGAGATTGGGGCAGGGGCCGTTTTGTCGCAGAGAGGCCCTGGTTGCTCTGTAATGAGACCATGTGCTTTTTTCTCTAGGAAGTTTTCGCCTGCTGAGCGGAATTCTGATGTTGGCAATCGGGAGTTGTTGGCCATGAAGTGGGCATTTGAGGAGTGGCGTCATTGGCTCGAGGGTGCTAAGCATCGTGTGGTGGTCTTGACTGATCACAAAAATCTGATGTATCTCGAGTCTGCTAAACGCCTGAATCCTAGACAGGCCCGTTGGTCATTGTTTTTCTCCCGTTTTGAATTTGTGGTCTCGTATTTACCAGGTTCAAAGAATGTGAAGGCTGATGCTCTTTCAAGGAGCTTTGTGCCTGACTCTCCTGGAGTCGCAGAACCAGTTGGTATTCTTAAAGAGGGAGTTATTTTGTCAGCCATTTCTCCGGATTTGCGATGTGTGTTGCAGAGATTTCAGGCTGGTAGACCTGACTCTTGTCCACCTGACAGACTGTTTGTTCCTGATAAGTGGACCAGCAGAGTCATTTCCGAGGTTCATTCCTCGGTGTTGGCAGGGCATCCGGGAATTTTTGGCACCAGAGATTTGGTGGCTAGGTCCTTTTGGTGGCCTTCCTTGTCGGGGGATGTGCGGTCTTTTGTGCAGTCCTGTGGGACTTGTGCTCGAGCTAAGCCTTGCTGTTCTCGTGCCAGTGGGTTGCTCTTGCCCTTGCCTGTCCCGAAGAGGCCTTGGACACACATTTCCATGGATTTCATTTCAGATCTTCCGGTGTCTCAGGGCATGTCTGTCATCTGGGTGGTATGTGATCGCTTTTCCAAGATGGTCCATTTGGTATCTTTGCCTAAGCTGCCTTCCTCTTCCGATCTGGTTCCTTTGTTCTTTCAGAATGTGGTTCGTTTACACGGCATTCCTGAGAATATTGTGTCTGACAGAGGATCCCAGTTTGTTTCCAGGTTCTGGCGATCCTTTTGTGCTAAGATGGGCATTGATTTGTTGTTTTCGTCTGCCTTTCATCCTCAGACTAATGGACAAATGGAGCGAACTAATCAGACTCTGGAGGCTTATTTGAGGTGTTTTGTTTCTGCTGATCAGGATGATTGGGTGACCTTCTTGCCGTTGGCTGAGTTTGCCCTTAATAATCGGGCTAGTTCCGCTACTTTGGTTTCGCCATTTTTCTGCAACTCTGGTTTCCATCCTCGTTTTTCCTCGGGACATGTGGAGCCTTCTGACTGTCCTGGGGTAGATTCCGTGGTGGATAGGTTGCAGCAGATTTGGAATCATGTGGTGGACAACTTAAAGTTGTCACAGGAGAAGGCTCAGCGTTTTGCCAACCGCCGCCGCGGTGTGGGTCCCCGACTTCGTGTTGGGGATTTGGTATGGCTGTCTTCTCGATTTGTTCCTATGAAGGTCTCCTCTCCTAAATTTAAGCCTCGCTTCATCGGTCCTTACAAGATATTGGAAATCCTTAATCCTGTGTCCTTTCGCTTGGATCTTCTGGTGTCGTTTACCATTCACAACGTGTTCCATAGGTCTTTGTTGCAGCGGTACGTTGTGCCTGTGGTTCCTTCTGTTGAGCCTCCTGCTCCGGTGTTGGTTGAGGGCGAGTTGGAGTATGTGGTGGAGAAGATCTTGGATTCTCGTCTCTCCAGGCGGAGGCTTCAGTATCTGGTCAAGTGGAAGGGCTATGGTCAGGAGGATAATTCCTGGGTGGTTGCCTCTGATGTGCATGCGGCCGATTTAGTTCGTGCCTTTCACGCTGCTCATCCTGATCGCCCTGGTGGTCTTGGTGAGGGTTCGGTGACCCCTCCTTAAAGGGGGGGTACTGTTGTGAATTAGACTTTTTTGGCTCCCTCTTGTGGTCACTAGTGATATGACTCTGGGATTGTCTTTCCTCAGTTTGGCACCCACCTGGGTCGTTAGTCCAGGGGTGTTGCTATATATACTTCCTGAATTCTCAGTCTGGTGCCTGGCATCGTTGTAATCAGTTCCTTTCTGTTTGCTCCTGTCTGCTGGTCCTGGATCTTGCAAAATTAAGCTAAGTCCTGCTTCTTGGTTTTTTGGTTATTTGCATTGTTCTTATTTTTTGTCCAGCTTGTACTAAATGTGATTCCTGATTTTGCCAGAAGCTCTAGGGGGCTGGTATTCTCCCCCCGGGCCGTTAGACGGTTCGGGGGTTCTTGAATATCCAGCGTGGAAATTTTGATAGGGTTTTTGCTGACCGTATAAGTCATCTTACTATATTCTGCTATTAGTCAGTGGGCCTCTCTTTGCTAAATATCTAGTTCATTCTTACGTTTGTCTTTTCTTCTTACCTCACCGTTATTATTTGTTGGGGGCTTGTATCCAACTTTTGGGGTCTTTTCTCTGGAGGCAAGAAAGGTCTATCTTTTCCCTTCTAGGGTTAGTTAGTTCTCCGGCTGGCGCGAGACGTCTAGAACCAACGTAGGCACGTTCCCCGGCTGCTGCTATTTGTGGTGCTAGGATTAGATATACGGTCAGCCCAGTTACCACTGCCCTATGAGCTGGTTTTTTTGTGTTTGCAGACTTGGTATTTACTTTTGAGACCCTCTGCCATTGGGGTCATAACAGCACCCATAGAAAGTCAACTTAATTTCTGTAGCGGTGCGGGTGTCAAAGGTGGCTTTAAGCTTTGCAAAGACCTGCTGTGCAGTTCCCTTATCCGTGGCGGGCCAGAACTTCACTTCTCTCAGAGCCGCCCCAAAGAGTTGGCCGGTTATCATATGAACTTTCTGAGGCTCTGTCAGGGGATAGAACTCGAGCAGGCTGCAGATCCCCTCTTTAAAGTCAGTTAATGTATGGGACTCTCCAGAGTATCGCGGGAGCCAGGCTGCTCCAGGTAGGTACGGCATGGAGAAGGGCATTATGGCTGTTGTAGCCTCAGCAGCCTCCAGCTGGCGGATAGGGGCGGCGAGCTCTGCGGCAACCGGCTGTGGTACAAGGCCCGTGGCTGCATCTACTGCGGGGGCCGGAGATGCCTCTGGGTCTACGGCTGTGACTGCCGCCTCTGCTCCCCCCGACTCAGACATGGTCGCTCCTTCCCCCTGCTGACCTGCTGGAAGTTGGTGTTCCTCTTCCGGGATCGTCGCTTTACCGCGTCTTCTCGTTCCGCGCTCTTTTTTTTTTTTTTTTGACCGGCTTCGCCCACGAAGCTATGGCTCCTCCCTTCGAGCTCGGCGATGGTGGATTTTGGCGGCAAATAGCAACACACAGTCTTTGCAATAAATCACAGTTCAATCACAGTTCCAAGGCACACATGACCCGATTCGTCAGGCTTAAGTAGATCCTGTTCGTGACGCCAAGTTTGGAGCGCCCCCAGACGCAGGGCCGCGGGGTACTCGGTACCGGGCCTCTCTGTCTCAGTTCTGGGATTGTCACAGTGGCTAGACCCGGTCCGTGACCCTGCTAAGGGGCGTCCAATGAAAGGTGTGTAGATGGCGCAATGGTGCAAATCGCGGTGAATAAGAAGGACACAGGGTTGCTGTCTCTTTACCTCTTTACTGAAGGCTTCAGGGTCCGCAATCCAGAGCACTGCTAACAGGGCTGGCTGAGACCGGCCGGTCCGAATGCACAACCAGAGTTCCCTTTGCAGGTGGAAATCAGTCTCTACCTTCTAGCGCCTGTGTGTTGTAGTACCTCCCTGCTAAGCACCACGAGATAGTCCTCACAACTGTCGTGTATATTTCTGGTCTCTCTCTCTCTCTCTCTTCGTCCCCCAGATTATGTGGATAGGACGCACCCGTATGACGGGCTAGGCCTGGAGCTATTTTATAGGGACCCTAGGGACACCCCTCTCCCACAGTTTGCCTCCGTTGTCTTCGTTAGGTGTAATGGTGAGACAGCCAACCTATGGTTAACTGCCCGGCCGTAGTTTAAAGTAATGCGTGGAGTCTCTTACTTTCTCGGCGTTCCGGCCACCGGCTACGCGCCTCAGAAGGATGTTGCTGATCTTGAGGCACGACTCCTTTTGGTGTTTTCTCCTTTTTGCTGTATTTCCGTTCCTCACTTCTCCACAATAAATCTCGCTTCTTGTCCTTTCTTGGGAGTCTGCCGCTGTAAGGCACAGGCACAACTCCGTAACGATCTGTCTCTTTCTAGGACTCTGCCAGGATCCCACCCCTGACAGGTCCTCTCCCTAGCTCTTCCCAACTACTTTCTGACTAACTTCCTATCCAACCCCCAGTTCTACCAGAGTGTGAGGAGCGGCCTACTAGATAGAACCGCTCCCCCTGGTGGCCGGAGTGTGAAGTGTAATGTGTGTCTGTGATACCTGGTCAGGTGAACTCCTTTAGTGCCATCAGACATACCATCACTCCCCTTAGCGGCGGAGCGACAGTACTGCAACGACCAGGACTCTGGGGCGCTGCACACACGCCCCCAACTTTGGGAGTACTGTACTTTATGTTGATGTATGTACTTTGCATCCCCCACCTGTGGGAATACTGTTCTTTAAGCTGCTGTGTGTACTCTACACCCCCCGCCTTTAGGAATACTGTCCTTAGAGCTGCTCTGTGTACTCTGTACCCCTCCTGTGTGAGTACTGTCCTTAAAGCCGCTTTGTGTTCTCTGCACCCCCTCCCCGATGTGTGAGTGTACTGTACGGGAAGCCGTTCTGTGTACCCTGCACCCCCACCTGTGGAAGTACTGTACTTGAATCCGCCGCTCTGTGTACTCTGCACTCCCCCGTTTGAGTACTGTTCTTAAGCCCTTTAAGATGCGAGATGCGAACTCTGCATCAGGAAAATGGCCGCCGCGATCTCCATCTGCGCACGCGCGGCATCCCGCGGCCATTTTCCTGAAGCCGCGGCCAGCAGAGCGCCGCTTCTGCGCACGCGCGGCCAAAGGAAGATGGCCGCCCCCACCGATCACCAATGAAATAGTGCACATCGCGCTCTTTTAACTCCCCTGTGCAGTGGACTCGGGACCTTGGGCATGTGCAAACCACTACACCACCAACGGAAAACTAAGCAAGATCTGGGGGAAGACACCACGCCCTTTTGACCAGACCAGCCTGATTGACAAGCGAAAACGGCTACTTTGGTAACGTATTTTGGCAGCATAGGTGGGGAATCGGGGTCCACAAAATACACTGTTGTAATGCAGAGCTCAGGCCCTATTTAACAGTATTTTTATCTCATACTGAAAAAACGGGGTGACAGGTGCCCTTTAATGCTGCTGTGGGTACTCTGCACTCTCCCCCATGGGAGTACTGTCCTTGAAGCCGCTGTCTGTACTATGCTTCCTCTGCCTGTGGGAGTACTGTCCTTGAAGCCGCTGTGTGTACTCTGCACCCCCTGCCTGTGTGAGTACTGTCCTTAAAGCTGCTGTGTGTACTCTGAATTCCCTTCATGGGAGTAATGTTGAAGTCACTGTCTGTACTCTGTAAATCCCCACCTATGGGGGTACTGTCCTTGAAGCCACTGTCTGTACTCTGCACTTCTCTGCCTGTGGGAATACAGTCCTTAAAACTGCTGTCTGTATTCTGCACCCCCCAGCCTGTGGGAGTACTGTCCTTGAAGCCGCTGTCTGTAATCTGCACCCCCCAGCCTGTGGAAGTACTGTAAATTTATAAATGCACAATCCGGTCTTTGATTGGCGGTCCAGAGAAGAAGTCAGTTGAGGCAAGTTTTGTAAAAACTTTTGTCTGCTACGATTTCTGTCGTCTTTCTCAAACCTACCCTTTCTTCTCTGGTGGAGGTAGGTAAGGTGCTACCGGAGAATAGGGGTAAGACTCTTCTCACACCTTAAGTTAACTCTTAATCTCAGTGTCCTCCTGGGAAGATTGGTAAGCACAGGGTGAGTATCCTGAGGATAAGAGTTTTGTGACTTGGAGGGATGCCTCTGTTGTCTGTCCCTCAAGGAGAGTACCATCTTGTGCCAAACGTACTCATGGTAGTAAACGTTCAGGTCCAGACCTGTGTGTGTCCACTAAAAACATCAGTTAGAGGTATGCATCTGGGACTTGGAGTTCTAGGGTGATCGGGCCGTGTAGGGTGGCGGACGTTCTCAGCCCTGGGACCTTCCAGTTGGAGTTACCTCCAGTGATGCATACAGCTTACATTATTATCATCGTCGGTCTGCATTTGCTATGACCTTGAGGAACAGGTGACTACAGAAGTGAATACTAGTGGTGTGATGTGTCCTTGCCATACTTCAGTTCCAGTCAAGTCCGGTCTTAAGGGTCCAGAAGTCCCTCATAAAAAGGGGGTACTGTCACGAATCATTAAGGGATTCGTGGCAGCTCTGGGTCTGCTGAAATTTAAATGAAATTTAAATGTTGCTTTTTCCTCTTGGTCCAGCAAGAGTTAATGTCAGTCTCTTGCTGGCTGTTCTTTTAGGCTGATCAGCTGATGTTGATTGGTAACCACTCCCACCTCCTTTTAAATAGTCACATGACCAATCAGCTGATCTTCAGTGAGTTTCTGTTCTATGCAAACCAGGTAATTGTGTGGAGCTTGTGTGTGATGGGGTTGTTGCTGCTGTCGGAGTTCTGCTATCCTTGTGATGCTCTCTGCTGCTGTGAAGCTTAGCAGCAGAGCCTGAGCTAAGTATTTTCCTTTTTGTCTGTCCCGTGTTTACGTCTTCCCCTGTGTATTATCATCTGCAGAGGCTAGCATACTTGACAGCCAATGCACTAGCCAGGGTACATTGAGGTGACAGTCAGGGACTAGGCACGTGATGGCGGCGGGGGAAAGGACCCGATTAGGGCATTAGGGAAGCTTAGGGTCAGGCACAGGTTGGTGTCAGGAGGTGTCTCATTCCCTACTCCCCATCGTTAGGTCCTTCTTCTCCCTTTTTCATCTTGTCTTTGTTGTATGCTCTGTTGTCCCCCGGACTTACCAGTGTCCGAGTGTGACACACTGTGTGTACTCTGGGAATGCTGTTGGAGTACTGTTCTTGAATCCATATGTATTCTGCAACCTACCGCCTGTGGGAATACTATCCATAAAGCCGCTGTGTTTTCTATTAGTCTGAGAAGTAAAAAAAAAATGGCATCAGTCGTCTCATTGCTGTTAGTTGTCTCATTGCCATTTCTAGGCTTCCAAAATAATTTTTAAGGCCAGGTGTGTGTTTTCTAGAACTTTTGAAAATCAACATGGTCATCCAACTTCCACGTCAACCCATTGCAAATCAGCCATGCAGTCTGAGCCCCAAGTCATGCACCAGTCACTTCTACTTTTTCAGGACTCTACTGGCTGTAGTTCCATTGCACATCCACCTGCCCCTGCTCCAGAAGTGGAAGAGACTGAGAGCACCAATGCCAAACTACTTGTCAGATTGGAGGATGAGTACATCGGAGAGCTAGTGCACACAGTCAGTGGACCATCACAGCACATGTCAGAAGAACTAAATTTCAGTTGCCAACTGCTGCATCTTTATGCAGTGTGCAGACTGGCAAGGAAGGTAAGGTTTAGGTGTTGGTGGAAGATTATTCTGACTCTTCAAGGCAGTATGAGTCTCTAAATCCTTAGCCATCAATGCCTTAGATAACTGTATGATTGTTGTACTCACATGCCAAGTGCAGCGCCCCAGAGTCCTGGTCGTTGCAGTAATGTCGCTCTTCCACAAGTGGGAGTGATGTTACGTCTGATGGTACTAAAGGAGTTCACCTTGCCAGGTATCACAGTCACACACTACACTTTACACTCCAGTCCACCAGGGGGAGCAAAGCTTCTATCTACTAGGGCACTCCTCACATACGGGTAAAACTGGTGGGTTGGATAGGAAGTTAGGAGAAAAGCAGACTGGGCTTCGACCAGACAACATCGAGGGAGAAGCAGCCTGGGTTTGACCCAGAGAGGTCCTGTCAGGGGTGGGATCCTGACAGAGGCCTAGCAAGAGATAGAACGTTACGGAGCTGCGCCTGCACATCATTGCGGCAGCATCCTAAGAAAGGACACGAAGCGAAGTATATTGTGGAGAGTGAGAACCGAAGTCACAGCACAAGGAGATAATACCGGGAGGAGTCCCGCCCCGAGGTCAGCAGCCTCCTTTAGAGGCAGGTAGCCAGTGGCCGGAACACCGAGGGAGTACTGACTCTACGCATTACTCCAGACAACGACAGGACAGTCAATTCCAAGTTGGCTGCCCAACCTATATACCTGAGAAGACACAGAGGTAATTGTGGGAGAGGGGCGTCTCTAGGGTCCCTATAAATTAACTCCAGGTCTACCCCGTCATACAAGTTGTCCTATCCATATCATCTGGGGGACAGAGAGAGAGAACATCAGAAATATTCACGAAGGTTGTGAGGACTTTCCCGTGGTGCTCAGCAGGGAGGTACTACAACACACAGGCACTAGTAGGAAGGCTACTGATTTCCTCCTGGCTAAGGGAACTCTGGATGTGCCTTCAGACCGGCCGGGCTCAGCCAGCCCTGTGAGCGGTACTCTGGACTGCGGACGCTGAAGTCTTCAGTAAAAGGTAAAGAGACTGCAACCTTTGTGTCCTCATTATTCATCGCACCTTACAACGACCACTATCATTGTCCACACACTTTGGGAAGCCCTGGGGACATACTTCACCTGTGGGAAGGTATACCATCTGGCTGCCATTCCATCACCCCAGCAGACCCCCAGCAGCATCGGTCACCCTGACCGAATACCACAGGTGGCGTCATGAACACCGTACAAACTTACACCTTTAATTGGCGCCCCTCAGCAGGGCCACAGACCGGGTCGGGCCACCGTAAATCCCCAGAACTGAGACCGAGGGCCCGGTGCCGAGTACCCCATTGCCCTGCGCCTGGGGGCGAACCAACTTTGGCGTCACGAACAGGATCTACTTAAGCCCGAGAATCGGGTCATGTGTGCCTAAGAACTGTGTCAGAACTGTATTGGAACTGTGATTTGCTGAAAGACTGTGGGTTGCCATTTCTCGCCAAAACCGCCGCCATTGCAGCGCCACGAGGAGTGCAGGAGAAGAAGAAGGGTGTGGAGCTGTGGGCGTGAACGAACTGAGGAGCGCGAAAAATAATGGCCGCCCAGTCTAAATATTTCTGTATCCTGAGGACGTGTCCATCAGCAGCCGAGGTCCGCCTCTTAATTCTCTATGGATAAATTTAATACACCGCACACTCTAAAGGTATAATTTGTGACAAACTTAGAATTTATTGAAGTGCTATAAATTTATTATTCAACAATGCAGAAGGCGACCAGAAGTCAAACTGACAACGTTTCGACTCCTCCCGAGTCTTTATCGAGTGGTCGCTGGAAAGAACAAAACATATATAAGCAACTGTACAGAAAATATATACAATAAACATTACATTCCACAAAGCCCGAAATAGGGAAAATAAATACATATATATACATATATACATAACATAGCACATAACAGGTATTGTATCCTGTCTCAGGTAGAAGAAAGATTATCACTCAGTCAGTAGAACCATAGTTCTGTGTATGCTGAAGATGAACTCATGCAGTTTAGAGGGTGGGGGACCCAAGAAAGTACCAAAGCGAAGATTACCTTAGCAAGGTGAATAAAGGTATAGCATGAATAGTATCCTTGTGGCGCGTAATGTATCTATAAAGAATAGAAAGTGTTAGTAGGGGCCGTATACATGAAGCCACTTCAGTCTTGACGATGGAAAGGGTTTACCTTATAAAGTATATTAATATTATGTGGGTAGCCTTTTCTTGTTGTACCGCAAATACAATCTGTTTAGGATACATAGGGTAAGAATATGCATAGTGCAAGGATATATATAATATGATAGGACACACAAAAGAAACAGGGGGTGCTTTAGGTGACGGTATAGGAAATTACCTGGCAGTGCTGGTAGGCACGGAACTGGTCTGGTCTTATACAGCGTGCTATTAACGCAAATTTAGTTTTATCTTGTTGTACCGCAGATGGAACCTAATTGCAATGTGCAGGGTTAGAGTGTGCACAGAGAAGGGCATGCGTAGAAGAGTATGTTGAGCAATACTATGTGATGTTACCTGGCAGTATTTGTAAACACTGGGGGTGTTAGCCCTGTGTGGTATGCTATCGGCATGTGGGTAACTCAATCCTGTTGTGTCGCAGGTAAAATCTGTCATGGAGACATGCCATTAGAATGTATAGGGGTAGCAAATGGGGGACGGCAGTACAGATTATTACCTGGCAGTGCTGATGTGTAAATAGCATTTGCTGCAGTCAGGCCATATATGGAAAATCTCTGCAGGAGGATATATAATGTTAGCTAGATCCCATAATGGATGCCCCAGCCAGGGGTATAAGTGATACAGGCCAAGTGGCTGCATCTGCAGTGGTGGATCCGGGCATTTACCTGGTGGTAGTGGGGTACATGCGGCGCTCCTGCGCCCTGCTATGGTGGCACATGTTGTTTGGCATCCTAGTTCCGGTATTTGAGAGCGGAGGGGCCCGCGGTACCGGAAGTGCGTCATCTGGTACCGGAAGTCCCGCCGCTAGTGTGTGCAGTACACTGCGCATGCGCGGGCGTTGTCAGGGAAATGGGATGCTGTGTACTCACAGCGATAGTGGCGCCTGCGCTATCTGAGAGCGGAGGGACCCGCCGCTAGTGTGAGTGGCCCAGTGCGCATGTGCGGGCGCTGTCAAGGAAAAACGGGGGGGGGGGGGAAGAAACGCTGCACACTTATAGTGATAGTATCGCTATGGGATTTGTGTGTCCTATTCATAAGTATCCTAGATAGATGATAAAGCAATATAGAGGCCATTGACTTTAAAATATGGTTACAAAGGGGGAACCTGCTGGTAAACCTCAAAGACTATAGGTTATTGGGTCATAACCAAAGACAAAGTAATAATAAAAACTAAAAAATAAAACAATGAAATAAAGAAAAAAGAAAAAGGAAGAACAAAAAAAGGGGGGGGGGGGTTATTACAGGGAATAACAATAAAAGTTAAAAAAGTAAGTAAAAAAAGTATAAGGCCCCAAAAGAACAAAAAGGGGGGGATTGGAATTGATCAAAATATACGTAAGGGGGATTAAAAAACAAGAAATAAAAAATAAACAATAGACAAAATAAAAATAAAGCCAACCTAGGGGGAAAAAAGAGGAGGGTAGTCATACCAAGTTATGATTAGACTCACCACCATGGTCAGCGGGTCTATGGAGAGGGAGAGAAAAAAGGACATGTCAGTATCATGATTATAGCAACCAGTCAATTTCCCTGTTCAGGCCCTTTGGTGCTAGCGTATCGAGCGTATAGATCCAATATGTCTCTCTAGACCTGAGCAGTTTGATGTGGTCACCCCCCCGTCTGGGTCTAGGTACCTGCTCTATTACTTGAAACTTGAGTTGCGCTACTGTGTGTCTAGCTGCAGAAAAATGGGCAGGCAGGGGGAGCCATGTTTTACCACACCTTATCGTGGATTTGTGACTGGCCACGCGATCTCTCACATGTTGTACCGTCTCACCAACATACAGAAGGCCACATGGACACTTGATTAAATACACTACGAAATTAGATTCGCAGGTAAAAAAACCCCGTCTGGGAAACGACTTCCCAGTCCTTGGGTGTGTGATATTATCTGATCTGATTAAGTTGGAGCAGGCAGCGCAATTGAGGCATGGAAACGTGCCATGACGGCGTGTGCTAAGGAGTTGTTGAGTAAGTTCCATGCGTGCACTGCCAACATCAGCCCTCACAATCTGGTCTTTTATGTTTGGGGGCCGTCTTGTGCTCATCAGTACTGGTGTCTGAAAAGAAGGGATGTTGGGATAAGCCTTACCCAAAAGAGGCCAATGCTTTCTGATAGCTGAGTGGACTTTCGGCATGAACGGATGGTGGGTATGTACAAACGGTAACCGCTCCTGTTGTAATCTGGGTAGTCTATCCTCATCAGGAGTAGAGGAAAGTACCAATTCCTGCTCTAAAAGTGCGGATGGGTATTCCCTATCCTTGAACTTTTGTGACATAAGGTCAAGTCTGGTGTGGCGTGTTTCCGGATCGGACACTATTCTTGACACTCTTTTAAACTGGGAGCGGGGGAGGCTGTCCTTGGTGGACCTAGGGTGACAGCTTGAGTATAGTAGTAGACTGTTACAGTCGGTGGGTTTGGTGTGAAGATCCGTGCTCAGAACCCCCCGGTGGTCCTTCAAGACCAGAGTGTCCAGAAAGGCGATCTGTGTGGTACTAAAGTTCATTGTGAACTGCAGTTCCTGAAAGATGGAATTAAGGTATCTGTGGAAGTTGTCGAGTGTGTCTGGAGTACCTGTCCAGATCATAAAAATATTGTCTATATAGCGATGGTACTCAATCGCATACTGGAGAAAAGATTCATTATTATAGACAAAATGTTCCTCAAAGAAGTGCATATAGGCATTAGCATACGCCGGGGCTACATTTGAGCCCATGGCGGTCCCGCGCGCCTGGACATAATATGTATCCTCGTAGAGGAAGTAATTTTCATACAGTACCACCCTTAATAGGTCAAGGCAGAAATTAATGGAGTTACGAGACATGTCTGATTTATCAAGTAGACTCCTTGTTGCTAGAATGCCCCTGTCGTGTGAAATGGAGGTATACAGGCTCTGTACATCCAAAGTGACCAATATACTGGACTCGGGTACTTGTTGAATATTTCTTATTATACCCAGAAATTGGCTTGTGTCCAGGAGAAAAGATCTTGTCCCCTTGACTAGCGGTGTCAAGATTTTTTCTAAGAAGATTGAGAGAGGTGAGAAAATAGAGTCAGTGGAGGCCACGATGGGCTTCCCCGGAGAATTACTGAGGGATTTATGGATTTTTGGTAGGACGTAAAAAACGGGAATTATTGGATGAGGGTTTTTGAGGAAAGTCGCTGTCTTAGAATCGATTGTTTTATTATCCAGGTAGGAAGTAAGAAGATCCTGTACAAGTTGAGTAATCTTAGGGGTGGGGTCCCTAGGAATAGCCTTATATGTCTCAGTATCCGAAAGTTGTCGGAGTACTTCCGCATGGTATTGGGAGCGGTCCATAACGACTGCAGCACCCCCTTTATCCGCCGGCTTAATGATTATGCTCTTATTTGATCGTAATGCTGTGAGTGCATGCTTCTCATCAAGGGTGAGGTTCGTGTGAATGGGAAAGAACCCAAGTTTTTGTTGGTGAGTAAGAGATTTAATATCACGATCAATGAGGGAAATAACAGTTTCAGCTGCGTGATAAGAGTGAGGGGGTGAGAAGGTGCTAGCACTCCGTAGACCCAGAGAGACAATGGATAAATCTGTAACATTCTCAGTAGAGGCTGAGGTGCTTGAACTCGCAGCGGCCCCAGTGCCAAAGTGAGTTCTGAGTCTAATGGATCTGTAGAACCTGTTTAGGTCCTTTTCCAATTGGAACGAATCCCAATGTGGGGTGGGGCAAAAGGATAGTCCTTTTTGTAGCACTGATAGTTCCGCAGGGGACAGGTTATAACTTGAAATGTTCATCACCAGGTTAGACGGCTTACCTGGCTGCGTGTTGTCATTCTTTCTCCGCGCCCGTCGGGTTGGTCTCCGTGCTGGTACCCTCCCCTGCGTCCTTTCGCTAAAAAAGCCGGTCTGGTTGAGCCTACAGATGAATCGCTGCCAGAGCTGTGTGAATCGAATCTTCTTTGCATGGGGCGTCGTCGCCAGGGCGCATACGTGGTGGAGTCGCTCCATCTGTAGACACGGTTGGTCAGGTAGTCGTCGTTGTCTCTCTGAAACTTCTGCCTCTTGCGGTCCTGGAGGTTTTTCTGGTGTTCAGTGATGATTTTGTCTGTTTTCTCCTTCAAGGTGTTCCACTCGGTGGAAGAGAGAGTGGCTGCTAGTTGACTTTCGATAGCCTGGATATTTTTTCTAAGGTCAGATATTTCTTTCTGGAGGTACTCCACAGTTAGAATAATAATGTCTAATGAGCACTTGTTAAGTATTTTTTGGTACTTATCACAATACTCCTGATTATCTGCAAATAGAGTGGGTCGTAAATGACTCCTCAGTCCCCTAGGGATTTTGCTTTGGCGGTGATATTCTGCTAGGGTGGTACAATGTAGGTCGTACGAGACCAATTTACGTTTGGTTTTCTCGTAGTCCCTGGTCCTCAGGTCAGTTGCCGGTATCTTAAGGAACTCAGCAGAACTTGTGACTTGAGATAATATGTTTGAACTAGTAGCTATGTCATAGGCAAAAGTGTCGGTTGACATTTGGGATCCCTGTGCAACAACCAAGATAACTAGTAAATGGAAAAGAAATGGTGTGCACTAAGGATAAAAATAAGGCGAGGTGCAGGTGTAGAGGACTAAACCGTCCTAATACACTAAGGATCAATTTAATACACCGCACACTCTAAAGGTATAATTTGTGACAAACTTAGAATTTATTGAAGTGCTATAAATTTATTATTCAACAATGCAGAAGGCGACCAGAAGTCAAACTGACAACATTTCGACTCCTCCCGAGTCTTTATCGAGTGGTCGCTGGAAAGAACAAAACATATATAAGCAACTGTACAGAAAATATATACAATAAACATTACATTCCACAAAGCCCAAAATAGGGAAAATAAATACATATATATACATATATACATAACATAGCATATAACAGGTATTGTATCCTGTCTCAGGTAGAAGAGAGATTATCACTCAGTCAGTAGAACCATAGTTCTGTGTATGCCGAAGATGAACTCATGCAGTTTAGAGGGTGGGGGACCCAAGAAAGTACCAAAGCGAAGATTACCTTAGCAAGGTGAATAAAGGTATAGCAGGAATAGTATCCTTGTGGCACGTAAAGTATCTATAAAGAATAGAAAGTGTTAGTAGGGGCCGTATACATGAAGCCACTTCAGTCTTGACGATGGAAAGGGTTTACCTTATAAAGTATATTAATATTATGTGGGTAGCCTTTTCTTGTTGTACCGCAAATACAATCTGTTTAGGATACATAGGGTAAGAATATGCATAGTGCAAGGATATATATAATATGATAGGACACACAAAAGAAACGGGGCGCTTTAGGTGACGGTATAGGAAATTACCTGGCAGTGCTGGTAGGCACGGAACTGGTCTGGTCTTATACAGCGTGCTATTAATGCAAATTTAGTTTTATCTTGTTGTACCGCAGATGGAACCTAATTGCAATGTGCAGGGTTAGAGTGTGCACAGAGAAGGGCATGCGTACAAGAGTATGTTGAGCAATACTATGTGATGTTACTTGGCAGTATTTGTAAACACTGGGGGTGTTAGCCCTGTGTGGTATGCTATCGGCATGTGGGTAACTCAATCCTGTTGTGTCGCAGGTAAAATCTGTCATGGAGACATGCCATTAGAATGTATAGTGGTAGCAAATGGGGGACGGCAGTACAGATTATTACCTGGCAGTGCTGATGTGTAAATAGCATTTGCTGCAGTCAGGCCGTATATGGAGAATCTCTGCAGGAGGAT
Organism: Ranitomeya variabilis; assembly: GCF_051348905.1. NCBI lineage: Eukaryota > Metazoa > Chordata > Amphibia > Anura > Dendrobatidae > Ranitomeya > Ranitomeya variabilis. The sequence goes on along the minus strand of NC_135232.1, from coordinate 591,698,234 downwards.
ATATAGTGTTAGCTAGATCCCATAATGGATGCCCCAGCCAGGGGTATAAGTGATACAGGCCAAGTGGCTGCGTCTGCAGTGGTGGATCCAGGCATTTACCTGGTGGTAGTGGGGTACATGCGGCGCTCCTGCGCCCTGCTATGGTGGCACATGTTGTTTGGCGTCCTAGTTCCGTTATTTGAGAGCGGAGGGGCCCGCGGTACCGGAAGTGCGTCATCCGGTACCGGAAGTCCCGCCACTAGTGTGTGCAGTACACTGCGCATGCGCGGGCGTTGTCAGGGAAACGGGACGCTGTGTACTCACAGCGATAGTGGCGCCTGCGCTATCTGAGAGCGGAGGGACCCGCCGCTAGTGTGAGTGGCCCAGTGCGCATGTGCGGGCGCTGTCAAGGAAAAACCGGGGGGGGGGGAAGAAACGCTGCACACTTATAGCGATAGTATCGCTATGGGATTTGTGTGTCCTATTCATAAGTATCCTAGATAGATGATAAAGCAATATAGAGGCCATTGACTTTAAAATATGGTTACAAAGGGGAACCTGCTGGTAAACTTCAAAGACTATAGGTTATTGGGTCATGACCAAAGACAAAGTAATAATAAAAACTAAAAAATAGAACAATGAAATAAAGAAAAAAGAAAAAGGAAGAACAAAAAAAGGGGGGGGGGGGGGTTATTACAGGGAATAACAAAAAAAGTTAAAAAAGTAAGTAAAAAAAGTAAAAAAAGTAGAAGGCCCCAAAAGAACAAAAAGGGGGGGATTGGAATTGATCAAAATATACGTAAGGCTACGTTCACATTTGCGGCCAGCGCCGCAGCGTCGGGCGCCGCAGCGGCGCCGCATGCGTCATGCGCCCCTATATTTAACATGGGGGCGCATGGACATGCGGCGCACTTGCGTTTTGCGCCGCATGCGTCGCTGCGGCGCCCGCGTCGGTGCGCAGAGGACGCAGCAAGTTGCATTTTTGCTGCGTCCAAATTCAATGAAAAAAACGACGCATGCGGCGCAAAACGCAGCGTTGTGCATGCGTTTTGCTGCGTTTTTATTTGTGTTGTGCGTTGCGGCGCCGACGCTGCGGCGCACAACGCAAATGTGAACGTAGCCTAAGGGGGATTAAAAACAAGAAATAAAAAATAAACAATAGACAAAATAAAAATAAAAATAAAGCCAACCTAGGGGAAAAAAAGAGGAGGGTAGTCATACCAAGTTATGATTAGACTCACCACCATGGTCAGCGGGTCTATGGAGAGGGAGAGAAAAAAAGGACATGTCAGTATCATGATTATAGCAACCAGTCATTTTCCCTGTTCAGGCCCTTTGGTGCTAGCGTATCGAGCGTATAGATCCAATATGTCTCTCTAGACCTGAGCAGTTTGATGTGGTCACCCCCCCGTCTGGGTCTAGGTACCTGCTCTATTACTTGAAACTTGAGTTGCGCTACTGTGTGTCTAGCTGCAGAAAAATGGGCAGGCAGGGGGAGCCATGTTTTACCACACCTTATCGTGGATTTGTGACTGGCCACGCGATCTCTCACATGTTGTACCGTCTCACCAACATACAGAAGGCCACATGGACACTTGATTAAATACACTACGAAATTAGATTCGCAGGTAAAAAAACCCCGTATGGGAAACGACTTCCCAGTCCTTGGGTGTGTGATATTATCTGATCTGATTACGTTGGAGCAGGCAGCGCAATTAAGGCACGGAAACGTGCCATGACGGCGTGTGCTAAGGAGTTGTTGAGTAAGTTCCATGCGTGCACTGCCAACATCAGCCCTCACAATCTGGTCTTTTATGTTTGGGGGCCGTCTTGTGCTCATCAGTACTGGTGTCTGAAAAGAAGGGAAGTTGGGATAAGCCTTACCCAAAAGAGGCCAATGCTTTCTGATAGCTGAGTGGACTTTCGGCATGAACGGATGGTGGGTATGTACAAACGGTAACCGCTCTTCATCTTTCAGGAACTGCAGTTCACAATGAACTTTAGTACCACACAGATCGCCTTTCTGGACACTCTGGTCTTGAAGGACCACCGGGGGGTTCTGAGCACGGATCTTCACACCAAACCCACCGACTGTAACAGTCTACTACTATACTCAAGCTGTCACCCTAGGTCCACCAAGGACAGCCTCCCCCGCTCCCAGTTTAAAAGAGTGTCAAGAATAGTGTCCGATCCGGAAACACGCCACACCAGACTTGACCTTATGTCACAAAAGTTCAAGGATAGGGAATACCCATCCGCACTTTTAGAGCAGGAATTGGTACTTTCCTCTACTCCTGATGAGGATAGACTACCCAGATTACAACAGGAGCGGTTACCGTTTGTACATACCCACCATCCGTTCATGCCGAAAGTCCACTCAGCTATCAGAAAGCATTGGCCTCTTTTGGGTAAGGCTTATCCCAACATCCCTTCTTTTCAGACACCGGTACTGATGAGCACAAGACGGCCCCCAAACATAAAAGACCAAATTGTGAGGGCTGATGTTGGCAGTGCACGCATGGAACTTACTCAACAACTCCTTAGCACACGCCGTCATGGCACGTTTCCGTGCCTCAATTGCGCTGCCTGCTCCAACGTAATCAGATCAGATAATATCACACACCCAAGGACTGGGAAGTTGTTTCCCATATGGGGTTTTTTTACCTGCGAATCTAATTTCGTAGTGTATTTAATCAAGTGTCCATGTGGCCTTCTGTATGTTGGTGAGACGGTACAACATGTGAGAGATCGCGTGGCCAGTCACAAATCCACGATAAGGTGTGGCAAAACATGGCTCCCCCTGCCTGCCCATTTTTCTGCAGCTAGACACACAGTAGCGCAACTCAAGTTTCAAGTAATAGAGCAGGTACCTAGACCCAGACCGGGGGGGTGACCACATCAAACTGCTCAGGTCTAGAGAAACATATTGGATCTATACGCTCGATACGCTAGCACCAAAGGGCCTGAACAGGGAAATTGACTGGTTGCTATAATCATGATACTGACATGTCCTTTTTTCTCTCCCTCTCCATAGACCCGCTGACCATGGTGGTGAGTCTAATCATAACTTGGTATGACTACCCTCCTCTTTTTTTCCCCTAGGTTGGCTTTATTTTTATTTTTATTTTGTCTATTGTTTATTTTTTATTTCGTGTTTTTTAATCCCCCTTACGTATAATTTGATCAATTCCAATCCCCCCCTTTTTGTTCTTTTGGGGCCTATACTTTTTTTACTTTTTTTACTTACTTTTTTTTACTTTTTTTGTTATTCCCTGTAATAACCCCCCCCCCCCTTTTTTTGTTCTTCCTTTTTCTTTTTTCTTTATTTCATTGTTCTATTTTTTAGTTTTTATTATTACTTTGTATTTGGTCATGACCCAATAACCTATAGTCTTTGAGGTTTACCAGCAGGTTCCCCCTTTGTAACCATATTTTAAAGTCAATGGCCTCTATATTGCTTTATCATCTATCTAGGATACTTATGAATAGGACACACAAATCCCATAGCGATACTATCGCTATAAGTGTGCAGCGTTTCTTCCCCCCCCCTTTTTCCTTGACAGCGCCCGCACATGCGCACTGGGCCACTCACACTAGCGGCGGGTCCCTCCGCTCTCAGATAGCGCAGGCGCCACTATCGCTGTGAGTACACAGCGTCCCGTTTCCCTGACAACGCCCGCGCATGCGCAGTGTACTGCACACACTAGCGGCGGGACTTCCGGTACCGGATGACGCACTTCCGGTACCGCGGGCCCCTCCGCTCTCAAATACCGGAACTAGGACGCCAAACAACATGTGCCACCATAGCAGGGCGCAGGAGCGCTGCATGTACCCCACTACCACCAGGTAAATGCCCGGATCCACCACTGCAGATGCAGCCACTTGGCCTGCATCATTTATACCCCTGGCTGGGGCATCCATTATGGGATCTAGCTAACACTATATATCCTCCTGCAGAGATTCTCCATATACGGCCTGACTGCAGCAAATGCTATTTACACATCAGCACTGCCAGGTAATAATCTGTACTGCCGTCCCCCATTTGCTACCACTATACATTCTAATGGCATGTCTCCATGACAGATTTTACCTGCTGCGACACAACAGGATTGAGTTACCCACATGCCGATAGCATACCACACAGGGCTAACACCCCCAGTGTTTACAAATACTGCCAGGTAACATCACATAGTATTGCTCAACATACTCTTCTACGCATGCCCTTGTCTGTGCACACTCTAACCCTGCACATTGCAATTAGGTTCCATCTGCGGTACAACAAGATAAAACTAAATTTGCGTTAATAGCACGCTGTATAAGACCAGACCAGTTCCGTGCCTACCAGCACTGCCAGGTAATTTCCTATACCGTCACCTAAAGCGCCCCCTGTTTCTTTTGTGTGTCCTATCATATTATATATATCCTTGCACTATGCACATTCTTACCCTATGTATCCTAAACAGATTGTATTTGCGGTACAACAAGAAAAGGCTACCCACATAATATTAATATACTTTATAAGGTAAACCCTTTCCATCGTCAAGACTGAAGTGGCTTCATGTATACGGCCCCTACTAACACTTTCTATTCTTTTTTTAGATACTTTACGCGCCACAAGGATACTATTCCTGCTATACCTTTATTCACCTTGCTAAGGTAACCTTCGCTTTGGTACTTTCTTGGGTCCCCCACCCTCTAAACTGCATGAGTTCATCTTCGGCATACACAGAACTATGGTTCTACTGACTGAGTGATAATCTCTCTTCTACCTGAGACAGGATACAATACCTGTTATATGCTATGTTATGTATATATGTATATATATGTATTTATTTTCCCTATTTCGGGCTTTGTGGAATGTAATGTTTATTGTATATATTTTCTGTACAGTTGCTTATATATGTTTTGTTCTTTCCAGCGACCACTCGATAAAGACTCGGGAGGAGTCGAAACGTTGTCAGTTTGACTTCTGGTTGCCTTCTGCATTGTTGAACAATAAATTTATAGCACTTCAATAAATTCTAAGTTTGTCACAAATTATACCTTTAGAGTGTGCGGTGTATTAAATTTATCCTTAGTGTATTAGGTGTCATGAATCCCAATGGCTAGGGATAGCAAGGGACAAGCAAAGTAATACAAAATATCGGACGAGCTCTAGGGTGATGGAACCTGGGCTGACCGCTGCCCTACGCCTGACAAACGCAACTAGAGATAGCCAGGGAGCGTGCCTACGTTGGTTCTAGACGCCACGCACCAGCCTAAGAGCTAACTAGTACTGCAGAGAAAATAAAGACCTCACTTGCCTCCAGAGGAATGAACCCCAAAAGGTATAGTTGCCCCCCACATGTATTGATGGTGAAATGAGAGGAAGGCACACACATAGAGATGATATATATAGGTTCAGCAAATTGAGGCCCGCTGTAAACTAGAAAGCAGAACGATACAAAAGGGGTCTGAGCGGTCAGCAAAAAACCCTAATCAAAAAAACCATCCTGAGATTACAAGAACCCATGTGCCAACTCATGGCACATGGGGAGAACCTCAGTCCACTAGAGCTACCAGCTAGCATAGAGACATAATAAGCAAGCTGGACAAAAAAACCAACAACTGAAAATCAGCACTTAGCTTATCCTGAAAGATCTGGGAGCAGGTAGGCAGGAACCAAACAGAGCACATCTGAATACATTGATAGCCGGCAAGGGAATGACAGAAAGGCCAGGTAAAATAGGAAACACCCAGCCTCTGATGGACAGGTGGAAACCAAAGGCCGCAACCCACCAAAGTCACCCAGTACCAGCAGTAACCACCAGAGGGAGCCCACAAACAGAATCCACAACAGTACCCCCCCCTTGAGGAGGGGTCACCGAACCCTCACGAGAACCCCCAGGGCGATCAGGGTGAGCTCTATGGAAGGCGCGGACCAAATCAGTCGCATGAACATCGGAGGCGACCACCCAGGAATTATCCTCCTGACCATAACCCTTCCACTTAACCAAATACTGGAGTTTGCGTCTGGAAACACGAGAATCCAAGATCTTCTCAACAACATACTCCAATTCTCCCTCCACCAGCACCGGAGCAGGAGGCTCAACCGAAGGAACAACGGGCACCTCATACCTCCGCAACAACGACCGATGGAACACATTATGAATAGCAAACGATGCTGGGAGATCCAAACGAAAAGATACAGGGTTAAGAATCTCCGAGATCCTATAAGGACCGATGAACCGAGGCTTGAACTTAGGAGAAGAGACCTTCATAGGGACAAAACGAGAAGACAACCACACCAAATCCCCAACAAGAAGTCGGGGACCCACGCGGCGACGGCGATTAGCAAACTGCTGAGTCTTCTCCTGAGATAACTTCAAATTGTCCACCACCTGGTTCCAAATCCGATGCAGCCTGTCCACCACCACGTCCACTCCAGGACAATCCGAAGACTCCACCTGACCAGAGGAAAAACGAGGATGACAACGTGGCAGAACTAGCCCGATTATTAAGAGCAAATTCGGCCAGTGGCAAAAAAGCAACCCAGTCATCTTGATCAGCAGAAACAAAACACCTCAAATAAGTTTCCAAGGTCTGATTAGTTCGCTCCATCTGGCCATTCGTCTGAGGATGGAATGCAGACGAGAAAGACAAATCAATGCCCATCTTGGCACAAAACGTCCGCCAAAATCTAGACACAAACTGGGATCCCCTGTCAGAAACGATATTCTCCGGAATCCCATGCAAACGAACCACGTTCTGAAAAAATAAAGGGACCAACTCAGAGGAGGAAGGCAACTTAGGCAAGGGCACCAAATGAACCATCTTAGAAAAGCGGTCACACACAACCCAAATAACGGACATTTTCTGTGAAACCGGAAGATCAGAAATAAAATCCATGGAAATGTGCGTCCAAGGCCTCTTCGGGATGGGCAAGGATAACAACAACCCACTGGCCCGAGAACAGCAAGGCTTAGCTCGAGCACACACTTCACAAGACTGCACAAAGGTACGCACATCCCTAGACAAGAAAGGCCACCAAAAAGACCTGGCCACCAAGTCTCTAGTACCAAATATTCCAGGATGACCAGCCAACACAGAAGAATGGACCTCGGAGATGACTCTACTGGTCCAATCATCCGGAACAAACAGTCTTTCTGGTGGACAACGATCCGGTTTATCCACCTGAAACTCCTGCAATGCACGTCGCAAGTCTGGGGATACGGCGGACAATATTACCCCATCCCTAAGGATACCAGTAGGCCCAGAGTCTCCAGGAGAGTCAGGCACAAAACTCCTGGAAAGAGCATCTGCCTTCACATTCTTTGAACCTGGCAGGTATGAAACCACGAAATTGAAACGAGAAAAAAACAACGACCAACGAGCCTGTCTAGGATTCAAACGCCTGGCAGACTCAAGGTAAATGAGATTCTTGTGATCAGTCAAGACCACCACACGATGTTTAGCACCCTCAAGCCAATGACGCCACTCCTCAAATGCCCACTTCATGGCCAAAAGCTCCCGATTACCCACATCATAATTACGCTCGGCGGGCGAGAATTTTCTAGAGAAGAAAGCACATGGCTTCATCACCGAGCCATTACCCCTGAGGAAGCCAGCTCGCTGGCGATACGCGTTGGGCATCTGTGCCTGGTGCCACCTGCTTCATTTATTCATCCATCTGTTTTACTTACTATTTTCTATTGCCCTGATTGACCCATGGGGGTGCTACCTTGGAAGCCTGCTACATTCTGTCAGGTAGTATAGGTCACTATATAGTGTGGTCATCTACAGCCACTCAGGGATCTCTCATCACGGTTCCCTGGATGGTTTGGCGGGTGGCACTGTGGCTTGATCATATTACTGGTCTTGGTCATATGTATTCTTTGCTATGTCTTTGCAAATTTTAAATGTTTTTAACCTTGGTATGTAGTGTTTCAGCATTGTGGTGTAATAAAATTTATATATACTTTTTGGTTAAATCATTGTCCTGGTGATCCCTTTTGTTTGCATGCTACTCTTTTTCTTCTGTTCATTATCCTGTGTTTTTGTAGCATGTTTTAGGTGATCCCTAACAGTTGTGCCTGCCTACCTCTTGTCGTTTTCACCCTCAAGCCAATGACGCCACTCCTCAAATGCCCACTTCATGGCCAAAAGCTCCCGATTACCCACATCATAATTACGCTCGGCGGGCGAGAATTTTCTAGAGAAGAAAGCACATGGCTTCATCACCGAGCCATTAGAACTTCTCTGTGACAAAACCGCCCCCGCTCCAATCTCGGAAGCATCAACCTCAACCTGAAAAGGAAGTGAAACATCTGGTTGACACAACACAGGAGCAGAAGAAAACCGGCGCTTAAGTTCCTGAAAGGCCTCCACGGCCGCAGGAGACCAATCAGCAACATCAGCACCCTTTTTAGTCAAATCAGTCAAAGGTTTAACAATACTGGAAAAATTAGCAATGAACCGACGATAAAAATTAGCAAACCCCAAGAACTTCTGAAGGCTCTTAACAGATGTAGGTTGTGTCCAGTCACAAATCGCCTGAACCTTGACGGGATCCATCTCAATAGTAGAAGGAGAAAAAATGTACCCCAAAAAAGAAATCTTCTGGACTCCGAAGAGACACTTTGAGCCCTTCACAAACAGAGAATTGGCCCGCAGAACCTGAAACACCTTCCTGACCTGTAGAACATGAGACTCCCAGTCATCAGAAAACACCAAAATATCATCCAAATACACAATCATAAACTTATCCAGATATTCACGGAAAATATTGTGCATAAAGGACTGAAAGACTGACGGAGCATTGGAGAGTCCAAAAGGCATTACCAAATACTCAAAATGGCCCTCAGGCATATTAAATGCGGTTTTCCACTCATCACCCTGTTTTATCCGCACCAGATTATACGCACCGCGAAGATCTATCTTAGTGAACCACCTAGCCCCCTTAATGCGAGCAAACAAATCAGTCAATAATGGCAATGGATACTGATACTTGACTGTAATCTTATTCAGAAGGCGATAATCTATACAAGGCCTCAGGGAACCATCTTTTTTTGCCACGAAAAAAAAACCTGCTCCCAGAGGGGACGAAGATGGACGAATATGTCCCTTTTCCAAGGACTCCTTAATATAATTCCGCATAGCAGTATGCTCTGGCAGTGACAGATTAAATAAACGACCCTTAGGGAACTTACTGCCAGGAATCAATTCTATAGCACAGTCACAATCTCTATGCGGAGGGAGAGAATTGAGCTTAGGCTCCTCAAAAACATCCCTATAGTCAGACAAAAACGCAGGGATCTCAGAAGGAGTAGATGAAGCGATTGAAATCGGAGGTTCATAATCATGAACCCCCTGACATCCCCAGCTTAACACAGACATAGTTTTCCAGTCCAGGACAGGATTATGAGTTTGTAACCATGGCAGACCAAGCACTAGTACATCATGTAAATTATACAGTACAAGGAAGCGAATCACCTCCTGATGAACGGGAGTCATGCGCATGGTCACTTGTGTCCAATACTGCGGTTTATTCATAGCCAATGGTGTAGAGTCAATTCCCTTCAGAGGAATAGGAACTTCCAGAGGTTCCAGACTAAAACCGCAGCGTTTAGCAAATGACCAATCCATAAGACTCAGGGCAGCGCCCGAATCCACATAGGCATCGACGGAAATGGAAGACAGTGAAAAAATCAGAGTCACAGACAAAATGAACTTAGGCTGCAGAGTACCAATGGCAAAAGATTTATCAACCCTTTTTGTGTGTTTAGAGCATGCTGATATAACATGAGCTGAATCACCACAATAAAAACACAATCCATTTTTCCGCCTATAATTTTGCCGTTCACTTCTGGACTGAATTCTATCACATTGCATAGTCTCAGGTGCCTGTTCAAAAGACACCGCCAACTGGTGCACGGGTTTGCGCTCCCGTAAACGCCGATCAATCTGAATGGCCATAGCCATCGACTCATTCAGACCTGTAGGCGTAGGGAACCCCACCATAATATCCTTAATGGCCTCGGAAAGACCATTTCTGAAGTTTGCAGCCAGGGCGCACTCATTCCACTGAGTAAGCACCGACCATTTCCGAAATTTTTGACAATATATTTCCGCTTCATCATACCCCTGAGAGAGGGCTAATAAAGCCTTTTCAGCCTGAATCTCCAGGTTGGGTTCCTCATAGAGCAATCCCAATGCCAGAAAAAACGCATCCACATTGAGCAATGCAGGATCCCCTGGTGCCAATGCAAATGCCCAATTCTGAGGGTCGCCTCGCAGGAAAGATATTACAATCTTGACCTGTTGAGCAGGGTCTCCAGAGGAGCGAGATTTTAAAGAAAGAAACAATTTACAATTGTTCCTGAAATTCAGGAAGGTAGATCTATCTCCAGAAAAGAACTCTGGAATAGGAATTCTAGGTTCAGACATGGGAGTGTGAACAACAAAATCCTGTATGTTTTGAACTTTTGCCGCGAGATTACTGAGGCTGGAAGCCAAACTCTGGACATCCATGTTAAACAGCTAATATCAGAGCCATTCAAGGGTTAAGAGGAGGTAAGAAGCAGCTAGACAGCAATTAAGGGCTAGGCAGCAAAACTCTGAAGGGAAAAAAAAAAAAAAAAATTTCCCTTAAACACTTCTTTTTCTCCTGCTTCAGCCCAAACAATTAACACTTTGTGGGCCGGCTATACTGTCATGAATCCCAATGGCTAGGGATAGCAAGGGACAAGCAAAGTAATACAAAATATCGGACGAGCTCTAGGGTGATGGAACCTGGGCTGACCGCTGCCCTACGCCTGACAAACGCAACTAGAGATAGCCAGGGAGCGTGCCTACGTTGGTTCTAGATGCCACGCACCAGCCTAAGAGCTAACTAGTACTGCAGAGAAAATAAAGACCTCACTTGCCTCCAGAGGAATGAACCCCAAAAGGTATAGTTGCCCCCCACATGTATTGACGGTGAAATGAGAGGAAGGCACACACATAGAGATGATATATATAGGTTCAGCAAATTGAGGCCCGCTGTAAACTAGAAAGCAGAACGATACAAAAGGGGTCTGAGCGGTCAGCAAAAAACCCTAATCAAAAAAACCATCCTGAGATTACAAGAACCCATGTGCCAACTCATGGCACATGGGGAGAACCTCAGTCCACTAGAGCTACCAGCTAGCATAGAGACATAATAAGCAAGCTGGACAAAAAAACCAACAACTGAAAATCAGCACTTAGCTTATCCTGAAAGATCTGGGAGCAGGTAGGCAGGAACCAAACAGAGCACATCTGAATACATTGATAGCCGGCAAGGGAATGACAGAAAGGCCAGGTAAAATAGGAAACACCCAGCCTCTGATAGACAGGTGGAAACCAAAGGCCGCAACCCACCAAAGTCACCCAGTACCAGCAGTAACCACCAGAGGGAGCCCACAAACAGAATCCACAACAATTAGGACGGTTTAGTCCTCTACACCTGCACCTCGCCTTATTTTTATCCTTAGTGCACACCATTTCTTTTCCATTTCTTAATTCTCTATGGCGGGCGGAGACCCAAGAAACGAAACTATGATTCAGAAGGAATGGAGCTGGAGACCAGAGGGGACCTCCGAAAAAGAATGGCCCCGCGCAGACCCCCGTCACCAGAGGACTACTCCAACATGCCACCGCTGACGCCGCCGCAGCAACCCCTACCGTCCCTGGCAGCATCCACCGGACCACACAGACCTTCATTGCCGCGCATGACCTGATCGTGCAGGAGGAACAGACTCATAGAGTGCATCTGGCGCCGGGAGTAGACTTGGATTTGAGCCTTCCAAAGCCGCAGAGGGCTACCTGTCAGGTAAAGCCCTGGTGGAGTTGCTGAAAGATAAAAATATCGTCTATGTAGCGATGGTACTCATTCGCATACTGGAGAAAAGATTCATTATTATAGACAAAATGTTCCTCAAAGAAGTGCATATAGGCATTAGCATACGCCGGGGCTACATTTAGATAACTAGTAAATGGAAAAGAAACTTGACCTTATGTCACAAAAGTTCAAGGATAGGGAATACCCATCCGCACTTTTAGAGCAGGAATTGGTACTTTCCTCTACTCCTGATAAGGATAGACTACCCAGATTACTACAGGAGCGGTTACCGTTTGTACATACCCACCATCCGTTCATGCCAAAAGTCCACTCAGCTATCAGAAAGCATTGGCCTCTTTTGGGTAAGGCTTATCCCAACATCCCTTCTTTTCAGACACCGGTACTGATGAGCACAAGACGGCCCCCAAACATAAAAGACCAAATTGTGAGGGCTGATGTTGGCAGTGCACGCATGGAACTTACTCAACAACTCCTTAGCACACGCCGTCATGGCACGTTTCCATGCCTCAATTGCGCTGCCTGCTCCAACGTAATCAGATCAGATAATATCACACACCCAAGGACTGGGAAGTCGTTTCCCATATGGGTTTTTTTTACCTGCGAATCTAATTTCGTAGTGTATTTAATCAAGTGTCCATGTGGCCTTCTGTATGTTGGTGAGACGGTACAACATGTGAGAGATCGCGTGGCCAGTCACAAATCCACGATAAGGTGTGGTAAAACATGGCTCCCCCTGCCTGCCCATTTTTCTGCAGCTAGACACACAGTAGCGCAACTCAAGTTTCAAGTAATAGAGCAGGTACCTAGACCCAGACGGGGGGGTGACCACATCAAACTGCTCAGGTCTAGAGAGACATATTGGATCTATACGCTCGATACGCTAGCACCAAAGGGCCTGAACAGGGAAATTGACTGGTTGCTATAATCATGATACTGACATGTCCTTTTTTCTCTCCCTCTCCATAGACCCGCTGACCATGGTGGTGAGTCTAATCATAACTTGGTATGACTACCCTCCTCTTTTTTTCCCCTAGGTTGGCTTTATTTTTATTTTTATTTTGTCTATTGTTTATTTTTTATTTCTTGTTTTTTAATCCCCCTTACGTATAATTTGATCAATTCCAATCCCCCCCTTTTTGTTCTTTTGGGGCCTTATACTTTTTTTACTTTTTTACTTACTTTTTTAAACTTTTTTTGTTATTCCCTGTAATAACCCCCCCCCCCTTTTTTTGTTCTTCCTTTTTCTTTTTTCTTTATTTCATTGTTCTATTTTTTAGTTTTTATTATTACTTTGTCTTTGGTCATGACCCAATAACCTATAGTCTTTGAGGTTTACCAGCAGGTTCCCCCTTTGTAACCATATTTTAAACTCAATGGCCTCTATATTGCTTTATCATCTATCTAGGATACTTATGAATAGGACACACAAATCCCATAGCGATACTATCGCTATAAGTGTGCAGCGTTTCTTCCCCCCCCCCCCGTTTTTCCTTGACAGCGCCCGCACATGCGCACTGGGCCACTCACACTAGCGGCGGGTCCGTCCGCTCTCAGATAGCACAGGCGCCACTATCGCTGTGAGTACACAGCGTCCCGTTTCCCTGACAACGCCCGCGCATGCGCAGTGTACTGCACACACTAGCGGCGGGACTTCCGGTACCGGATGACGCACTTCCGGTACCGCGGGCCCCACCGCTCTCAAATACCGGAACTAGGACGCCAAACAACATGTGCCACCATAGCAGGGCGCAGGAGCGCTGCATGTACCCCACTACCACCAGGTAAATGCCCGGATCCACCACTGCAGATGCAGCCACTTGGCCTGCATCATTTATACCCCTGGCTGGGGCATCCATGATGGGATCTAGCTAACACTATATATCCTCCTGCAGAGATTCTCCATATACGGCCTGACTGCAGCAAATTCTATTTACACATCAGCACTGCCAGGTAATAATCCGTACTGCCGTCCCCCATTTGCTACCCCTATACATTCTAATGGCATGTCTCCATGACAGATTTTACCTGCGACACAACAGGATTGAGTTACCCACATGCCGATAGCATACCACACAGGGCTAACACCCCCAGTGTTTACAAATACTGCCAGGTAACATCACATAGTATTGCTCAACATACTCTTCTACGCATGCCCTTCTCTGTGCACACTCTAACCCTGCACATTGCAATTAGGTTCCATCTGCGGTACAACTAGATAAAACTAAATTTGCGTTAATAGCACGCTGTATAAGACCAGACCAGTTCCGTGCCTACCAGCACTGCCAGGTAATTTCCTATACCGTCACCTAAAGCGCCCCCTGTTTCTTTTGTGTGTCCTATCATATTATATATATCCTTGCACTATGCATATTCTTACCCTATGTATCCTAAACAGATTGTATTTGCGGTACAACAAGAAAAGGCTACCCACATAATATTAATATACAGTGGGGCAAAAAAGTATTTAGTCAGTCAGCAATAGTGCAAGTTCCACCACTTAAAAAGATGAGAGGCGTCTGTAATTTACATCATAGGTAGACCTCAACTGTGGGAGACAAACTGAGAAAAAAAAATCCAGAAAATCACATTGTCTGTTTTTTTATCATTTTATTTGCATATTATGGTGGAAAATAAGTATTTGGTCAGAAACAAACAATCAAGATTTCTGGCTCTCACAGACCTGTAACTTCTTCTTTAAGAGTCTCCTCTTTCCTCCACTCATTACCTGTAGTAATGGCACCTGTTTAAACTTGTTATCAGTATAAAAAGACACCTGTGCACACCCTCAAACAGTCTGACTCCAAACTCCACTATGGTGAAGACCAAAGAGCTGTCAAAGGACACCAGAAACAAAATTGTAGCCCTGCACCAGGCTGGGAAGACTGAATCTGCAATAGCCAACCAGCTTGGAGTGAAGAAATCAACAGTGGGAGCAATAATTAGAAAATGTAAGACATTCAAGACCACTGATAATCTCCCTCGATCTGGGGCTCCACGCAAAATCCCACCCCGTGGGGTCAGAATGATCACAAGAACGGTGAGCAAAAAACCCAGAACCACGCGGGGGGACCTAGTGAATGAACTGCAGAGAGCTTGGACCAATATAACAAGGCCTACCATAAGTAACACACTACGCCACCATGGACTCAGATCCTGCAGTGCCAGACGTGTCCCACTGCTTAAGCCAGTACATGTCCGGGCCCGTCTGAAGTTTGCTAGAGAGCATTTGGATGATCCAGAGGAGTTTTGGGAGAATGTCCTATGGTCTGATGAAACCAAACTGGAACTGTTTGGTAGAAACACTACTTGTCGTGTTTGGAGGAAAAAGAATACTGAGTTGCATCCATCAAACACCATACCTACTGTAAAGCATGGTGGTGGAAACATCATGCTTTGGGGCTGTTTCTCTGCACAGGGGCCAGGACGACTGATCCAGGTACATGAAAGAATGAATGGGGCCATGTATCGTGAGATTTTGAGTGCAAACCTCCTTCCATCAGCAAGGGCATTGAAGATGAAACGTGGCTGGGTCTTTCAACATGACAATGATCCAAAGCACACCGCCAGGGCAACGAAGGAGTGGCTTCGTAAGAAGCATTTCAAGGTCCTGGAGTGGCCTAGCCAGTCTCCAGATCTCAACCCTATAGAAAACCTTTGGAGGGAGTTGAAAGTCCGTGTTGCCAAGCGAAAAGCCAAAAACATCACTGCTCTAGAGGAGATCTGCATGGAGAAATGGGCCAACATACCAACAACAGTGTGTGGCAACCTTGTGAAGACTTACAGAAAACGTTTGACCTCTGTCATTGCCAACAAAGGATATATTACAAAGTATTGAGATGAAATTTTGTTTCTGACCAAATACTTATTTTCCACCATAATATGCAAATAAAATGATAAAAAACAGACAATGTGATTTTCAGGATTTTTTTTTCTCTGTTTATCTCCCATAGTTGAGGTCTACCTATGATGTAAATTACAGACAATGTGATTTTCAGGATTTTTTTTTCTCTGTTTATCTCGCATAGTTGAGGTCTACCTATGATGTAAATTACAGACGCCTCTCATCTTTTTAAGTGGTGGAACTTGCACTATTGCTGAATGACTAAATACTTTTTTGCCCCACTGTACTTTATAAGGTAAACCCTTTCCATCGTCAAGACTGAAGTGGCTTCATGTATACGGCCCCTACTAACACTTTCTATTCTTTATAGATACTTTACGCGCCACAAGGATACTATTCATGCTATACCTTTATTCACCTTGCTAAGGTAATCTTCGCTTTGGTACTTTCTTGGGTCCCCCACCCTCTAAACTGCATGAGTTCATCTTCGGCATACACAGAACTATGGTTCTACTGACTGAGTGATAATCTCTCTTCTACCTGAGACAGGATACAATACCTGTTATATGCTATGTTATGTATATATGTATATATATGTATTTATTTTCCCTATTTCGGGCTTTGTGGAATGTAATGTTTATTGTATATATTTTCTGTACAGTTGCTTATATATGTTTTGTTCTTTCCAGCGACCACTCGATAAAGACTCGGGAGGAGTCGGAACATTGTCAGTTTGACTTCTGGTCGCCTTCTGCATTGTTGAACAATAAATTTATAGCACTTCAATAAATTCTAAGTTTGTCACAAATTATACCTTTAGAGTGTGCGGTGTATTAAATTTATCCTTAGTGTATTAGGACGGTTTAGTCCTCTACACCTGCACCTCGCCTTATTTTTATCCTTAGTGCACACCATTTCTTTTCCATTTCTTAATTCTCTATGGCGGGCGGAGACCCAAGAAACGAAACTATGATTCAGAAGGAATGGAGCTGGAGACCAGAGGGGACCTCCGAAAAAGAATGGCCCCACGCAGACCACCGTCACCAGAGGACTACTCCAACATGCCACCGCTGACGCCGCCGCAGCAACCCCTACCGTCCCTGGCAGCATCCACCGGACCACACAGACCTTCATTGCCGCGCATGACCTGATCGTGCAGGAGGAACAGACTCATAGAGTGCATCTGGCGCCAGGAGTAGACTTGGATTTGAGCCTTCCAAAGCCGCAGAGGGCTACCTGTCAGGTAAAGCCCTGGTGGAGACCGCCAGAATAAACTTCTGAGAACCGAAGACTGTAAATAGTTAACTGTTTGTTTTCCTGCTTTTTGCTGCTTTAAACCCGTCTAGGGTTAATTCTTAAAGGGATCCCTTCGTTTACCCGGGATCCCTATTGTTGCAAGTTTTTGCTATTTTTCTACTAAAGAACATTGGAATCATGAACTGCGCATGATTACAAACTGCTTGTACATAGTTTGCACCTTCTTAAAGGTGCTCTCTACTGGTTTTACAAAGAAGAGCTTTTTGAAGAGACTGTTCCTGATTACAGCGTGAAAGTTCTTGCTTTGAACTGACTTGCAAACTGATTGTTTGCACTACCTCAGAAGAGACTTGGTTTCCTCTTAAACAGATGTTAGTTGTTGCACTTCGCCTAAAAGTGATAATGTTGCCTTAAATAGTTAGATAGTAATAATGTTCTTACATAGTGATAGTATGTAGTTAGAAGTAGAAATGTTAATGATGTTCTTTGAATAGAATCGAAGTTAAAGTGATTATTAGTATTGATGAGGGAAAGCTAAAAAAAGATGCAGTATGCCCATAGGGGTAGACAGATAGTCCTGCATATGTGAAAGTGAAAGAGAAATGAAGAGAATGTTGATTTGCATTTGTGAAGTCTTATAGTATACCTTTAGTGTGTACACGCCCTTAAAGGAGAAATACTGTTTTGTATTTAGTAGGTAGCATACCCGTATGGGTACTAACGGTTATTCATAGTTAGTTAATTAATAGGTGTTATTTAAAATCATAAGCACAATGTAAATATGTTCTTGTTTGCAACGTTCAAGTGTTCTTACCTCCCATAAAGGGAAGCATTGTTATATTTATTTGTTTACAGCATTCCAAAAATTTTGTATGTCTTTTGCTGACATGTATTGTTGTTCTTCTTTTCCCAGTCCGGGAGTACTGGATTTAATGGGGGGGAGTGCAGCGCCCCAGAGTCCTGGTCGTTGCAGTAATGTCGCTCTTCCACAAGTGGGAGTGATGTTACATCTGATGGTACTAAAGGAGTTCACCTTGCCAGGTATCACAGTCACACACTACACTTTACACTTCAGTCCACCAGGGGGAGCAAAGCTTCTATCTACTAGGGCACTCCTCACATACGGGTAAAACTGGTGGGTTGGATAGAAAGTTAGGAGAGAAGCAGACTGGGCTTCGACCAGACAACATCGAGGGAGAAGCAGCCTGGGTTTGACCCAGAGAGGTCCTGTCAGGGGTGGGATCCTGACAGAGGCCTAGCAAGAGATAGAACGTTACGGAGCTGCGCCTGCACATCATTGCGGCAGCATCCTAAGAAAGGACACGAAGCGAAGTATATTGTGGTGAGTGAGAACCAAAGTCACAGCACAAGGAGATAATACCGGAAGGAGTCCTGCCGCGAGGTCGGCAGCCTCCTTTAGAGGCGGGTAGCCAGTGGCCAGAACACCGAGGGAGTACTGACTCTACGCATTACTCCAGACAACGACAGGACAGTCAATTCCAAGTTGGCTGCCAAACCTAAATACCTGAGAAGACACGGAGGCAATTGTGGGAGAGGGGCGTCTCTAGGGTCCCTATAAATTAACTCCAGGCCTACCCCGTCATACGGGTTGTCCTATCCATATCATCTGGGGGACAGAGAGAGAGAACATCAGAAATATTCACGAAGGTTGTGAGGACTTTCCCGTGGTGCTCAGCAGGGAGGTACTACAACACACAGGCGCTAGTAGGAAGGCTACTGATTTCCTCCTGGCTAAGGGAACTCTGGATGTGCCTTCAGACCATCCGGACTCAGCCAGCCCTGTGAGCGGTACTCTGGACTGCGGACGCTGAAGTCTTCAGTAAAAAGTAAAGTGACTGCAACCTTTGTGTCCTCGTTATTCATCGCGCCTTACAATGACCACTATCATTATCCACACACTTTGGGAAGCCCTGGGGACATACTTCACCTGTGGGAAGGTATACCATCTGGCTGCCATTCCATCACCCCAGCGGACCCCCAGCAGCATCGGTCACCCTGACCGAATACCACAGGTGGCGTCATGAACACCGTACAAACTTACACCTTTAATTGGCGCCCCTCAGCAGGGCCACGGACCGGGTCGGGCCACTGTAAATCCCCAGAACAGAGACCAAGGGCCCGGTGCCGAGTACCCCATTGCCCTGCGCCTGGGGGCGATCCATCTTTGGCGTCACGAACAGGATCTACTTAAGCCCGAGAATCGGGTCTTGTGTGCCTAAGAACTGTGTCAGAACTGTATTGGAACTGTGATTTGCTGAAAGACTGTGGGTTGCCATTTCCCGAAAAAACCTCCGCCATTGCAGCGCCATGAGGAGTGCAGGAGAAGAAGAAGGGTGTGGAGCTGTGGGCGTGAATGAACTGAGGAGCGCGAAAAATAATGGCCGCCCAGTCTAAATATTTCTGTATCCTGAGGACGTGTCCGTCAGCAGCCGAGGTCCGCCTCTTAATTCTCTATGGCGGGCATAGACCCAAGAAACGAAACTATGATTCAGAAGGAATGGAGCTGGAGACCAGAGGGGACCTCCGAAAAAGAATGGCCCCACGCAGACCCCCGTCACCGGAGGACTACTCCAACATGCCACCGCTGATGCCACCACAGCAACCCCTACCGTCCCTGGCAGCATCCACCGGACCACACAGACCTTTATTGCCGTGCATGACCTGATCGTGCAGGAGGAACAGACTCATAGAGTGCATCTGGCGCCGGGAGTAGACTTGGATTTGAGCCTTCCAAAGCCGCAGAGGGCTACCTGTCAGGTAAAGCCCTGGTGGAGACCGCCAGAATAAACTTCTGAGAACCGAAGACTGTAAATAGTTAACTGTTTGTTTTCCTGCTTTTTGCTGCTTTAAACCCGTCTAGGGTTAATTCTTAAAGGGATCCCTTCGTTTACCCGGGATCCCTATTGTTGCAAGTTTTTGCTATTTTTCTACTAAAGAACATTGGAATCATGAACTGCGCATGATTACAAACTGCTTGTACATAGTTTGCACCTTCTTAAAGGTGCTCTCTACTGGTTTTACAAAGAAGAGCTTTTTAAAGAGACTGTTCCTGATTACAGCGTGAAAGTTCTTGCTTTGAACTGACTTGCAAACTGATTGTTTGCACTACCTCAGAAGAGACTTGGTTTCCTCTTAAAGAGATGTTAGTTGTTTCACTTCGCCTAAAAGTGATAATGTTGCCTTAAATAGTTAGATAGTAATAATGTTCTTACATAGTGATAGTATGTAGTTAGAAGTAGAAATGTTAATGATGTTCTTTGAATAGAATCGATGTTAAAGTGATTATTAGTATTGATGAGGGAAAGCTAAAAATAGATGCAGTAGGCCCGTAGGGGTAGACAGATAGTCCTGCATATGTGAAAGTGAAAGAGAAATGAAGAGAATGTTGATTTGCATTTGTGAAGTTTTATAGTATACCTTTAGTGGATACATGCCCTTAAAGGAGAAATACTGTTTTGTATTTAGTAGGTAGCATACCCGTATGGGTACTAACGGTTATTCATAGTTAGTTAATTAATAGGTGTTATTTAAAATCATAAGCACAATGTAAATATGTTCTTGTTTGCAACGTTCAAGTGTTCTTACCTCACATAAAGGGAAGCATTGTTATATTTATTTGTTTACAGCATTCCAAAAATTTTGTATGTCTTTTGCTAACATGTATTGTTGTTCTTCTTTTCCCAGTCCGGGAGTACTGGATTTAACGGGGGAGAGTGCAGCGCCCCAGAGTCCTGGTCGTTGCAGTAATGTCGCTCTTCCACAAGGGGGAGTGATGTTACGTCTTATGGTACTAAAGAAGTTCACCTTGCCAGGTATCACAGTCACACACTACACTTTACACTCCAGTCCACCAGGGGGAGCAAAGCTTCTATCTACTAGGGCACTCCTCACATACGGGTAAAACTGGTGGGTTGGATAGGAAGTTAGGAGAGAAGGAGACTGGGCTTTGACTAGACAACATCGAGGGAGAAGCAGCCTGGGTTTGACCCAGAGAGGTCCTGTCAGGGGTGGGAGCCTGACAGAGGCCTAGCAAGAGATAGAACATTACGGAGCTGCGCATGCACATCATTGCGGCAGCATCCTAAGAAAGGACATGAAGCGAAGTATATTGTGGAGAGTGAGAACCGAAGTCACAGCACAAGGAGATAATACTGGGAGGAGTCCTACCCCAAGGTCGGCAGCCTCCTTCCGAGGCGTGTAGCCTGTGGCCGGAACACCGAGGGAGTACTGACTCTACGCATTACTCCAGACAATGGCAGGACAGTCAATTCCAAGTTGGCTGTCCAACCTAAATACCTGAGAAGACACGGAGGCAATTGTGGGAGACGGGCGTCTCTAGGGTCCCTATAAATTAACTCCAGGCATACCCCGTCATACGGGTTGTCCTATCCATATCATCTGGGGGACAGAGAGAGAGAACATCAGAAATATTCACGAAGGTTGTGAGGACTATCCCGTGGTGCTCAGCAGGGAGGTACTACAACACACAGGCGCTAGTAGGAAGGCTACTGATTTCCTCCTGGCTAAGGGAACTCTGGATGCGCTGTCATGATCTCTGCAGGCAGAGATCATAGCAAGCCTATAGAGGGACAAGCTCTCGGAAGATGGAACTATACTGACCATGAACTAAGCCTGCCGCGCAACTAGAAATAGCCAGGTAGCATTTCCTATTTATCGCTAGATGCCCAGCTCTGGCCTAAGACCTAAATAGCTAGCAGAGGGAAATATAAGACCTGGCTCACCTCTAGAGAAATATTCCAAAGAAGACAGTAGCCCCCCACATATAATGACGGTGAGTTCAGATGAAACAACAAACGCAGCAGGAAAATAGTCTTAGCAAATTTGAGGTCCGCTTACTAGATAGCAGAAGACAGATAGTATACTTTCATGGTCAGCAGAAAAACACTAACAAAACACCATCCAGAGATTACCTTAAACTCTGGCATTAACTCATAACGCCAGAGTAGCAATCCCTGATCAACGAGAGCTTTCCAGACACAGTAACAAAACTTCAGCTGTGAACTGGAACAAATAGGCAAAACAAAACATGGACAAAAGTCCAACTTATCTAGTAGTAGTCTAGAAGCAGGAACAAGCACTGAGAGGCATCAGATAACATTGTTGACCGGCAAGAAACCACCAGAGAAATGAGCTTAAATAGCGACACCCACTACTGATGGAACCAGGTGAAACAGGAAAGAGGATGACAAGTCCAATTCCACAAGCGGCCACCGGGGGAGCCCAGAATCCAAATTCACAACAGTACCCCCCCCTCAAGGAGGGGGCACCGAACCCTCACCAGATCCACCAGGGCGACCAGGATGAGCCCTATGGAAGGCACGAACAAGATCAGAAGCATGAACATCAGATGCATTGACCCAAGAATTATCCTCCTGGCCGTAACCCTTCCAGTTGACCAGATACTGGAGTCTCCGTCTGGAAACACGAGAGTCCAAAATTTTCTCCACAACGTACTCCAACTCACCCTCAACCAACACCGGAGCAGGAGGCTCAACTGAAGGTACCACAGGTACCTCATACCTGCGCAATAACGACCGATGAAAAACGTTATGAATGGAAAAGGACGCAGGGAGGTCCAAACGGAAAGAAACAGGATTAAGAATCTCCAATATTCTATAAGGGCCGATGAACCGAGGTTTAAACTTAGGAGAAGAGACCCTCATAGGGACAAAACGAGAAGACAACCACACCAAATCTCCAACACAAAGCCGAGAACCAACACGACGATGACGGTTGGCAAAACGCTGAGTCTTCTCCTGGGACAACTTCAAATTGTCCATAACCTGCCCCCAGATGTGATGCAATCTCTCCACCACCGCATCCACTCCAGGACAATCCGAGGATTCCACCTGACCGGAGGAAAATCGAGGGTGAAACCCCGAATTACAGAAAAACGGGGACACCAAGGTGGAAGAGCTGGCCCGATTATTGAGGGCGAACTCTGCCAATGGCAAAAAAGCAACCCAATCATCCTGGTCAGCAGAGACAAAACACCTCAGATATGTCTCCAGGGTCTGATTAGTCCGCTCGGTCTGGCCATTAGTCTGAGGGTGAAAAGCAGATGAAAAAGACAAATCTATGCCCATCCTAGCACAGAATGCCCGCCAAAATCTAGACACAAATTGGGTACCTCTGTCAGAAACAATATTCTCAGGAATACCGTGCAATCGGACAACATTCTGAAAAAACAGAGGAACCAACTCAGAAGAAGAAGGCAACTTGGGCAGAGGAACCAAATGGACCATTTTAGAGAAACGGTCACAGACCACCCAGATGACAGACATCTTCTGGGAAACAGGCAGATCTGAAATAAAATCCATCGAGATGTGTGTCCAAGGCCTCTTAGGAATAGGCAAGGGCAACAGCAGTCCGCTAGCCCGAGAACTACAAGACTTGGCCCGAGCACAAACGTCACATGACTGCACAAAGACTCGCACATCTCGTGACAGGGAAGGCCACCAGAAGGATCTTGCCACCAAATCCCTGGTACCAAAAATTCCGGGATGACCTGCCAATGCAGAAGAATGTACCTCAGAGATGACTCTGCTGGTCCAATCATCCGGAACAAACAGTCTATCAGGCGGACAACGATCCGGTCTATCCGCCTGAAACTCTTGCAAGGACCGCCGCAGATCAGGAGAAACGGCCGACAAAATTACTCCCTCCCTAAGGATACCTGTGGGTTCAGAATTACCAGGAGAGTCCGGGTCAAAACTCCTAGAAAGGGCATCTGCCTTAACATTCTTAGAACCCGGTAGGTATGACACCACAAAATTAAAGCGAGAAAAAAATAAAGACCAGCGCGCCTGTCTAGGATTCAGGCGTCTGGCAGTCTCAAGATAAATCAAATTTTTGTGGTCAGTCAATACCACCACCTGATGCCTAGCCCCCTCGAGCCAATGGCGCCACTCCTCAAACGCCCACTTCATGGCCAAAAGCTCCCGATTCCCAACATCATAATTCCGCTCTGCGGGCGAAAATTTGCGAGAAAAGAAGGCACAAGGCCTAATGACGGAGCAGTCGGAACCTTTCTGCGACAACACTGCCCCAGCTCCGATCTCCGAAGCGTCAACCTCAACCTGAAAAGGCAGATTCACATCAGGCTGACGCAACACAGGGGCAGAGGCAAAACGGCGCTTAAGCTCCTGAAAGGCCTCTACAGCATGAGGGGACCAATTAGCAACATCAGCGCCTTGTCTGGTCAAATCAGTCAGTGGTTTAACGACATCCGAAAAACCAGCAATAAATCGGCGGTAAAAGTTGGCAAAGCCCAAAAATCTCTGAAGACCCTTAAGAGAGGAGGGCTGAGTCCAGTCACAAATAGCTTGCACCTTGACGGGATCCATCTCAATGGAGGAGGGAGAAAAAATATACCCCAAAAAGGAAATTTTCTGGACCCCAAAAACGCACTTAGACCCCTTCACACATAAAGAATTAGACCGCAGAACCTGAAAAACTCTCCTGACCTGCTGGACATGAGAGTCCCAGTCATCAGAAAAAATCAGAATATCATCCAGATATATTATCATAAATTTATCCAGAAAATCGCGGAAAATATCATGCATAAAAGACTGGAAAACTGAAGGGGCATTAGAAAGACCAAAAGGCATGACCAAATACTCAAAGTGGCCCTCGGGCGTATTAAATGCGGTCTTCCACTCATCCCCCTGCCTGATCCGCACCAAATTATACGCCCCACGAAGATCAATTTTAGAGAACCACTTAGCACCCTCTATACGAGCAAACAAATCAGTAAGCAATGGCAATGGGTATTGATACTTAACAGTGATCTTATTCAGAAGCCGATAATCAATACATGGTCTCAAAGAGCCGTCTTTCTTTGAGACAAAGAAAAACCCAGCTCCCAAGGGAGAAGAAGATGGACGAATATGTCCCTTTTCCAAAGACTCCTTTATATATTCCCGCATAGCAGCATGTTCCGGCACAGACAGATTAAACAAACGACCCTTGGGATATTTACAACCCGGTATCAAATCTATGGCACAATCGCACTCACGGTGCGGAGGTAACGACCCAAGCTTGGGTTCGTCAAAGACATCTTGATAATCAGAGAGGAACTCAGGGACTTCAGAGGGAATGGACGACGAAATAGAAACCAAAGGTAAGTCCCCATGAATACCCTTACATCCCCAGCTCAACACAGACATTGCTCTCCAGTCCAAGACTGGGTTGTGAGACTGCAACCATGGCAATCCCAGTACCAAATCGTCATGTAAATTATACAGCACCAGGAAACGAATAATCTCCTGGTGATCCGGATTGATACGCATGGTTACTTGTGTCCAGTATTGTGGTTTATTATTAGCCAATGGGGTGGAGTCAATCCCCTTCAGAGGAATAAGAGTCTCCAAAGGCTCTAAATCAAAACCACAATGATTGGCAAAGGACCAATCCATAAGACTCAGAGCGGCGCCAGAGTCAACATAGGCGTCCGTGGCAATGGATGACAAAGAGCAAATCAGGGTTACAGACAAAATAAACTTAGACTGAATGGTGCCAATGGAAACAGACTTATCAAGCTTCTTTGTACGCCTAGAGCATGCTGATATAACATGAGTAGAATCCCCACAATAGAAACACAATCCATTCTTCCGTCTAAAATTCTGTCGCTCGCTCCTGGACAGAATTCTATCACACTGCATACTTTCTGGCGTCTTTTCCATAGACACCGCCAGATGGTGCACCGGTTTGCGCTCCCGCAGACGCCTATCAATCTGAATAGCCATAGTCATGGACTCATTCAGACCTGCAGGCACAGGGAACCCCACCATAACATCCTTAACGGCATCAGAGAGACCTTCTCTGAAAGTTGCCGCCAAGGCGCACTCATTCCACTGAGTAAGCACAGACCATTTACGGAATTTTTGGCAGAAAACTTCAGCTTCGTCTTGCCCCTGAGATAGTGCCATCAAAGTTTTTTCTGCCTGAAGTTCCAAATGAGGTTCCTCATAAAGCAAGCCCAAGGCCAGAAAAAACGCATCCACATCGCGTAACGCAGGATCCCCTGCTGGCAATGAGAAGGCCCAATCTTGAGGGTCACCCCTGAGCAAGGAAATCACAATCCTAACCTGCTGAGCAGGGTCTCCAGCTGAACGAGACTTCAGGGACAAATAAAGCTTACAATTATTTCGGAAATTCTGGAAGCTAGCTCTATTCCCTGTGAAGAACTCCGGCAAAGGAATTCTCGGCTCAGATACCGGAGCATGTACCACAAAATCTTGCAAATGTTGTACTTTCGTGATGAGATTATTCAAACCCGCAGTTACACTCTGGAGATCCATTATTGTCAGGTGCACACAGAGCCATACAGAGATTAGAAGGAGAGAGAGAGAAAAAAGACTGCAGCAAGGCAGACTGGAGGAAAAAAAAAAAAAAAATTCCAGCAGACTTCTTATAACTCTCCTTTCTCAACCTGGGTCTTTAACACTTTATGGGCCGGTCAAACTGTCATGATCTCTGCAGGCAGAGATCATAGCAAGCCTATAGAGGGACAAGCTCTCGGAAGATGGAACTATACTGACCATGAACTAAGCCTGCCGCGCAACTAGAAATAGCCAGGTAGCATTTCCTATTTATCGCTAGATGCCCAGCTCTGGCCTAAGACCTAAATAGCTAGCAGAGGGAAATATAAGACCTGGCTCACCTCTAGAGAAATATTCCAAAGAAGACAGTAGCCCCCCACATATAATGACGGTGAGTTCAGATGAAACAACAAACGCAGCAGGAAAATAGTCTTAGCAAATTTGAGGTCCGCTTACTAGATAGCAGAAGACAGATAGTATACTTTCATGGTCAGCAGAAAAACACTAACAAAACACCATCCAGAGATTACCTTAAACTCTGGCATTAACTCATAACGCCAGAGTAGCAATCCCTGATCAACGAGAGCTTTCCAGACACAGTAACAAAACTTCAGCTGTGAACTGGAACAAATAGGCAAAACAAAACATGGACAAAAGTCCAACTTATCTAGTAGTAGTCTAGAAGCAGGAACAAGCACTGAGAGGCATCAGATAACATTGTTGACCGGCAAGAAACCACCAGAGAAATGAGCTTAAATAGCGACACCCACTACTGATGGAACCAGGTGAAACAGGAAAGAGGATGACAAGTCCAATTCCACAAGCGGCCACCGGGGGAGCCCAGAATCCAAATTCACAACAATGCGCCTTCGGACCGGCCGGACTCAGCCAGCCCTGTGAGCGGTACTCTGGACTGCGGACGCTGAAGTCTTCAGTAAAAGGTAAAGAGACTGCAACCTTTGTGTCCTCGTTATTCATCGCGCCTTACAACGACCACTATCATCATCCACACACTTTGGGAAGCCCTGGGGACATGCTTCACCGGTGGGAAGGTATACCATCTGGCTGCCATTCCATCACCCCAGCGGACCCCCAGCAGCGTCGGTCACCCTGACCGAATACCACCGGTGGCGTCACAAACAACGTACAAACTTACACCTTTAATTGGGCGCCCCTCAGCAGGGCCACGGACCTGGTCGGGACACCGTGACATACCCAGAACCGAGACCGAGGAACCCGGTGCCGAGTACCCCATTGCCCTGCGCCTGGGGGCGATCCACCAGGCGTCCTCAGATAGTGTCAACTCAGCCGTACTGACTTGTAATAAGAGTCCAGGAGTAACAGAGTTGATATTCTCTGAAATCTTGTATTAAGTACAATGCACCAGGTGGAAAGAGTAATCCCAAACAGAGAAGTGTACATGTGCATCCAAAGATGGCTACAGCAAACTGATAATGAAGAGGAAGGGAGGAGCAAGAGCTAACATAATCAACTACAGGAGAGACAAAGGGACAAACTTCAGAGGACAAGCTTCTCCCTAACAACAGCTGAATTAAATGCATAACACAAAAAATACACAACAAGTTGTTCCCATTCATGGGACACAACACTCCCCGTCTGAAATCTTCAGATTTCCAATGTCTCTGTATGATGTGATGAGTCATTGCTGTCCAACGCCGACATGGAACCTGAAAAGAGAGAGAGAAAACAATATGCGACAAAAAATGCAAAAATTCAAGTCCATACTTGATCGATGACGTGTAGTCCTTGAATAGAAAATAAAACATGAATATGAGTTCAGCAGGAAAACCCATCTTTGGGTTGGGGAAGCTGCAACAGGCCACCTCTTCCACCAACCCAACACTCCAATGGTAATGTTTAGTCCACGGAGAAGTGTTCAAGTCCCTTTGCACGCAGAGCTTTTTATGTCCTAACATGGCTGGGGTATGAGGAAGTATGCTCCCCGCCGTGACAGAGTCCAACAACAATGTTCAGTTCATGTGATGCAGCGCCCAAGAGTCCTGGTCGTTGCAGTACTGTTGCTCCGCCGCTAAGGGGGGCTATGGTACGTCTGATGGCACTGAAGGAGTTCATCTGACCAGGTATCACAGACACCAATACATTTCACAGTCTGGCCTCCAGGGGGAGCTAAGGGTTCTATTTATTAGGCCACTCCTCACAATCTGGTAAAACTGGGGGTTAGGCAGGAAGTTAGAAGAGAAAGCTGACTGGGTTGGAACCAGGCAACACCTTGTGGCAGAGGTGTTGTGAATTAGACTTTTTTGGCTCCCTCTTGTGGTCACTAGTGATATGACTCTGGGATTGTCTTTCCTCAGTTTGGCACCCACCTGGGTCGTTAGTCCAGGGGTGTTGCTATATAAACTTCCTGAATTCTCAGTCTGGTGCCTGGCATCATTGTAATCAGTTCCTTTCTGTTTGCTCCTGTCTGCTGGTCCTGGATCTTGCAAAATTAAGCTAAGTCCTGCTTCTTGGTTTTTTGGTTATTTGCATTGCTCTTATTTTTTGTCCAGCTTGTACTAAATGTGATTCCTGATTTTGCTGGAAGCTCTAGGGGGCTGGTATTCTCCCCCCGGGCCGTTAGACGGTTCGGGGGTTCTTGAATATCCAGCGTGGAAATTTTGATAGGGTTTTTGCTGACCGTATAAGTCATCTTACTATATTCTGCTATTAGTCAGTGGGCCTCTCTTTGCTAAATATCTAGTTCATTCTTACGTTTGTCTTTTCTTCTTACCTCACCGTTATTATTTGTTGGGGACTTGTATCCAACTTTTGGGGTCTTTTCTCTGGAGGCAAGAAAGGTCTATCTTTTCCCTTCTAGGGTTAGTTAGTTCTCCGGCTGGCGCGAGACGTCTAGAACCAACGTAGGCACGTTCCCCGGCTGCTGCTATTTGTGGTGCTAGGATTAGATATACGGTCAGCCCAGTTACCACTGCCCTATGAGCTGGTTTTTTGTGTTTGCAGACTTGGTATTTACTTTTGAGACCCTCTGCCATTGGGGTCATAACACAGAGGGTGTTGTGGCGGAAGATTCGGAGGGGTCCCTGTCAGGGGTGGGATCCTGACAGAGGCCTAGCAAACAGAGAGAACGTTACGGGACCGCGCCTGCACGATATAGCGGCGGTACCCAAGAAAGGATAAGAAGCGAGGTATATTGTGCTGAGTGAGAAACGAGATCAACGCAACAAGGAGAATACCAGTAGGAGTCGTGCTGTAAGACGAGGCAACATCCTATTGAGGCGCATAACCGGTGGCCGGAATGCCGAGGAAGTATAGAGCTCCAAGCCAAACTTCAAACCTACGGCAGGACAGTCAGTTATAGGCGGGCTGTCTCACCCAATTGACCTAGGAAGACACAGGGGGGTAACAACAGGAGTGGGGCAACGCTAGAGTCCCGGAAGAGCTCCGAGCCTCCCCGTCATACGGGTGCGTCCTAACCATAAGATCTGGGGGACGTGGAAGAACATCAGAATCGAGTTGTGAGGGAACACGAGAAACAGACACAACAGTTGTGAGGACTATCCCGTGGTGCTCAGCAGGGAAGGACTACAACACACAAGCGCTAGAGGGTAGGCACAAATTTCCACCTGTAAAGGGAACTCTGGATGTGCCATCGGACCAGCCAGGCTTGCGCAGCCCGGTTAACCATATTCCGGATTGAGGATCTTGAAGCCTTCAGTAAAGAGGTAAAGAGACTGCAACCTGGTGTCCTCGTTATTTACTGCAACCTGCACCGCACCACTACTACATCACCACCATCTCGCACCCCCTTTCATTGGGCACCCCTCAGCAGGGTCACGGACCGGGTCTAGCCACCGTGACAACCCCAGAGCAGAGACTCAGAGGCCCGGTACCAGGTACCCCTCAGCCCTGCGGCAGTGGGGGCGCTGCAGTGACATTCTTCTTCGGTAGAAGTAGCACAAGTTCAGTGCCTGGGTGAAAGAAGATTCGAGTTGAACCTCCTTTTGTCACCTTGACTGATAATACAAAGCTGGCCCTAACCCCATTATTACTCAGCGAGCCACCCGGCACCAGGGCCGCTGGAAGAGTTGGATACAGCGCCAGAAGATGGAGCTTCTAGAACGCGCCATTTTCTGGGGTGGCTGCGGACTGCAATTCGTGGAGGGGGGCAGAAAGCTTAGACCACCCTGCATTGCGGATTACAGCCCCCAGTTGCCTATTTGTATCTGGCTGTAAGCAAAAATCGGGCGAAGCCCACTTCGGTTTTTTTTTATTATTTCATGAAATTCATGAAATAATTAAAAAAAAAGGCTTTACTATATTTTTGTTTCCAGCCAGGTACAAATAGGCAGCTGGGGGTTGGGGGAAGCCCGTACCTACTGTACCTGGCTGGAAACAAAAATAGGGTAAAGCCACGTCAAATTTTTTAAAAATAATTCATTACAATTTTTAAAAAAATTATAAATAAAAACACAAACACATTTAGGGACAACATCTTTATTAACCCCTCGATCCTCATCTCTGTGCTGAACATTCCGGGCTCTGCTTCATCAGAGACTAAGGGGACGAACAAAGCTTCTATCCCGGTGGTCCCTGAAGGTGAGCCCGGAGCACTGCGGCATCGTAAGGTGGGGTAACTCAGGTCACCCGAGGACAGCTCAGGTCATGCCACCTGAGCTGTCCTTGGGTGACCCAAGTGTCTCCCCGGTTACAGTACAACAGATCGCGCTCCTTACACAAATTACGTACTGAGCTGTCAGAACATTGCGCTCCTTGACAGCTCAGTACGTAAATGGCGTCGGAAATCCTGATTTGCCAGCAAAACCCCACATGACTTTAAGCAGTGATTATAATAAACTAGTGGGTCAGACACGGATGTGCGTTTGGACGGATCCACCATAGACCAACATTAACGCAGTGTAACGCTGAGTTATCACTGTCATAGCATTAGGGCCTTTTCACATCACGTTTGTGCTGCGTTTGCATGCAATGCACTTTTCAGGTGCATTAATGCATGCGTTAAAGCACCCATAGACTTGTATGGGAAAATGCAGGAAAGCGCAATGCAAAATGTGGTTGCGTTTGAACACATGTGTTTTCACCCCAGCGCACAGGAACGTTGCAAGCAACGTTAAATGGGCGCTAGGTGAAAACACATGCGTTCAAATGCAACTGAGTTTTGCATTGCGTTTGCATGCGTTTCTATGCTTTAATGCACCTGAAAAACGCATTGCATGCAAACGCCGCAAAAATGTGATGTGAAAAGGCCCTAACTCTATGGCAGCGTTAACGCAGCGTTACACTGCATTAATGCTGGTCTATAGCGGATCCGTCCAAACGCACACCCCACAGCAATGTGAGTCTGTTGCGTTGACACGTAGCGTATTTCATGCATTTACACAGATCTATTTAGTAAAAGCAATGGCTTTTGCTGAAATGCGTTCACACAATCCGTATTTTTGCGGACGCGCTTTAACTGCAAAGCGCGTCCGCAAAAAGAATGACCATGTCAATTCTTTGCGCCTTTTTCGGCACGCTTTTCCCATAGCCCACATTATAAAATTGGGTCGGGGAAAGCGTGGCTGAAAATGTGCAGTGTGTGAATGCAGTTGCGCTTTTTTGCGCATAGTTCGGTACGGGTCCAGAACTTTACAGTTCGGGTTTGCCCATCCCTACCGACAACCGCTCACATTACAGCAGTGTTGCAGTGACGTCAGGTTACCTGGGGGCACAGCTGACGTCACCGCTTTCACTGGCAACACGTGCTCACTTTTCGGCAGTGTTGCAGCCATGTCAGTGGAGGTTACCTGGGGGCACAGCTGACTGACCTCAGCTGTGCACTCCATTGAATTCTCTGACAGCTCTCAGCTGAGTTTGTGCCTGCTCATCTGTGTGAGCAGACCTGTCTGTCTCCTCAAACAGATGTAGCAGACTACGTCAGAGTTTTTTTTTGGGGGGGTAATAAAGATGGAGTCCTAAATGTCTTCTGTTTTATTTCTAATAATTTTTTTTTCTTCGTGTTCTGTTTTATTTTACTCTTTATGAAGCGATGGCCGGGGGACCACTACGGTGCAGGAAGACTACTGTACACAAGATGAGGTGCAAATAACAAAGGATAGATTTATTGGGAGGCAAGGAATGAAGTGGGTGAGGAAGATGCAAACAGGGGTATGCAATGGCAAGAGACACTTTACAAGAGTTATACACTTTATCTTGTCCGTAAAATAGCATGGTGCTCCAACTATTACAGACTCAAAATATGTCTCACAAGCAAATTTAAACAATAAACAAATAATGATGCTACTCTACATATAACCTCCCTGGCCTTTACTAAGCAGGCCACACGGCTGCCGTGTACTGACTACTGAAGCCTACACTAGGCCCTAACAGGTGCACCAAACAGGAACAGACTCACGGTGATGTTGGGGACTCAGGTCCAGTCCCAGGGGGGCCCCCAGCAGTTTAATATGGTGGTGCGCATGGCTTTCTGTCAGCTCTGTGAAGCGTGGTCTTCTCCTTGCTTCTGGATCCTAGGGATGCTCCTGGAAACTGTAAGTCCCTTTCTTAGTATCTTTGTGGCTTCACAAACTAGCACAGAACAGCCACCTTTGCTGTACCTGGAAAAGTCTTGCAAATTTCACAAGTACACTCCGTCCCAGGCTGTGGGACCTTTCTTGTAGCAAACAGCACAAAGTTCTCTCTGTAGCAGCTTCAGCTCACACACTCAGTTCAGGCTCAACTCCTCCCCTAATTCTAGGGCAGTTCATCTTCACAGTCTATAGCAGGGGGAAGCAGTACATTCCATCACACCAGACAAGGGGGTGCTGTCTCTTAAAGTGGCAGTGTGTTACTGTCCATAACAGCACCACCCTCTTACATTTACTAGAAATTCATGGTGGCCATGTGTAATTTGTCGTGACTCCATGAATTTCGGGCTTAGTGACAGCTGATAATACAAAGCTGGCCCTAACCCCATTATTACCCAGAGTGCCACCGCCATCAGGGCCACCGGATGAGCCAGGTAAAGCGTCTGGAAATGGCGCTAAGAAACAATGTGCCATTTTCGGGGGCGGCTGCGGTTTTCAGCCTAGGGGGGCCCAGAACACTTGGGCACCCTGCGCTGGGGATTCCAGTCCCCAGCTGCCTTGCTTTACCTGGCTGGCCATCAAAATATGGCGGAACCCACACAGTTTATTTTAGTTATTTATTTAAATAATTAAAAAAAATATTGGGCTTCTCTGTATTTTCATTGTCAGCCAAAAGCCAGGCAGCTGGGGGTGGCAGCCCATAGCCGTCCGCTTTATTTGCGCTGAGAATCAAAAACACAAAGCGCCATGTCATTTTTCAAAATTATTTATTTTTACAGCACTGTGATGTCAGTCAATCACAGACACCGACATGGACAATATGCGTCTGTGAATAGCCTCTTGGAGTAATCTGAAAGCAGCCCATACATTCGTATGTGCCAGGATCTGCACACAGCCATAAAGCTTATAGAGGGGACAGCCATGTAGTTTTGCGTTAGCTGGTCACACTCACTAACCCTTAGGGCTCATACTCACCTGCAAGAAACTCGGATGAGTCTTGCATGTTAATACCCAGCACTGCACCCGGCACTCAGGAGTGGAGCGTGAGGCTGCATGTATTGCTATGTATTGACGTGCGAGACTCATCCAAGTTTCTTGCAGGTAAGTATGAGCCCTTAGGGTATGTGCACACGTAGAATGGTCCACTGCGGATTTTTCCACAGCAGATTTGATAAATCCTCAGGGCATAAACACTGCGTTTTTCCTGCGGATTTATCACGGATTTACCGCAGTTTTTGTGTGTATTCCACTGCGGTTTTCTATTATGGAGCAGGTGTAAAACTGCTGTGGATTCCGCACAAAGAATTGACATGCTGCGGAATGTAAACCGCTGCGTTTCCGCGCGATTTTTTCTGCTGCATGGGCACAGCGTTTTCTGTTTCCCATAGGTTTACATTGTACTGTAAACTCATGGGAAACTGCTGCAGATCCGCTGCGGATCCACAGCAAAATCCGCATCGTGTGCACATAGCCTTAGGCAGATCATACACTCTAAACAAAGCAAAATGCCAGAATGTATGGTTTTTCAGGCAAGCCATCCCTGCCTTGCACACACATGTTGTGACCACATCAACTGTGCCCTGGGCAATGCCATCAGTGGAAAGGTTCAAATTACCAATGATAAGTGGACCAGTAAGCACGGGCAGGGATGTTAGATCTGACTAACTGCCCACTGAGCAAATCTAGTGGCTGCTGGCCCACAGGTGGAAGAAGGCATACCACATGTTTTACCACCAGCTAGGATTGCTGGACATTTGTCGGTCCAAGTTGCCTCCTCCTACACTTCCTCACGCAGTTCAAGTAACACCTACACCAACAACTTCTGCATAGCCAAGAGGAAATGACAGCAGGTTGTTCTTAAACTCATCTGCCTGTGGGGACAAATCCCACACTGCTCAGGAGCTGTGGAAGGGAATCAAGCAGCAGACAGATGAGTGGTTGTTGCCAGTTAACCTGAAACCTGGCCAGGTGGTGTGTGATAACGGGCGAAATCTAATAGCAGCTCTGGGTCTAGCCGGTTTGACACACATACCTTGCCAGGCACATGTCCTTAGTTTGGTTGTGCAGACCTTCCTAAAAAAAATTACCCAGGTATATCCAACCTGCTGGTGAAAGTATGGGCAGTGTTGTGCTTCGTTCTCACCCTGCAGCTGCCCGTCTTTCTGTGCTGCAGCATCACTTCCAACTACCTGCTCATCGTCTGATATGTAACATACCAACAAGGTGGAACTCCACCTTACATATGCTGGAGAGACTGTGCGAGCAGCAGCAGGCAATAGTTGAGTTTCAATTGCAGCATGCACGGCAGAGTCACTCTGCGGAACAATCCCACTTCACTACCAATGAGTGGGCCTCCATGCGGTACTTGGGTACTGTGTTGCACTGCTTTGAAGACACCACCGACATGGTCAGCGCAGATGATGCCACAATCAGCGTCACTATACCAATTTTATGCCTGCTGCAAGCAACTATGGAGTCCATGATGCAGGAGGGGGAGGAGCAGGAGGAACATATAGCATTAACACCAACATCAGGCCCGGAAGGAGGGATAGTTTTTTTTAGGATGAGGATGAATATGATGAGGAGAACGAAGACGAACTGTCTTCCCAGCAGGGTGGTACTCTAATCAGCTCATGGACATCACTTGAGCGTGGCTGGGGAGATACAGAGGACATAGACATTACACCTCCCACCGAGGACAGCTTGTTGACTCTGGGCAGCCTGGCACACATGAGCCAATTCATGCTGCTGTGCCTGAAGAATGACCGCCAAGTTGCCAGGATTCTAAACAATGTAGATTACTGGCTGGCCACCCTGCTGGATCCCTGCTACAAGGACAACGTAGTATCATTAATTCCATTCCTGGAACAGGACAGCAAAATGCAGGAATGCAAGGTTGCATTGGTGCATGCACTAAGTACAGCATTTCCACCTGACACTGACGAGTCAATGGAAGAATGAAGAAGAGACGCAAGGCACCAGAGCAGCTTGGGAACCTGTACACGTATCCAGGAGGGGCTGGCCTGACTAAACTTTGGCAAAAGTTCATGAACACCCCAAAATACCGGGCACCAACATGTAGTACAGTGTCAATCAGCAGAGGGCAATGTTTTCAGAACATGGTGCAAGACTACATGTCCACAGATCTTGAGGTGAAATCTAATCGGTATGCCCCGTTTAACTTCTGGGTCTCGAAATTGGACACCTGGCCCAAGCTTGCCCTTTATGCCTTGGAGGTGTTGGACTGCCCTTTGGCATGTGTTATATCCGAACATGTGTTCAGCATGGCAGGAGGAGTCATAACAGACAAGTGCACAGGTCTGTCCACAGCCAATGTCCTAACACTGACTTTCCTTTGGAAATGGTGTGCGGATTTTTCCTCACTGATTCTGGTAAATCCGCAGGAAAACCGCACTGCGGATTTACTGCGGAATTACCGCAGATTTACCATGGATTTTCTGTGGTTTTTGTGCGGATTCCACCTGCGGATTCCTATTGAGGAGCAGGTGTAAACCGCTACGGAATCCGCACAAAGAATTGACTTGCTGCTGAATATAAACTGCTGCGTTTCCGCGCATTTTTTTCCACAGCATGTGCACTGCAGATTTTGTTTTTCATAGGTTTACATGGTACTGTAACTGATGGAAAACTGCTGCAGCTCTGCAGCGTCAAATCCACTGTGGATCCGCAGCGTGTGCACATAGCCTCAAAATGAACCAGCCATGGATCGCATAGGACCTTTCAGTAACTTTGGCTGACCAGGAAACTATAACAGCCACACACAGCCATGGTTAGACTTTAGTTCATATTACTGTTATTTTGGTGTGTCCTCAAAATTGAACCAGCTTCCCCCGCCCCACCAAAAACCCCTGTTCTGTACCTCCACCTACAACACCACGCCCACCTACTCCTCCACTTGCGCCTGCCCTCTTGTGTTTCTATTGTTATTTTTTTGTGGTTTTTTTTTTTGCAAATCTGTAAATTTGATAGGTTTGCCTCCCTTGCCCCTTCCACCAGAACCTCCTCCTCCACTTGAACCTTTGCCTGTATTGTTATATTTGTTGGCTTTTGTTATCCAGTTATTTTAAGTCAGTTGGCTTTAGTTTCAATAAAAAAAACAAAAAGACCCTCTTCTCCAATTAATTTAGCCCCATAAACATTATCTGGCACCATTGAACACACTAATCTAGAACCATTGAAACATATACTTGAGTTCAATGATGCCAGATAAAGGAATTATAGAATTCAAGTCTATGTGCGTTTGTTGAGTAATTGGTTGGACAAATTTCTGCCACAAATCTGCATCCCCTGGCAGGAAATAGCCCCCAAAACGGCATTTTTGGTGCTTTTTTGGCCCAGGAGATGCAGATGAACACTTTGGACACAATGCATGCAGTTTCAGGCCTAAATTGCACCAAAAAGCATGAAATCCGCGGCAAAAAACGCAGGAAAAACGTCCCGGTTTTCGTGCTTTTTTTTGGCCCAGGAGATGAAGATGAGCACCTTGGACACAGTGCATGCAGTTTTAGGTCTAAATTGTACCAAAAAAACATACAATGCGAGGCATAAACGTTGTGGTTTTTGCCACTTATTTCATGCTTTTTGGTGCAATCTTCTGACAGCTCAGTGTATAATTGGCGTTAGGAGCGCGATCTGCAACATTGTAAATGGGGAGACACTGGGGTCACCCAAGGACAGCTCGGGTGACATGACCTGAGCTGTCCTCGGGTGACCTGGTTTATCCCCCCTTACGATGCCGCAGCACTCCGGGCTCTCCTTCAGGGACCAAGGGGATAGAAGCTTTGTTCGTCCCCTTGGTCTCTGATGAAGCAGAGCTGAGAGTGTTTAGTACAGAGATGAGGGTCGAGGGGCTAATAAAGATGCAGTCCCTAAATGTGTTTGTGTTTTTTTTTTAATGAACTATTAAAAAAAAATTTGATGTGGGCTTCGCCATATTCTGCCAGCCAGGTACAGCTGGCAGGTACGGGCTGCCCCCAACCCCCAGCTGCCTATTTGTACCTGGCTGGAAACAAAATTATAGGGAAGCACTTTTTTTTAATTATTTCTTGAATTTCATGAAATAATTAAAAAAACGACATGGGCTTCGCCCTATTTTTGTGTCCAGCCAGGTTCCAAAGACATACTGATAGGGAATTTAGATTGTGAGCCCCATCGGGAACAGTGATGATAATGTGTGCAAACTGTAAAGTGCTGCGGAATATGTTAGCGCTATATAAAAATAAAGATTATTATTATTAAAGGTACAACTGGGCAGATGGGGCTAGAATCCGCAGTGCAGAGTGGCCTAAGCTTTCTGGGCCTTCCCGCTGCGAATTGCAGTACGCAGCCACCCTAGAAAATGGCGCATTCATAGAAGCGACATCTTCTGGTGCTGTATCCAACTCTTAATAATGGGGTTAGGGCCAGCTTTGTATTATCAGCTGGCACTAAGCCCGAAATTCATGGGGTCACGCCAATATTAGACATGGCCGCCATGAATTTCTAGAGAAACATTTTTTTATTAGAAACAAAAAAATCATTTAGAGACTCCATCTTAATTATAAAAAAAAATCCTCCGTCCGACGTAATCCATATGGATAGCAATGTCAGCTCTGCTACATCGCTCTGTATAGACAAGCGTCTGTGCAGAGCGAGAAGCAGGCTGATACTGACAGTGACAGTCAGAGTTCACCCGAGTTCATGGCTCGGGCCATGAACATGGGTGAACCCTGATGTCATCGCATGAACACTGCCGGAAAAAGCCGAAGACTGTCGATTGCAGTGAATACCGCCAGAAGTTAAGGTACCTTCACACTAAACGATATCGCTAGCGATCCGTGACGTTGCAGCGTCCTGGCTAGCGATATCGTTGTGTTTGACACGCAGCAGGGATCAGGATCCCGCTGTGAGATCGCTGGTCATTGCTGAAAGTCCAGAACTTTATTTCGTCGCTGGATCACCCGCTGACATCGCTGGATCGGTGTGTGTGACACCGATCCAGCGATGTCTTCACTGGTAACCAGGGTAAACATCGGGTTACTAAGCGCAGGGCCACGCTTAGTAACCCGATGTTTACCCTGGTTACCATTGTAAAAGTAAAAAAAAAAACCACATACTCACATTCCGGTGCCCGGCGTCCGCTTCCCTGCAATCCTCCTGCATCCTGTGTAAGTGCCGGCCGTAAAGCAGAGCGGTGATGTCACCGCTCTGCTCTGTGGGAGATGCTGGAGATGTTCGGCGCTGACACAGGATGCAGGAGGAGTGCAGGGAAGTGGACGCCGGGCACCAGAATGTGAGTATTTGTTTTTTTTTACTTTTACAATGGTAACCAGGGTAAACATCGGGTTACTAAGCGCGGCCCTGCGCTTAGTAACCCGATGTTTACCCTGGTTACCAGGGGACTTCGGCATCGTTGGTCGCTGGAGAGCCATCTGTGTGACAGCTCCCCAGCGACCACACAACGACGAAACAGCGACGCTGCAGCGATCGGCATCGTTGTCTGTATCGCTGCAGCGTCGCTTAGTGTGAAGGTACCTTTAATGAGCGGCCCCAGAAGCAGATGCGGCCTGGAGACAGCGGGACAGGAGGATGCATCGCTGGACAGGTAAGTATAATTATAATGTTTATTATTAATTTTATGCTTTTACAGGCCCTGGACCTGAACTGGACCTGAACTGTAACACGAGTTTCCCATGGAAACCCGTGTTCAGGACCTTGTGGTACGGGTCCAGAACTTTACAGTTCGGGGTCGCCCATCCCTACTCCCAAGGTCTTCAGATAAGGTACTGCAGCTATGGCTTCTGTAGATATGTCGAAGAAAATGTGGACTTTTCTTCTAGTGGCAACTGAAGAAGATTTTACAGAGTAACAGAGTGGAGCTTGGAGTTGTTCGAAGACCTTTAGTGACTTCTTCCAGGCCTCCCATCTTTGTTGTTTCTGGGACGGCAGCAGAACATCCCAATCTGTATTTTCGGCACTAGCTGTCTTAGCAGAATCTTGCCTTGAATAGTAAAGGGTGCTACAAACCCAAGAGGATCTTAGATACTGCTTATGACAGAGAGGACTCCTCTTTTGTTGAATGGTTTGTTGCAGGGTGACACTTGAAAATTAAATGTATCCTGCCCATAGCAGACCGAGGCAGCGTTGCGTGGGAGGGATGTCGGAACGTAAATCGAGGTCTCTTAAGCTCATGGCATAGTCTTCAGATGGAAACGCTTCCATTACTTCTTTAGTGTTGGAGATAATCTTGTGGAGCTTGAGATTTGATGAAGAGAGTATTTCCTGAGTCCTGGAGAGCAGATTGATAGCCTCTTCTCTTCACTCAAGGTAAAGACTTGAGCCCGTTGTCCACATAGAAGTTCTTCTCTACAAACTGATGAGCATCGTGTCCATATTCTCTCCCACCTTCCTGGGCTGCCTGTCTCAGTTCATAGATCGCTACAGCAGGTGAAGGGCTGTTGCCGAAGATGTGTACCTTCAGTCCACGACCTCATTATGGATGTTTTTGCCCTTGTGCCATAGGAACCTGAGATAGCTTCTACTGTCTTCCCTCACGATGAAGCAATGAAACATCTGCTGGATGTCGGCCATTATCGCCACGGGTTCCTGCCTGAAGCGAATCAACACTCCTGTGAGGCTGTTGTTCATGTTGGATCCAGTAAGAAGCAAGTTGTTGAGGGAGACGCCTTCATGCTGAGCACTGGAGTCGAATACCACCCTGATCTGGTTAGGTTTCCAAAGGTGGTAGACTCTGAAGGACAGTAGGTACCAGCTTTCTGCTCCTTCCTTCAGTGGTGGTGCGGGTTCTGCATGATCTCTGTCAAAGATGTTTTGCATGAAATCGATGAAATATCTTTCCATCTGTGGCCTGCTTTTTAAAGTGCCCTTTAGAGAAGAGAACCTTGCTGTTGCTTGCTGCAGATTGTTTGGTAAACTTGGTCTTGGAGAATGAAAGGATAACGGAGCCGCCGCGCTATTGGAGTTGTCTTGAGCGAATTCTTTGTCCATAAGCCTTATAAATTTTTTATCTTCTTTTGTGGATGCCAACTTGTTGTCTTCACTTGTGGAATTGAACACCGTTGACCCGAGGTCAAATAAAAATACTTTTCAAAGTTTATTGCAAAGTAAGGATGCATTCCCACTAGCACAGGGGTCCACCAGGACGGGATTCCGTAATGGATCTGACCTCCTGGTGACCCCAGCTAAGGCTGGTGGACGCATACCTGGGGCCTCGCAGGCCTGCCAGGTTACTTGTTTTCTATTTTCTGTAAAATTACTTTAGTTAGAATTTTGAAACTCTAGGTATTCCTCAGGTATATAGTTGTTAGTAATTTCCAGTTGTTCATATATTTTTATGTTATAGGCATTTCGGTATAACAACCTTTTTTTGGGACTACCCCATATTCACGCACCTGGGGCCTTTTAGGCCTGTGTGCAAATAACACGGAATAACTCAAATAAAAATACTTTTCAAAATTTATTTTACAATTGCAAGGTAAGGATGCATTCCAACTAGCGCTGGGGTCTGCCAGGAGGGGATCCGTAATGGATCTGACCTCCTGGTGACCCCAGCTAAGGCTGGCAGAATCCCACCATTCCGGCAGTTACCAGGAGGTCAGATCCATTATGGATCCCCTTCTGGCGAACCCCAGCGCTACTGGGAACACAGCCTAAGATGTGTATATTTCAAAACATAATTATGTGCATAAAACAACAAAAAAGTAAGTAAACGGGCACGCCAAATATAGGCATTCTATATGCAATTTTTTTATGAAAACATTTTTTGGTTGTAGCAAACTTGGTGCAGGAATATTTATTTGTAACTTTACATATTCCCCCGACAATTCTCGCATATTATTTTTTCGGCTGAATGTTCCTTGCATACATTTTCTGTTGGCATGGAATTCTGGATTAGTTTGACAATAAACAATGTAACTATTGAGGGCTCACACATCAAGGATATTGGAAAAAAGGGCAACAGGCCAACGTTTAGTCTGCCTTTTGCACGAATACTCTCCAATCATTTCGTCCATCTTGTCGACACCTCCTTTTGTCTTATTATAATGCAGTATGATTTCAGGTTTTTGTTTCCTGTCATTGGTGTCAATACTTCCATCATGATGCATTGTACTCAGTAATATCACAGATTTTTCTTTCTTGGCTTTATAAGACACCATTGTTGCTTGATTGCAGAAACCAAATACACTCTCGTAGATTGTTCGCTGTGCATTGTGCTTCATGATTGGAGGAATTTCGCGGCGGTTTGGCCTCATAGTACCAACAAGTGTAAGTTGCTTTTGAAGCAAAAAGTTGGCCATTTCAAAATTGGTAAAGTAATTATCCATTGTAATATTTTTTCCTGAATTGAAAATTGGTAGAGCAAGTGTTTTTACTATGTCGGAACATAGGTCTTTCTGGACTGGAGCATCCACACTCTT
Source organism: Ranitomeya variabilis (assembly GCF_051348905.1). NCBI lineage: Eukaryota > Metazoa > Chordata > Amphibia > Anura > Dendrobatidae > Ranitomeya > Ranitomeya variabilis. The sequence continues at coordinate 591,655,929 of NC_135232.1, read as the reverse complement.
CCCAGCAATAGCAGAGTCATAAAAGTTCTTCCCCAGCAACAATACAGACAAAAATACTGAGTATCACATGTAAACCTAGTACAGGCCTAAAAGGCCCTAGGTGCGTGAATATGGGGTAGTCCCAAAAAAGGTTGTTATACCGAAATGTCTGTAACATAAAAATATATGAATAACTGGAAATTACTAACAACTATATACCTGAGGATTACCTAGATTTTCAAAATTCTAACTAAAGTACTTTTACAGAAAATAGAAAACAAGTAACCTGGCAGGCCTGCGAGGCCCCAGGTATGCGTTCTAGGGTTAACCCAGCAACCAATTTGGTGTATACAGTCTCTCTGTCATATGTGGGGCTGGAGCCATGCTGTTGTCAAAGGTATAGTGACTTGCCGTCATGTTAGGTTGCATGTAGACGTTGGCATATGGAGTTTGCTGAGGTGCAGTATTTGGCTGCGTGTTGGAGCGTGAATGAGATTCGGATTTGGACATTGGTTGTGCATTTGACTGACCTTGAATGATGGGAGCTGCAGGTGGATCAGCGACTTGGTGCCTTGGAGAAGTGTCAGAACTGACAGGAACGTTAGTGGTGATCGGTGGTACGTTGTTTTGGCTTAGTACATAGTCTCTTGTGCGCTTAAGGAGGTCTTCTGTATCTATTTCACACAAGCTGATACTGTCCCCTTGACTCCCACTTAGAGCTTGTTCAAAGACCTTTAACCTTGCCATGGCTGTCGCATGTTCGCATTCCTTCTCTAGGACTTCTATTTCTGCCTTTTTACATACAGCCTCGGTTTCTGCCCTTGCTGTCAATGCATCCATGTCTGCAGGGCCGAATTTAGAGTTTATGCTGTCCTAGACACACACACATCGCTACTCATACTGTGTCCACATACATTCCTCCGTTCGCTACCCATACTGTCTGCACCCATCCCCAATACTGTTTCCTCATACATGTCCCCCCATTCCCCCATACTGTTTCCTCATACATGCCCCCCATTTCCATGTACTGTTTCCCCATCTCCCCCTTTGCTCTTCATTTTGTGTCCTCGCATCTCCCCCACACATTAAATCCCCCATCCCCACTCAAATTGTCCCCCCCCGTGCACTTATCATTCGGTGTCTTCTGCTCCACTGGAGCACTTATCACCAGTGTTCGCCTCTGCAGCGCGAGTGAGCGAAATCAGCAGCGTGATCACGTGATGTGATCACGCTGCTCACGTCGGTCTGACCCGAGTAAGCTTATTGACTCGAGTATAAGCCGGGTATGCATTGTCCCCCTCATTCCTATCATGGTATGTGTGGTTCCCCCGCCCTGTCCTGGTATGCGTGGCTCCCCCTGTTGTATGCATGGCTCGGCTCCCCCTGTCCCATCTTGTATACATGGCTCCCCAGTCCCATCTTGTATGCATGGCTTCCCCTGTCCCATCTTGTATGCATGGCTCGCCCCCCATCTTGTATACATGGCTCCCCCGGTCCCATCTCGTATGAATGGCTCCCCTGGTCCCATCTTGTATGCATGGCTCCCCCCCTCCCATCTTGTATGCATGGCTCCCCCCCTCCCATCTTGTATGCATGGCTCTCCTGTTCCATCTTGTATGCATGGCTCCCCCTGTTCCATCTTGTATGCATGGCTCCCCCTGTCCCATCTTGTATGCATGGCTCCCCCTGTCCCATCTTGTATGCATGGATCCCCTGTCCCATCTTGTATGCATGGCTCCCCCTGTCCCATCTTGTATGCATGGCTCACCCCCCCATCTTGTATACATGGCTCCCCCCATCTTGTATGCATGACTCCCCAGTCCCATCTTGTATGCATGGCTCCCCTGCCCCATCTTGTATGTGTGGCACCCCTAGGGGTATTTGCAACAAAAATAGTTATTGACACCAAATACGAATATTAAAATAGCAAGACTGCACTACCATCTCCGGCCAGAAGGGGGAGCTCCAGAGACTCCCCTTGATCTATTCTGGTCTGAGTAAAGGACTGGCAGTTGGGCTGAGGAGCTGAAAGTGAGAGGTCGTATAACTGAACTCCTAACAGCCCTATGACAGATTATAGGCCTATAGTACCCATAGTAGAAAAAGGGGAATAAAGAAAAAGGACATTGTGAGTACCGGGTAGCAATAATCGCTGCCCAGAATAGGCGCAGAGATGGATACCGGATCCGAGGCTATATTCATTATATATAATACAGCAACCGGAAGGACATGAGGTGATATCAGCTTCACTAGGGTAAGACGCAGCAACAGACACAGAGTTCAGCGGTACTCCCAGAGGGGGTAAGCCGACAAAAAAGGACTCGGGTTGTCCGTTGAACCAGAGCACAGAAGAGACAGATTGGGTCGGCAGCCAGTTCACATACAGCAGCAGGGCCATACAGAAACTGCGCATAATAAGAGGTGGAAATCCTGACAGGGTCAAAGTAATTCAGAGTTCTTAAACAGACTCCGGTGACAGTATTGGTTGCAAATCCTTTTTTGTTGAAGTAAACTGGTTAAACGTTTCAGCGCCTCAGTCTTTCATTTGGACAATAGCCATCGATCCAGGATCGGGGTCATCACAGCTGAGAGGACCTGCTGCTGATCAAGTAAGTGTCTGTTCCTTCATGATATCCCTTATACTGTGCATCGCCTGAGGCCACAGCACCGGGTCAAGCCACTAGTGACATCCCCCTCAAGAGACGGACCTCATTGATCTGGTGCTGGGTACCTCGGTCTCCCGGGCGTCACATATGCATGGCTCCCCCGATCCCATCTTGTATGCATGGCTCGGCTCCCCCCTCCCATCTTGTATGCATGGCTCAGCTCCCCCCATCTTGTATGCATGGCTCGGCTCCCCCCCATCTTGTATGCATGGCTCGGCTCCCCCCCCCACCTTGTATGTGTCATGCCGTTCTGTCTATTTCTGGTTTTCGGCATGACAATGCATATGTTTGCTTTAACCCTTTACTCTTTTCCCCCTAATTTGAGTTGGGATACTGTTGGCTGTTACCTGGATGGAGCCTTCTCAGTTCCCTGCTTTGCTGCGCAGCCGTACATGGTGGTTAGGTCTTTTCTGCTGTAGGACCATCCACATGTGCGGTCCCTGGTTGCTGCTGTGAAGCTATCCGCGGGTTGTGAGGTCATTTTCAGCTGGTGCATTGGCTTTCCACGTGGGTCAGTGCATGCAGTTTCAGTCAGGTGTCCTGAGCCTCAGATCCTGCACTGATTGTGCTGCAATGGTTTCTGTTTGTGCTTAGGGCGTGCGCGGCCACAACTCCCCTGCTTTTATCAGGGTTAGGGTGTGTACTTCAAATGCTGTCCCCAGCCAATTGCTGAGGGGCAGCTCTTATATAAAGTTCCCCTACCCTATGGGTGGGGCCTGAGCTACTCACAAAGCTCCTGAACTTTGCTATGTATGTTTGTGTTTCTGCACCTCTCCTGTCTATGTTTTGGTACCAAAGTCCTTGCCTTGATTCCTGTTTTGTCCTGTTCTGGCGCCTGTCCTGGAGGCGGTATATCCAGGCCCGAATCCTTGATCCTGTACCTGTCCTGTACCTGAACCTGTCTGAACTGTGTCTGCTGTGATTATGTTCCTGGAATCCCTCTGCATCTGGAGCCTCACTCCCTGTGACTTTGAGTCTCTTGAAACCGGTGTTTCTGCTGAGCATCTACTACTTTGTGCTCTGACTACCATGCGGTGTTAACCCCGTCTGGCTCACGTCCAGTATGGCGGTGCTTGCACCATCACGCTTGAGTTCCTTCCTAGGTCCGATGCCCGGAGCCTGACAACCGCAGTCTGGAACCTGATGACCGCTGCCTGGAGCTTGGAGCCTGTGGAGCCTGATGACTGGTGGTGCCTGTAGGTCGTGTCAGATGTCCGGAACCGAACGACTTCTGTCTGATGTCTGCCGGTGATCCTGGGTCCAGATGTCCTGTCTGTACCCTGATGTCCTGTCTGTATCCTGATGTCTTGCCTGCACCCTGATGTCCTTGTGTACCCTGATGTCCTGCCTGGGTCCTGATGTCCTGCCTATTTGTGCCTCGGTGATTCGTTGGTGCCTTGGGGTCCACTGGGTGGTACCCTTCTGGAGGTGTGGAATCGGGAGCCTGACTTCGTCACGTTTTATTTACGTACTGTGTGACTTTACTTTAGTAAACTTTACTTTCTCTATACCTGAAGTTGTGTGCTGTAATTAAGTCCTACGTGTCTCATTCCTTGTCCACAAGCTCAGCTGTCACAGAACCCCGGTCTCTGCCCTCCACTAGTTCGGGTAGGCCCGGGTGCCCCTCTGCGGTTTAAACGGTCCGTATTTTGTCCCTAGGGGACACGCGCCCCATGTATTCTGAGTTTGGTCGGCTTGGGGGCGTCTATGGGCTGGGCCGCATCTGCGGCTGCAGCTGATCGTGACAGTATGCATGGCTCCCCCTGTCCCATCTTGTATGCATGGCTCCCCCTGTCACATCTTGTATGCATGGCTCACCCCCCATCTTTTATACATGGCTCCCCTGTTCCATCTTGTATGCATGGCTCCCCCTGTCCCATCTTGTATGCATGGCTCACCCCCCATCTTGTATACATGCTCACTCCCCCATCTTGTATACATGGCTCCCCTGTCTCATCTTGTATGCATGGCTCCCCTGGTCCCATCTTGTTTGCATGGCTCCCCCTGTCCCATATTGTATGCATGGCTCACCCCCCCATCTTGTATACATGGCTCACTCCCCCATCTTGTATACATGGCTCCCCTGTCTCATCTTGTATGCATGGCTCCCCTGGTCCCATCTTGTATGCATGGCTCTCCCTAGTCCCATCTTGTATGCAAGGCTCCCCTGTCCCATCTTGTATGCATGGCACCCCCGGTCCCATCTTGTATGCATGTCTCGGCTCCCCCCTCCCATCTTGTATGCATGGCTCAGCTCCCCCCATCTTGTATGCATGGCTCCCCCTGTCCCATCTTGTATGCATGGCTCCCCCTGTCCCATTTTGTATGCATGGCTCACCTCCCCATCTTGTATACATGCTCACTCCCCCATCTTGTATGCATGGCTCCCCTGTCTCATCTTGTATGCATGGCTCCCCTGGTCCCATCTTGTTTGCATGGCTCCCCCTGTCCCATATTGTATGCATGGCTCACCCCCCCATCTTGTATACATGGCTCACTCCCCCATCTTGTATACATGGCTCCCCTGTCTCATCTTGTATGCATGGCTCCCCTGGTCCCATCTTGTATGCATGGCTCTCCCTAGTCCCATCTTGTATGCAAGGCTCCCCTGTCCCATCTTGTAGGCATGGCTCCCCCGGTCCCATCTTGTATGCATGTCTCGGCTCCCCCCCTCCCATCTTGTATGCATGGCTCGGCTCCCCCCTCCCATCTTGTATGCATGGCTCAGCTCCCCCCATCTTGTATGCATGGCTCCCCCTGTCCCATCTTGTATGCATGGCTCCCCCTGTCCCATTTTGTATGTATGGCTCACTCCCCCATCTTGTATACATGGCTCCCCTGTCCCATCTTGTTTGCATGGCTCCCCCGTCCCATCTTGTTTGCATAGCTCCCCCGGTCCCATCTTGTATGCATGGCTCCCCAGTCCCATCTTGTATGCATGGCTCCCCAGTCCCATCTTTTATGCATGGCTCCCCAGTCCCATCTTGTATGCATGGCTCCCCTGTCTCATCTTGTATGCATGGCTCCCCTGGTCCCATCTTGTATGCATGGCTCTCCCTAGTCCCATCTTGTATGCAAGGCTCCCCTGTCCCATCTTGTAGGCATGGCTCCCCCGGTCCCATCTTGTATGCATGTCTCGGCTCCCCCCCTCCCATCTTGTATGCATGGCTCGGCTCCCCCCTCCCATCTTGTATGCATGGCTCAGCTCCCCCCATCTTGTATGCATGGCTCCCCCTGTCCCATCTTGTATGCATGGCTCCCCCTGTCCCATTTTGTATGTATGGCTCACTCCCCCATCTTGTATACATGGCTCCCCTGTCCCATCTTGTTTGCATGGCTCCCCCGTCCCATCTTGTTTGCATAGCTCCCCCGGTCCCATCTTGTATGCATGGCTCCCCAGTCCCATCTTGTATGCATGGCTCCCCAGTCCAATCTTTTATGCATGGCTCCCCAGTCCCATCTTGTATGCATGGCTCCCCAGTCCCATCTTGTATGCATGGCTCCCCCAGTCCCATCTTGCATGCATGGCTCCCCCGGTCCCATCTTGTATGCATGGCTCGGCTCCCCCTCCCATCTTGTATGCATGGCTCAGCTTCCCCCATCTTGTATGCATGGCTCCCCCTGTCCCATCTTGTATGTATGGCTCCCCCAGTCCCATCTTGCACGCATGGCTCCCCCGGTCCCATCTTGTATGCATGGCTCGGCTCCCCCTCCCATCTTGTATGCATGGCTCAGCTTCCCCCATCTTGTATGCATGGCTCCCCCTGTCCCATCTTGTATGTATGGCTCACCACCCCATCTTGTATAAATGGCTCCCCTGTCCCATCTTGTTTGCATGGCTCCCCCGTCCCATCTTGCTTGCATAGCTCCCCCGGTCCCATCTTGTATGCATGGCTCCCCAGTCCCATCTTGTATGCATGGCTACCCCGGTCCCATCTTGCATGCATGGCTCTCCCGGTCCCATCTTGTATGCATGGCTTGGTTCCCCCCCTCCCATCTTGTATGCATGGCTCGGCTCCCCCCTCCCATCTTGTATGCATGGCTCAGCTCCCCCCATCTTGTATGCATGGCTCCCCCTTTCCCATCTTGTATGCATGGCTCCCGGTCTCCCATTTTGTATGTATGGCTCACCCCCCATCTTGTATACATGGCTCCCCTGTCCCATCTTGTTTGCATGGCTCCCCCATCCCATCTTGTTTGCATAGCTCCCCCGGTCCCATCTTGTATGCATGGCTCCCCAGTCCCATCTTGTATGCATGGCTCCCCAGTCCCATCTTGTATACATGGCTCCCCAGTCCCATCTTGTATGCATGGCTCCCCAATCCCATCTTGTATGCATGGCTCAGCTTCCCCCATCTTGTATGCACGGCCTAGCTCCCCCCCATCTTGTATGCATGACAGCTCCCCCTCCCATCTTGTATGCATGGCTCAGCTCCCCACATCTTGTATGCATGGCTCAGCTCCCCCATCTTGTATGCATGGCTCCCCCATCCTCCTTCGTCCTACTTCTCCTCCCCATCCTCCTTCTCCTCCCCGTCCTCCTTCTCCTCCTTGTCTTCCTTTGTCCTCCTTCTCCTCCCCATCCTCCTTCTTCTCCCCATCCTACTTCTCCTCCTTCCTCTCCTCATTCTCCTTCTCCTTGTCCCCCTTCTCCTCCCCTGTTCTGCTTCATCCTCCCCATCCTTCCCCGGGCCGTCATACTCACCCTTCTCACAGCACACTGAACGGACTCCCTGCATCTCTGTCCCAACTCCCGGCGCTTCAGCTTCTTCCTGTGTGAGCGGTCACGTTGTACCGCTCATTAAGTTCATGAATATCCATCCATATTCATCACCTTAATGAGCGGTACCACGTGACCGCTGTGAGCACAGGACGAGCTGCCGGCGCTGAGACCAATGGAGCTGCCGGTACCACTGGAGGAGGTACTATTAGTCCATAGGGGAATAAATCGCCCGAAAAACACTCAACTGGAATTTGTCAACTATATCCATACAGGTGCAATTGCCAAGGATAAAGAGTGATGTAGGCTAAAGAGTAATTTTTAAAAGAATTTTTATTACAAAAAAATCATGAATAAAAACCTAATTAATGAACAGGGCTGAAAAAACCTCCATAAGGAGGGACAATAGATTCAGACACGGTGGTAAGTGTAAAGATGTATACACATGTGCTCATTCCTAATAATATACACTCACCGGCCACTTTATTAGGTACACCATGCTAGTAACGGGTTGGACCCCCTTTTGCCTTCAGAACTGCCTCAATTCTTCGTGGCATAGATTCAACAAGGTGCTGGAAGCATTCCTCAGAGATTTTGGTCCATATTGACATGATGGCATCACACAGTTGCCGCAGATTTGTCGGCTGCACATCCCAAAGATGCTCCATACAAGGCAGGATGGATCCATGCTTTCATGTTGTTTACGCCAAATTCTGACCCTACCATCCGAATGTCGCAGCAGAAATTGAGACTCATCAGACCAAGCAACGTTTTTCCAATCTTCTACTGTCCAATTTCGATGAGCTTGTACAAATTATAGCCTCAGTTTCCTGTTCTTAGCTGAAAGGAGTGGTACCCGGTGTGGTCTTCTGCTGCTGTAGCCCATCTGCCTCAAAGTTCGACGCACTGTGCGTTCAGAGATGCTCTTAGGCCTACCTTGGTTGTAACGGGTGGCGATTTGAGTCACTGTTGCCTTTCTATCAGCTCGAACCAGTCTGCCCATTCTCCTCTGACCTCTGGCATCAACAAGGCATTTCCGCCCACAGAACTGCCGCTCACTGGATTTTTTTTCTTTTTTGGACCATTCTCTGTAAACCCTAGAGATGGTTGTGTGTGAAAATCCCAGTAGATCAGCAGTTTCTGAAATACTCAGACCAGCCCTTCTGGCACCAACAACCATGCCACGTTCAAAGGCACTCAAATCACCTTTCTTCCCCATACTGATGCTCGGTTTGAACTGCAGGAGATTGTCTTGACCATGTCTACATGCCTAAATGCACTGAGTTGCCGCCATGTGATTGGCTGATTAGAAATTAAGTGTTAACAAGAAGTTGGACAGGTGTACCTAATAAAGTGGCCGGTGAGTGTATATAACCAAATAGTAACAAATGATGGAAATATATAAATATATTGACCAGTTTACGTATGAGAATACTGCTGTAATCAAAATAGCCACTATAACAGAACTGAAATTACTGTCTAAAATATCTAGGGAAACAGTCATATGCTTATATGCGTAAAAAACTATCATTAACTGGCACAAAGGATGATGTAAAAATACCTCAAATATGCACTAATAACGGCAAGATAATAATATCAAAGAAGATATAGAAACTGGAAGTCCTATCTTAATAGGTAAAGGGGTAGCTGTACATGCTGATAATAGAAGACCGCTATAATCCAATACAATACTAGGTATGTAGATACCACCGAAGTCGGCTAATGCAAAAAATAACAGTCTCCCATATTAAAGGTGCTCGCTATGCGGTAGAAATAATAACAATATTAGTGCCAGTAAATAGGAATATATTATATTAATATAAGAGCTTACCACCGAGGTGTGCTGTGTCTGACGTCCTCCCTCCCACCCAACGGGCACCGTTTCACTGATCGCTTCTTCCGGGGGCGTGTGCGGTGAGGGGTATCGACGCTACATAAATAGGCCGTGTGGGGATGTGATAGGATGCGCCTCCAGTGTTAATGGCGCATGCGTCAGGACTGTTCGTTCCCATGAATAAAGTGACTTCCGGGAGCTGCCTGCTGGAACGCAGTGGAACGCACTGCGGTCACCTGATAGGCACACCCGGAAGTCATTGGGAATCCGACCCGGCGCATGCGCACCTAGGAGCAGTGAAGATAAAATGAAATACAAGGGGAGGCGGATAATATACATAGGGCGACCGGGGAAAAAAACCAGAGCTGCGTATGAAAGATAGTATTGAAAATACGTAGTACACCATACATATAAAGTGAGAAAGTGCACGAATTATAAAGTGCCCACAGTGCAAATATTATTTATTGATGATAATAAATATAAATAAAAATCATAATCCATAATCATAACTACAATATTTACATTGAAATTAAGTGAAAAACCATATTTACACATTCATAATTTTGATGAATAACTGTCAATAATAACTATATTTGCTACAATATAAGATAAAGAATAATATATATATAGATAAATAAATATCCCAATTGATAAAAATATCCAAATATATATAAAAAAAATCTATAAACAAACTCAATACCAAAATACAATATACAGTACACATATAAATAATGCCGGTGATCCTTATAAATAAATATCCCAATTGATAAAAATATCCAAATATATATAAAAACACATCTATAGACAAACTCAATACCGAAATGCAATATACAGTACACATAGAAATAGTGCTGGTGATCCTTATACGCCCTTTTACATTTCTTTATCCTTTGCCTCTAAATGATGGCCTCAAAACGAACCTTGCCCCATAATCATCACTTGTAACCGGAATAGATATTCATCATAGCCAAAAATTTATAGCATCCTATATTCACAATCCCTCATTTCGGACACTTCTGCAAGGGATAAGAAAAGGTGTTAAAAACAAAATAAAATAACATAAGTAATACACATTAAAAAGGAACCCCAAACCTAGGATAAACCACTGAAGAGCAACCGAATAAACTACAAAAATGCATTGAATCCCAAATTTTCATTAAGACCTTGTGGTGTAAGTGTGCCCAGGCGGAAAATCCACTGGAGGAGGGTGAGCATGTCATCTTCAAGGAGGGTTGGAGTCGGGGGGAGTGAGGGGGGATGGTGGGTGGGTAGACGGTTGCCCCAGACTTAATATAAAAAAAACCTTGCTCAGGTGCCGCCCCCGCATGCTGCTGCCCTAAGTACGTGCCCTCACGTGCCTAGTGGCAAATACGGCCCTGCATATCTGCCTTCCTTTGGGCGAAGGCGGCTCTCAGGACTCTGAACATTTTTTACCTTTTGTGCATTACTGCCCTTTTCCAACATGGCGTCTTTGGTCTCATTTGGCACTTGTCTTCCTGCTATAAAACTCCACCACAGTCTTCAGTCTGTGCTAGATTATTCTGCTTTGCATCCAGCTCCTGATTACTCCCTGGCCTTGCACCTGCACCTGCTCCTGTGAACCTGTGTTGGAGATCCTGCCACTCTGCTCTGAGTTCCTGCTGCATACACCAGTGTTCAGTAATCCTCCTTCATCTGCTGCTTGTGTTACTTCCATCTGCATTTGTTGGACATGTAAGCTGTTGCTGCTCTGCAAAACCTGAGACTATTAACCAGGCCCCCTGGTTGAGCTAAGATATGATTTGAACTGCGTTATAGCATATCTATCTGTGTCTGGACTAAGTCAAGGATCTATTCGTGTCAAGTTTTCCTCAAGAATAACTGTGCTTCATAGACTTTCTGTTTGTTTGCATCTACCTCTGAAGTTTCCTGTTGACTGCTAAGCTGCGTTTATTATTTGCACCAAGTGTTGTGGACTTGAGTTTCTCTCTGCACCTGTTTGAATCACCGTGTGATAATATAAACTTTACCACTTATAAAACTGTATCCTGTTGTCTTGTTCCACGCAAAGAGTCTCCTGAATTATTCCCTATAATTATTACAGCGGCTTGCACTTTCATAGTCTTTGCTTCGGCACGTGCTCTTATAAGCTGTTCACTGAGGGTAGATAATTTTGATGCACTTGATCTGGATGAGTGCTGTGAGTGCTTAGTGGGTCTGGATTTGCGCGATGACACTTCTGACAGCTGCGCGATTTTTGCTTCTGTTTTATTCACGATGTTGCGCACAGTGCAGTCTCATTCAGAACTGAGTTGTTGAAAGCTCTGAAGTTCCTATAGACTCTGATGTGTTTAGTCTCACCAAGACAAAGGTATATTTCTCACAAGTGTCCTTGAAAGACTGGTATGCTGAGTACAATCGTTCCAGGGCTCCCTCTGGTGGTAACTCAGGAGCACCAATCATAGATAAGACAGTCACTTGATTCTGCACCCTTTCCCATAGGGAAGTTACACTAGAAAGTAATTCACATTTGGCGGCTTCTAGATTGTCTTTGACCTTCCATGTAGGTTTAGTCAAGCGTTTGGATCCTTCACTGAAGGCTGCATGAGATCCTGTGTCTTTTTCTTGCTATTGTAAGTCAGGCAGAGAAATAGAGATTTTTCCTGTATTTGCCATTATACACAGGAATGCAAAGGTCGGGGCTATTCTGCTCCTAGCTGCAGAGGAGCTCACATACAATGTTGCAATTTAGAAATGTAACACCCTAGGAAGCCGGTTGTTATAGTGGTGTTGCCTTCCTCTCGGGGAGAGTGATGCCATGCCTGGAAACAAGGAGGATCCTTTTAACAGGTGACACATATACATGAAACATATTCTGATCCCAGGCCTGAAGGGGGAGCTCTGACCCGGTTTCACGGTGGCTTCCCTTGATATTCTTGCTTGGGGGAGGTGTTAGAGAGTAGTTAGAGAGAAGAGTTGGAGAGGAGAGCTGGAGCTGTGCAGACGAGAGGTTTTGCAGCTCCTGACCAGGAGTGGAGGAGTGTTATGACCCCAGTGGACAGGGTCTCAGAGGAACGTGTAAGTCTGCAAGATACAAAAATCCAGCTCATAGGGCTGTGGTAACTGGGTTGACCAAATAGCTACTCCTAACGCCAACACTAGAAGTAGCCGGGGATCATGCCTACGGTGATCACTAGATGACTCGCGCCAGCCGGAGAATCTAACTACCCCTAGGAGAAGAAAACAAAGACCTCTCTTGCCTCCAGAGAAAGGAACCCCAAAGCAAGATACAAGCCCCCCACAAATAATAACGGTGAGGTAAGAGGAAATGACAAACACAGAAATGAACCAGGTTCAGCAAAGAGAGGCCAGCTTACTAATAGCAGAATATAGCAAGATAACTTATCTGGTCAACAAAAACCCTATAAAAATCCACGCTGGAGATTCAAGAACCCCCGAACCGTCTAACGGTCCGGGGGGAGAACACCAGCCCCCTAGAGCTTCCAGCAAAGGTCAGGATACAGATAGGAACAAGCTGGACAAAAATACCAAACAAAACAAAAGCAAAAAGCAAAGAATCAGACTTAGCTTGAAAAACAGGAACCAGGATCAGAGGACAAGAGCACAACAGATTAGCTCTGATTTCAACGATGCCAGGCATTGAACTGAAGGTCCAGGGAGCTTATATAGCAACGCCCCTGAACTAACGGCCCAGGTGAGGATATAGGAAAAGACAGACGCTCCAGAGTCAAATCACTAATGACCACTAGAGGGAGCAAAAAGCAAAATCACAACAGTACCCCCCCTTAGTGAGGGGTCACCGAACCCTCACCACGACCACCAGGGCGATCAGGATGAGCGGCGTGGAAGGCACGAACTAAATCGGCCGCATGAACATCAGAGGCGACCACCCAGGAATTATCTTCCTGACCATAGCCCTTCCACTTGACCAGGTACTGAAGCCTCCGCCTGGAGAGACGAGAATCCAAGATCTTCTCCACCACGTACTCCAACTCGCCCTCAACCAACACCGGAGCAGGAGGCTCAGCAGAAGGAACCACAGGCACAACGTACCGCCGCAACAAGGACCTATGAAACACGTTGTGGATAGCAAACGACACAGGTAGATCCAGGCGAAAGGATACAGGATTAAGAATTTCCAATATCTTGTAAGGACCAATAAAACGAGGTTTAAATTTGGGAGAGGAAACCTTCATAGGAACAAAGCGGGAAGAAAGCCACACCAAATCCCCAACACGTAGTCGGGGACCCACACCGTGGCGGCGGTTGGCAAAGCGCTGAGCCCTCTCCTGTGACAACTTCAAGTTGTCCACCACAAGATTCCAGATCCGCTGCAACCTATCCACCACAGAATCCACCCCAGGGCAGTCAGAAGGTTCCACATGACCCGAAGAAAAACGAGGGTGGAAACCAGAGTTGCAGAAAAACGGCGAAACCAAGGTGGCGGAACTAGCCCGATTATTAAGGGCAAACTCAGCTAACGGCAAGAAGGTCACCCAATCGTCCTGATCAGCAGAGACAAAACACCTCAAATAAGCCTCCAAAGTCTGATTAGTTCGCTCCGTCTGTCCATTAGTCTGAGGATGGAAAGCAGACGAAAACGACAAGTCAATGCCCATCCTACTACAAAAGGATCGCCAGAATCTGGAAACGAACTGGGATCCTCTGTCTGACACAATATTCTCAGGGATGCCGTGCAAATGAACCACGTTCTGGAAAAACACAGGAACCAGATCGGAAGAGGAAGGCAGTTTAGGCAAAGGAACCAAATGGACCATCTTGGAGAAGCGATCACATATCACCCAGATAACAGACATGCCCTGAGACACCGGAAGATCAGAAATGAAATCCATGGAGATATGTGTCCAAGGTCTCTTAGGGACAGGCAAGGGCAAGAGCAACCCGCTGGCACGAGAACAGCAAGGCTTAGCTCGAGCACAAGTCCCACAGGACTGTACAAATGACCGCACATCCCTAGACAAGGAAGGCCACCAAAAGGATCTGGCCACCAGATCTCTGGTGCAAAAAATTCCTGGGTGACCTGCCAACACCGAGGAATGAACCTCGGAAATGACTCTGCTGGTCCACTTATCAGGCACAAACAGTCTGTCAGGTGGACAAGAATCAGGCCTATCAGCCTGAAATCTCTGCAACACACGTCGCAGATCAGGAGAAATAGCTGACAAGATAATACCATCCTTAAGAATACCAACAGGTTCAGCGACTCCAGGAGCATCAGGCACAAAGCTCCTGGAAAGAGCATCGGCCTTCACATTCTTTGAACCTGGTAAATACGAGACAACAAAGTCAAAACGGGAGAAAAACAATGACCAGCGGGCCTGTCTAGGATTCAGGCGTTTAGCAGACTCGAGATACATCAGATTTTTGTGATCAGTCAAGACCACCACACGATGCTTAGCACCCTCGAGCCAATGACGCCACTCCTCAAATGCCCATTTCATGGCCAACAACTCCCGATTGCCCACATCATAATTTCGCTCCGCAGGCGAAAACTTCCTAGAGAAAAAGGCGCAAGGTCTCATAACAGAGCAACCAGGGCCTCTCTGCGACAAAACGGCCCCTGCTCCAATCTCTGAAGCATCCACCTCAACTTGAAAGGGAAGCGAGACATCAGGCTGGCACAAAACAGGCGCCGAAGTAAACCGACGTTTCAACTCCTGGAAAGCCTCCACGGCAGCAGGAGCCCAATTAACCACATCGGAGCCCTTCTTGGTCATATCCGTCAAAGGTTTCACAATGCTAGAAAAGTTAGCGATAAAACGACGGTAGAAGTTAGCGAAACCCAAGAACTTCTGAAGACTCTTAACTGACGAGGGCTGAGTCCAATCAAGAATAGCTCGGACCTTGACTGGGTCCATCTCCACAGCAGAAGGGGAAAAAATGAACCCCAAAAAGGGAACCTTCTGTACACCAAAAAGACACTTTGAGCCCTTGACAAACAAAGAATTTTCACGCAAAATTTTAAAGACCATCCTGACCTGCTCCACATGCGAGTCCCAATTATCAGAAAAAACCAGAATATCATCCAGATAAACGATCAGAAATTTATCCAGATAGTTCCGGAAAATGTCATGCATAAAGGACTGAAAAACTGAAGGGGCATTAGAGAGCCCAAAAGGCATCACCAAGTACTCAAAATGACCTTCGGGCGTATTGAATGCGGTTTTCCATTCATCCCCTTGCTTAATGCGCACAAGGTTGTACGCACCACGAAGGTCTATCTTGGTAAACCACTTGGCACCTTTAATCCGGGCAAACAAGTCAGACAACAGCGGCAAAGGATACTGAAATTTGACAGTGATCTTATTTAAAAGCCGATAGTCAATACAAGGCCTCAAAGATACGTCCTTTTTAGCCACAAAAAAGAATCCCGCACCAAGAGGGGAAGAAGACGGACGGATGTGTCCTTTCTCCAGAGACTCCTTGATATATGAACGCATAGCGGTATGTTCAGGTATCGACAGATTAAACAGTCTTCCCTTAGGAAATTTACTGCCTGGAATCAAATCTATTGCACAGTCACATTCCCTATGAGGAGGCAATGCACTGGACCTGGACTCGCTAAAGACATCCTGATAATCAGACAAGTACTCCGGAACTTCCGAAGGCGTAGAAGAAGCAATAGACACAGGCAGGGAATCCTCATGAATACCACGACAGCCCCAACTAGACACTGACATAGCCTTCCAGTCAAGGACTGGATTATGGGTCTGTAACCATGGCAGCCCCAAAACAACCAAATCATGCATTTTATGTAGAACGAGAAAACGTATCACCTCGCGGTGTTCAGGAGTCATGCACATGGTAACCTGTGTCCAATACTGCGGCTTATTTTCTGCCAATGGCGTAGCATCAATACCCCTAAGAGGGATAGGATTTTCTAATGGTTCAAGAATAAAACCACAGCGCTTAGCAAATGAGAGATCCATAAGACTCAGGGCAGCACCTGAATCTACAAACGCCATGACAGGATAAGATGACAGTGAGCAAATCAAAGTTACAGACAGAATAAACTTAGGATGCAAATTACCAACGGTGACAGGACTAACAACCTTAGATATACGTTTAGAGCATGCTGAGATAACATGTGTAGAATCACCACAGTAGTAGCACAAGCCATTCCGGTGTCTATGAATTTTCCTCTCATTTCTAGTCAGGATTCTATCACATTGCATCAAATCAGGTGTCCGTTCAGACAACACCATGAGGGAATTTGCGGTTTTTCTATCACATTGCATCACATCAGGTGTCTGTTCAGACAACAACATGAGGGAATTTGCGGTTTTGCGCTCCCGCAACCGCCGGTCAATTTGAATAGCCAGGGACATGGTATCATTCAGACCTGTGGGAATGGGAAAACCCACCATAACATTCTTAATGGCCTCAGAAAGGCCATTTCTAAAATTAGCGGCCAGTGCACACTCGTTCCAATGTGTCAGCACGGACCATTTTCGAAATTTTTGGCAATACACCTCAGCCTCGTCCTGGCCCTGAGACATAGCCAGCAAGGCTTTCTCTGCCTGAATCTCAAGATTGGGTTCCTCATAAAGTAAACCGAGCGCCAGAAAAAACGCATCAATATCAGCCAATGCCGGATCTCCTGGCGCCAACGAAAAAGCCCAATCCTGAGGGTCACCCCGTAAGAATGAAATAACAATTTTTACTTGTTGAGCAGAGTCTCCAGACGAACAAGGTTTCAGGGACAAAAATAATTTACAATTATTCCTGAAATTCCTAAACTTAAATCGGTCTCCTGAAAACAGTTCAGGAATCGGAATCTTGGGTTCAGACCTAGGATTTCTGGTAACATAATCTTGTATACCCTGCACACGAGCGGCAAGCTGGTCCACACTTGTAATCAAGGTCTGGACATTCATGTCTGCAGCAAGCTTAAGCCACTCTGAGGTAAAGGGGAAAAGAAAAAAAAAAAATGAGAGAGGGAAAAAAAAACCTCAAAATTTTCTTTCTTATAATCCCACTTCTGCAATGCATTAAACATTTAATACTGGCCTGGCATACTGTTATGACCCCAGTGGACAGGGTCTCAGAGGAACGTGTAAGTCTGCAAGATACAAAAATCCAGCTCATAGGGCTGTGGTAACTGGGTTGACCAAATAGCTACTCCTAACGCCAACACTAGAAGTAGCCGGGGATCATGCCTACGGTGATCGCTAGATGACTCGCGCCAGCCGGAGAATCTAACTACCCCTAGGAGAAGAAAACAAAGACCTCTCTTGCCTCCAGAGAAAGGAACCCCAAAGCAAGATACAAGCCCCCCACAAATAATAACGGTGAGGTAAGAGGAAATGACAAACACAGAAATGAACCAGGTTCAGCAAAGAGAGGCCAGCTTACTAATAGCAGAATATAGCAAGATAACTTATCTGGTCAACAAAAACCCTATAAAAATCCACGCTGGAGATTCAAGAACCCCCGAACCGTCTAACGGTCCGGGGGGAGAACACCAGCCCCCTAGAGCTTCCAGCAAAGGTCAGGATACAGATAGGAACAAGCTGGACAAAAATACCAAACAAAACAAAAGCAAAAAGCAAAGAATCAGACTTAGCTTGAAAAACAGGAACCAGGATCAGAGGACAAGAGCACAACAGATTAGCTCTGATTTCAATGATGCCAGGCATTGAACTGAAGGTCCAGGGAGCTTATATAGCAACGCCCCTGAACTAACGGCCCAGGTGAGGATATAGGAAAAGACAGACGCTCCAGAGTCAAAATCACAACAGAGGAGTCAGACAAAGTTGTATTTGTGGAACTTGCGAGGGGAAAGAAAGCACAGGAGAAGTGAGGAGCTGGAGGGGAGCTGCGACTGGGCTCCCTCCATGCTGAAGCGCAGTAACTGGACACCAGGAGTCCAAGGCTGTGTGGGACTGTATGCCCCACAGCAGAAACCTGAGAGCAGGAGAATTCAAGTCGTCTCTCCACAACCACACCCGAAGGCATAGGAACATATAGAGCCCAGAGTCGCACTCAGAGACACATGTAAAAAGGCTCGCGTTGCCTGCCATGCAGGTACTGTCCTACATATAGGACAGAAAGAGAGGACCTTTTTCAGAAGGCATAGGCAACAAGGGACACACACAACAGTGCAGGAAGGAAGGCTTTCAACCCCACCTGCAAGGGGGATTCCTAATTGCTTCCAGGCTGGCCGGACCTCACCATCACCTGTGATCCGTACCCTGGATTGCGGCAGACTACCATCAGTAAAAGGTAAAGAGACTGCATCCCTGTGTTTGATTCTTTCTGGCACTACACCATCTACCATCTTTACCCACTACATTGGGAGCCCTGGGGATCCAGCTTCACCTGGGGGAAGCTATACTATCCCTGCTGCAGTACCATCATTCCCAGTGGACCCCTTTAAGCAGCGTCGGTCATCCCTGACTGAATACCACTGGTTGCATCGCGAACATTCTTTATTCCACAACCCCTTTAAAGTCCTTCCCTTTAACTTGAATGTCTAGAGCCACCAACCGGGTCGCTGCCACCGTGACCACCCCTTTAACAACCACCGGACCCAGTACCAAATATCCCCTAGGCCCTAGAGAGTGCTCCATAAGCAGCACAGGCAGTATCTGCATACTCTATGAAGGTGCTGTATCTTCACAATTAGCTTTATAGATGTTCCTTTCTCTGGACTGTAAGCTGTATACTGTTCTTGGTGGCAGGCCACTCTTTTCACTATTCTGACTCTTCAAGGCAGTATGAGTCTCTAAATGCTTAGCCATCAATCCCTTAGATAACTGTATGATTGTTGTACTCACATGCCAGGCGTCCTCAGATAGTGTCAACTCAGCCGTACTGACTTGTAATAAAAGTCAAGGAGAAACAGAGTTGATATTCTCTGAAATCTTGTATTAAGTACAATGCAGCAGGGGGAAAGAGTAATCCCAAACAGAGAAGTATACATGTGCATCCAAAGATGGCTACAGCAAACTGATAATGAAGAAGGGAGGAGCAAGGTCTAGCATCATCAACTACAGGAGAGACAAAGGGACAAACTTCAGAGGGAAAGCTTCTCCCTAGCAACAGCAGAATTAAATGCATAACACAGAAAATACACAAGTTGTTCCCATTCCTGGGACACAGCAATGATGATGCTGGGGATGATGAGGTCCTAGACCCACACATGAAGCAGAGGTCATCCTATTGACATGCACTGTTTGGAGGAAGAGGAGGTGACCACGCTGGCACAACAGGATAAGGAGGAGGAACAGAGCCAATGCACACTTTTATCAGGCCTGTTGTCCACACATGGCTCGGAGGGCGGGTTACTGTCCTAACATTGGCCAGGTACCCAACTGTATAGGCAGGGGACAGGTTGAGAGAATGATTATGATGATGAGGAGGTGGGGGAGGAGGAACAACCATTTTCACAGCAGTGTGGCACTAAAATCAGATCACGAGCATCACTGGTGCATGGCTGGGGGATACAGAGTACCCAGACGATATACATTCCACTGAGGACAGCTTGTCATTGTCTCTGGACACTGGACAGCCTAGGACACATGAGCCAATAAATGCTGCTGTGCCTGTGGAATGACCACCGAGTTGCCTGTATTGTTACCAGTGCAGATTACTGGGTAGCCACCCTGATGGATCCCCGCTACAAGGACAATGTACCATCATTACTTCCGTCACTGGAGAGGGATCGCAAAATGCTTGAATACAAGCACACGATGGTAGAAAAACTACTAACTGCTTTCCACCTGACAGCGGGGGCTCAGTGGAACAATAAGGCAGAGAAGGAAGTCACCAACGCAGCTGGGGTGCCACAACATTCAGCACCACCATCTGATATGGTCAGTATTAGCAGGAGGCAGTGTTACAACAACATGGTGGAAGAGTATGCAGCGCCCCAAAGTCCTGGTCGTTGCAGTGCTGTGGCTTCGCCGCTAAGGGGAGCCATGGTACGTTCGATGGCACTGAAGGAGTTCCTCCAATCAGGTATCACAGACACCAATATGTTTCACAGCTGGGCCTCCGGGGGAAGCTAAGGGTGCTATTCATTAGGCCACTCCCCACCATAGTGGGTAAACTGGGGGTCAGGCAGGAAGTTAGAGAGAACGCTGACGGGATTGAACGGAGCAACACCCTGTGGCAGGGGGTGTTGTGAAGGGAGAGACTGTAGGGTCTCTGCCAGGGGTGGGATCCTGGCAGAGGCTTGGCATTGAAAGAACGTAACGGGTCCGCGCAGGCTCCTGGAAGCGGCGGGACTCAAGGAAAGGACTAGAAGCGAGACAGATTGTGCTGAGTGAGAAACGAGATCAAGCAGAAGGAGAATACCAGCAGGGGTTGTGCTGAAAGAGGCAGCACCTTGCTGAGGCGCAATACCGGTGGCCGGAACGCCGAGGGAGTGGATTAGAATACAGCTTCAAGCCATACTCCAAACAGCGGCAGGACAGTCGGTCTCAGGCGGGCTGTCTACCACATATCACCTATGAAGTCTTGGGGGGCAATTGCGGGAGAGGGGCGTCTCTAGGGTCCCGGAAGAACTCCAGGCCTACCTGACAAACGGGTGCCATTCCAACCTGAATACAGGGAAGGGGTGGATTACAGAGGAACATCAAATCGAGTTGTGAGGGAACTTAAGAAACAGACACAACCGTTGTGGGGTCACTTTCCGTGAGCACAGCAGGGAAGGACTACAACACATAGCGCTAAGAAGGAAGGCACAGATTTCCACCTGAGAGGAGAACTCTGGAGGTGCCATTGGACCGGCCGGACTTGCGTAGCCTGGTGAACCGTATTCTGGACTGAGGACTCAGAGATCTCCAGTAAAGAGGTAAAGAGACTGCAACCTGGTGTCCTCGTTATTTACCGCGACTTACACCCCACAACCGCACCGCTACATCGCTACCATTACTACCACTTATTACACCGGACGTCCCCCACTGACGGACAGGGCCACGGACCGGGTCTAGCCACCGTGACAACCCCGAGACTGAGACCCAGAGGCCCGGCTCCGGGTACCCCTCGGCCCTGCGGCGGTGTGGGGGCGCTCCAACTTGGCGTCACGAACAGGATCTACTTAAGCCTGAAGAATCAGGTCATGTGTGCCTAGAGACTGTGATTTGTTGTGCTTGGACTGTACTTTATTACAAAGACTGTGCTGCGCCAGTTGCCGCCAAAATCCGCCGCCATTGCAGCGCTGAGGAGAGCGCAGGAAGAGAAGCGGGGCGTGGAGTGGGCGTAGACGAGCTGGAGAGCGCGAAGAATAATGGCCGCCCAGTCTAAATATTTCTGTGCAGTGAGGACGTGTCCGTCAGCAGCAGAGATCCGCCTCCTAATCCTTAATGGGGGGCGGAAGCAGAGAAAACGAAACTGCTCACGCAGGAGAGAGCGGGAAAAAGACCAGGAAGCGACCCACGTGGAGGACGCTATGGCCAGCAGCTCCGAACCCGACAGCGGGGTTGAAGTGGAAGTCTCCCCTGACTACCCGGATGAGCCCAGCAGCCTGTCCTCCGTGGATAACACCAAATTCCTGAGAGCCGAGATGGAGGATTTATATAACCAGCTCCTCCAACTGCATGTAAGAGTCCAGGCCCCGCATCAGGTGGGACCGGCAGTGGATTCCCGGACATCGGAAGAACCAGCGGGACCTGTTGCGGAAAGTGGAATCGTACCAGTGGGTGAGTCCGCCGATCCTGCCCCACCAGCAGAGGGTGTGTTAGTGGGTCCCGTAGCAGCACCACCTCTCCCGGGGACCCATAGACTTCAGCGTCTGTTACCATGGGAGGAAGCCACGGGCATGGAACACCGTATGCGAGCCCCAATCACCCCTACTCCCTTGCCGTGTGAGGTCAGCGCAGAGCGCACGGTGTGCCGCTGGGTGAACCCTGGATCCAATCTCATGGGGTTCCCCGGGGTGGAGACCCAAAAGGGAGAAATGGTACAGGCCCTAAGCTGGGAAGAATACCAGATCCAGCTAGAACAGCGGTGGCGAGAGGAAGAGGAAACACATCAGGCTAAACGGGAGGCCTACCATCAAAAAGATTTGGCGGTCAAGGATCGGGCCCGTAAGGACCCCACCACTCACCAGGCCCCGCGCAGGCAGGGCATCATCACCATCTTTAAGCTCCGAGGAGGCTGGGGCTTTATTAAGGAACCGGGGCTATATGCGGAGATCTTTGTCAACCGACGGGATGTTGAGTCACACCTTAGAGAGGGCCACCCCGATCGGGACCTCTACCCGGGGGATAGCGTTACTTACACCCGGCATTTTGGGGAAAAGGGGTGGTTTGCTCTGAACGTCTACAAGAAAGAGAAACCAGCCCCTGTAGCCAAGGTGCCACCGTGTGATCGATCCGTAACCACCCCGGTCGCCCCCACCTGTTTGATCACAGAACCTGCGATCTGCCGCATGACCCCCGCAACCACCGTGGTGACCAAGGAAGTGCCTTTCCAAGTGACCAATGTTCCTGATGTACCAGCGCAGAAAGACGTGGGAACGCAGACCCTCATCACCGCACACGATCTGGTTGTGCAACAGACCCGCACCCATGGGGTGTACCTGGCCGCGGGAGTGAATCTGGAACCTGACCTGCCTGTATTGCAGGGGTTCCCCCGCCAGGTGGCGCCTCGTGGAGGATTCTGAATTGAATGCTCTTTATGAAAATGTAAATAGTTACTGTTTGTTCTTTTAAGTTGCTGCTAAACCCGTCCAGGGTTAATGGATCCCTCTGTTGACCCGGGATCCCCTTTGTTTGTTTTTCCTTTTCTTGAAGTTTTTGCACAAAGTTATACAAACTGCAGTAATCATGGACTGTGCATGATTCGAACGTTCATGTAAATAGTTTGCACCTTCTTAAAGGTGCTCCCTACTGGTTTTAGCCAAAGACGCTTTGCGAAGATATTTGCCCTATTGGTTTGAGCCAAAGACACTTTGTGAAGATACCTTTTCTACTGGTTCTAGTTAAAGACACTTTGCGAAGATACCATACCGGAACCTTTGCATGGACTGGTAGGCTGAGGAGACGAGCTACCTCAGAAAGACTTGGTCCCCTCTTAAAGGGGATGTGAAGAATTGAACTTGAGAACGATACTGTTGCAGAACAGTAATGCCATGATGATGCTTTGAAAAGAAATGTAACTGTTTTACATGAAAAGTTATATGTGTTGAATTTGTTTGAATTGTGAAATCTAAAAATAATGTTTTGCAGAAAGAAAAGATGCAGAGAGCCCGTAGGGGTAGAGATAGAGATCTGCATAGCTGAAAGTAAGGAAGTAATGATGAAGGTGAGGATAGAAGGTCAACCCTGCGTCCCCATAGAAAGTTACTTTGTTACTAAGGACAGAAGGCGAACCCGTAGGGGTTAGAGAGTGAGTCCTTAAAGGAGCCGAGTAGAGCTGGCTCAGAGTTCTCTAAAAAGAAAGGAATGTTATGTCTATACTATGTATAGTAGCGAAAGGCAGTAGGCCCTGGCTGAACGGGGCGGTCCTGTAAAAGAAAGGAGAGGCAGTAGGTCTGGTGCCATAGGGACAGGCGGTCCTGCAGGTTCAAAGTAGGAGAATGTGAAGTTACCTTACCCTGTAATGTGATTATAGGAAGGCCTTTGGTAAACTAAGAGTGTATGTTTCTTAAAGGCAATGTTAATTTATTGTTCCAGAATTTGCACTAAGTAGAATACCCGGTTGGGTAACAGGAGTTATGCATAGCCTGTAATTTATAATGTTGACCATGTTTGTAACGTTAAAAGTGTCCTCACCTCCCATAAAGGGAAGCCTGTTCAAGTATGCTTATTGTTTTACACTCAACAAAATTGTATGTCTTTTTGCTAATCTGTATTGTTGTTTTTCTTCCCAGTCCCGGAGTACTGTGTTTAACCAGGGGGGAGTGCAGCGCCCCAGAGTCCTGGTCGTTGCAGTGCTGTGGCTTCGCCGCTAAGGGGAGCCATGGTACGTTCGATGGCACTGAAGGAGTTCCTCCAATCAGGTATCACAGACACCAATATGTTTCACAGCTGGGCCTCCGGGGGGAGCTAAGGGTGCTATTCATTAGGCCACTCCCCACCATAGTGGGTAAACTGGGGGTCAGGCAGGAAGTTAGAGAGAACGCTGACGGGATTGAACGGAGCAACACCCTGTGGCAGGGGGTGTTGTGAAGGGAGAGACTGTAGGGTCTCTGCCAGGGGTGGGATCCTGGCAGAGGCTTGGCATTGAAAGAACGTAACGGGTCCGCGCAGGCTCCTGGAAGCGGCGGGACTCAAGGAAAGGACTAGAAGCGAGACAGATTGTGCTGAGTGAGAAACGAGATCAAGCAGAAGGAGAATACCAGCAGGGGTTGTGCTGAAAGAGGCAGCACCTTGCTGAGGCGCAATACCGGTGGCCGGAACGCCGAGGGAGTGGATTAGAATACAGCTTCAAGCCATACTCCAAACAGCGGCAGGACAGTCGGTCTCAGGCGGGCTGTCTACCACATATCACCTATGAAGTCTTGGGGGGCAATTGCGGGAGAGGGGCGTCTCTAGGGTCCCGGAAGAACTCCAGGCCTACCTGACAAACGGGTGCCATTCCAACCTGAATACAGGGAAGGGGTGGATTACAGAGGAACATCAAATCGAGTTGTGAGGGAACTTAAGAAACAGACACAACCGTTGTGGGGTCACTTTCCGTGAGCACAGCAGGGAAGGACTACAACACATAGCGCTAAGAAGGAAGGCACAGATTTCCACCTGAGAGGAGAACTCTGGAGGTGCCATTGGACCGGCCGGACTTGCGTAGCCTGGTGAACCGTATTCTGGACTGAGGACTCAGAGATCTCCAGTAAAGAGGTAAAGAGACTGCAACCTGGTGTCCTCGTTATTTACCGCGACTTACACCCCACAACCGCACCGCTACATCGCTACCATTACTACCACTTATTACACCGGACGTCCCCCACTGACGGACAGGGCCACGGACCGGGTCTAGCCACCGTGACAACCCCGAGACTAAGACCCAGAGGCCCGGCTCCGGGTACCCCTCGGCCCTGCGGCGGTGTGGGGGCGCTCCAACTACCTGCCAACACGTCTCCACGTACTAACAGATGGGCCTGCTCCATTTGACTTCTTGGTCGCCAAATTAGACACATGGCCTGAGCTTGCCCTTTATGCCATGACCTGCCCTGCAGCAAGTGTACTGTCAGATTGAGTGTTTAGCACGGCAGGGGGCGTCATCATCACAAACAGATGCATCCGCCTGTCCACAACCAACATAGGTAATACATTCTTTTATAAATATATATATATATTCTTTAAAATGAACCAGGCGTGGATCCCACAGGACTTGTCCATACCTTTTGGATGATTAGACAACTATACCAGCCGCACCCAGCCAGTCTTCAACTGTATTTGCCATTCGTTTCATAAATATACACAAAAAACTGTGTTGGCTAGCTCTTTGGTACACCATTCTACTACAAGCTTTTCATTGGCGGCATTTGGAACATATGCTACTGGAGCAGACATTTTGGAGTTGTGGGGGTGCTCTACCTCCATGTTCTTTGGCTGAAATTTGGAAGCTGCTTCTGAGGATATTCTCTGCCCCATGGTGTATGGGTGACATTTTTAACTGGACTGGAAGTAGCAAGCCTCAGTCTCTGTGATGGGCATGGTTAACATTTTTGTTATTCATTTACTTCCTATTTTGCCATAATTGCTATGTTGACAGAATCCCTTTACGTTATTTCTCTTTTTCACCTTTGTTTGCTGGGCAATAGTCCTGCTCTTACCCCTGTTTAGCTTCCCTTTGCAGCCCCTAGTCCTCACTATGACCATATTTGAGCCATTTTAAAGCACTGTAGTTTGAGTCCCTCATTAACTTCTATTGAGTTCAGGTCCAGGGTTAAATTCGAAGTCAAGCTTGGACCCAAACCCAAATGTTTACTGTATGTTCGTCTAATCCGGCGAACCTTAACATCCACGGGTTCACTCTTCTCTATTTAGACCATGTGCTGCTTTTCTTAGTTTGGAGTATATTTTCTGCTTCACCCTTGTTTCTCCTATCTATGAGAATGCTGTTACAGGAGCCATCACTCCGTCTTACATTAATATGCGGTGAAATCTGTCTCACCTTCCTTCACACTGCACTGAAAGAACAAGCTGACATCTGTCACTTAGTGCTTTTTCCAGCCTGTCAGTAGGAAGCGGCTGCTGTTGTGCCTCTGTATCACCCATGTTATTTTTCCTGTCAATTTTAATATTGCCACCATAAAAAGTTATACATTTAAAGGGCAGGTTACATAACTTCTCAAAAAGAAACTGGTTGAAACCATAATTTCCCAAGTGAATTCTCTTCTGTCATCCTGATTTCGTCCTCTTGTAGACTTCGGTTTAGAATAGCAGAATAGTGACTGCAGCTCTGGGGTATAATACAGGACGTAACTCAGGATCAGTACAGGATCAGTAATGTAATATATGTACACAGTGACTGCACCAGCAGAATAGTGAGTGCAGCTCTGGGGTATAATACAGGATGTAACCCAGGATCAGTAATGTAATGTATAGTATGTACACACTGACTGCACCAGCAGAATAGTGAGTGCAGCTCTGGGGTATAATACAGGATGTAACTCAGGATCAGTACAGGATCAGTAATGTAATGTATGTACACACTGACTGCGCCAGCAGAATAGTGAGTGCAGCTCTGCTCAGCTACTGCTCATTGTGGTAATTATTGGTGTGTTCGTTGCTGATCCTGCTGTGTGCTCCTGAGCTCCAGTGAACCACCAGCTCTCCACCCGGGGACCTGCTCTCTCTCTTACCCAGGGAGGGAGTGGGTTTCCTGGGATGAGAGAAGGAGCCAAGTCCCAGGCTTCTGCTTCCCGGGCCAGGCCGGCGGGGGGCAGAATAAACCAGCAACCGGCCTGCACATCAGAGGACTCGGGGGTGAGATGCTCCAACAGGAGTTACAGCAAGGTGGCTCCTACTCCCCCAGGTCTGCAGAGACCCAGAGAAGCCACAAGGCTTCCAACATGGAAGAGAAGCCTGCTAGCGTGCAAGATGGCGGTCCCTCCGGAGGAAAGCTGAGTGCTCACGGAGGTGAGGCCAACCTCACTGAGGAAGGTTGGGGGCTGCAGAGACCCCAGGAGTCTGTGTTCACCTATGGCTCCCAGATCATGAGCCACCTCCGTGAGGATGAAGAAGCGAGCAAGACCATCAGGAGGCTCTGGGAGGAGCTGCACTGCACAAGCAACAAAGCTGCATATTCCTCTAAACCGGGGAAGATGCAACTCCAGGTGGAGGTAAGGAGACTGAAACATGAACTTAATGAGCTTGAAGTGAGAAAGCATTTATCAGAGAGAAGAGTGGTCCCTTCAAGGAAAATCTAATGAATGAGCACAGATTTAGAGAAATGGCTGATAACAGAGAGCAAAGACAGATGGGGCTGAGAGCCTGGTGGATGATGATGATGATGATAACCAGCAGAAAGCCCCACCTGGCAGCCTGCAAAGTCACCTGCAGGCCACATGCAGCGAGCTCCCTGCAGGACAGGCTGGCTCTGGGGAGGACAGTGACAACAGTGGCCAGGGAGGTGCGCTAATGGCAGAGATAAAGCTCCTGGAGCCCCCAGTGTGCCTTCAGAACTTCCATCTTAGTGATGATTTACCAGAGGAGGCACCTGGGGGGCCAGAAGAAAAAGGTAAAGAAGACCACCAAGCCAAAGCTGCAAGAAGCCGTAAGCTATGTATATGATGTATATGCCCCCCTCCCTGTACCCCCTGAGTCAGCTGCAGGGCCAGCTTGCTGTATAAGCCCCATTGCCCAGCCCAGCCTGGATTCTGCTGTGGATCCAGTGCAAAGGCACGAGGAGATTGCAAAGCAAAGTAGTGAGGTGCAGTGCTCCGTCTCTGCTTGTAGTAGCGTGGATGTAGTAGCAGGTGGATCAGCCGAGAGGCTGGACAGTGAGGGCGGCCCAACGGCGGGCATATGGTCAGGCCACTATACTGTGGTGCGCTCCTGGGAACGGGGGGGCGGCCCAGTGTCGGGGGCAGCTCCGGTAGTCTTGGTGCTCCTGAATGCTGTTGCCAATGATCACTTAGTTGAGAAGTGGCGGCAGTGTGAGGGGGTTGCCAGGGCTGGGAGATCTGGTCCTCCCACCAAAGTCCTATTCTGTGTTGGCACCGCTGGTCAATAGGATGGTGATATAAAGGATCAGCGGCACATCACAGTGATGAAAGGTCAGCAGCGTCTGGCATCAACTGTGAAACAGCGGAAAACCAACTGATGATGAGGAGGGCACATGTAAGACCAGAGGTGAGGTCGCCTCCAGTTCTGTGGAAGAGACTCAGGCCCCTGTGCCTGATGATGCTGAGGTCAAAGTGTTACCCCCTGTTGTCATTGGTCCAGCAGGAGTGAATGTGGTGGTGGGTATGGACGAGGAAAATTCTTTGTGTATTGGTGTGGTTGCTGGTTTGGTGGAGGGTGAAGGGGTTATGGAGGTGGGTAATAGTGATACTGTTCTTGTGGATGTGGATACTGGTCCGGTTGCCCCCCGGTGGTGGTAGCACCTGTCAGGAGTAATGCCGCTGTCACCTCCAGGGGAAACAGGGCATCTTCCTTGTCCCTGGGCTCTGGGTATGGCATATTGCAGCGGCATCTCCTGGAGGCTCTAAAGAAGGGGGAGAGATCACTAATGGTAGAGGGGTTGATCTATCCTTCTGGATAGAGAGGCATGGCCTCGGGGCCTTCCGGGGATATAGTGTGGTCCCTCCCAACAGCTTGGTCGGGTAGTGTGCGTAGGAATGTGGTCCATCTTTGATGGAGGGGCAGTGATGCATGTCCTCCAAGGTCGAAGGTTGTGGAGCTCCTGCTGAGGATGTGCTTCAATGCTATTGACATCTACGCCTTGATACATCCCTATTCCATGCCTGAGTTTGATGTCAGCTTTGTTTGGCCAGAGGGGCTTGAGCTCTTCTGGTCAAATTATGTGTTGGCAAAAAATGAGCCCGTCTGGCAAAACTTTGCCATTCAGGCAGTGTCTCGCCAAAACCAAGTCAAGAAAGTGACTGTAGTGACTTGTTATGAGTCGTTATGATATTATGATGTGGCTTGGCCGATATGGAGAGGTGGGGGAGATGCTAAAGAAAAACCGTGACGAGTTTGGTATCCGGTCAAGGGCCTGGACATTTATGGTAAAACTTAAGCGTTCAGGTGGTACAGTTGCCCACATTCTATCATCAGCCTTCCAGAGTAGGGATTGCATGCTGGTCTTCTACCAGGAGCAACCAAAGCTCTGTCACAGGTGCGGTGACCCCACTTACTTCAGTGCAAACTGCACTGTGCAGAGATATGCATTGTGTGGGATATCGGCCATTTGCTGCAGCTTGTGTGGAGATTAGGTGCCACCTGTGTGGTGACTAGTGTTGAGCATTCCGATACCGCAAGTATCGGGTATCGGACGATACTTGCGGGTATCGGAATTCCGATACCGAGATCCGATACTTTTGTGGTATCGGGTATCGGTATCGAAACAACATTAATGTGTAAAATAAAGAATTAAAATAAAAAATATTGCCATACTCACCTCTCCGACGCAGCCTGGACCTCACCGAGGGAACCGGCAGCGTTCTTTGCTTAAAATGCGCGCGTTTACTTCCTTCCGTGACGTCACGGCTTCTGATTGGTCGCGTGCCGCCCATGTGACCGCGACGCGACCAATCACAGCAAGCCGTGACGTAATTTCAGGTCCTGAATGCCTAATTCTGCATTCAGGACCTGAAAATTACGTCACGGCTTGCTGTGATTGGTCGCGTCGCAGTCACATGGGCGGCTCGCAACCAATCACAAGCCGTGACGTAATTTTAAAATGCGCGCGTTTCCTGCCTCCCGTGACGTCACGGCTTGTGATTGGTCGCGTCGCCCATGTGACCGCGACGCGACCAATCACAAGCCGGAACGTAATTTTAAAATCCTGAATGCCTAGAATTAGGCATTGAGGACCTGAAAATTACGTCACGGCTTGCTGTGATTGGTCGCGGCACGCGACCAATCAGAAGCCGTGATGTCACGGAAGGAAGTAAACGCGCGCATTTTAAGCAAAGAATGCTGCCGGTTCCCTCGGTGAGGTCCAGGCTGCGTCGGAGAGGTGAGTATAGCAATATTTTTTATTTTAATTCTTTATTTTACACATTAATATGGTTCCCAGGGCCTGAAGGAGAGTTTTCTCTCCTTCAGACCCTGGGAACCATCAGGGATACCATCCGATACTTGAGTCCCATTGACTTGTATTGGTATCGGGTATCGGTATCGGATTAGATCCGATACTTTGCCGGTATCGGCCGATACTTTCCGATACCGATACTTTCAAGTATCGGACGGTATTGCTCAACACTAGTGGTGACTTAGGTCACCCATTCAGCCATGGTCCTCACTCCTTCGCTAATGCAGTCGTGACTCCGGTGGGAGAAAGCCATGAGGCTGATTCTGCTGGGGAAGGGACTAGCAGGGGTGAGGGAGCTGAGGGGCCAAGGATAAAAAGCAATAAAAAGACGCCTGCCCAGCTGAGGCGTCTAGACAAGCGCAGACAGGTGTTATGGACCTGGTGGTTAGGAGCACCCGAAATGACCTGATGGTTAAAACAGAAAACCTGGGACAAGCTCTGAGGAGGTGGTAACTCTACTGACCGCAAATCCTAAAACTATCACACACACTAGAAATAACCGTGGAGCGTGCCTAACTCTCCCTAGACGCCTCTTCACAGCCTAAGAGCTAACTACCCCTAAAGATAGAAATAGCAGCCTACCTTGCCTCAGAGAAATTCCCCAAAGTAAAGGTAGCCCTCCACAAATATTGACTGTGAGTTAAGAGAGAAGTAACAAACACAGGAATGAAACAGATTTTAGCAAAGGAGGCCGAATCTTCTCTAGATAGACAGAGGATAGGAAAGGGAACTGTGCGGTCAGTAACAAAAACTACAAAAACCACGCAGAGTGTGCAAAAAGACCTCCACACCGACTCACGTTGTGGAGGTGCAGCTCTGCACCCCCAGAGCTTCCAGCTAGCAAGGAAATATCATAATAGCAAGCTGGACTAGAAACATAGCATGTACTGAGAAATATATTCAAAAACCAATGAACAGCAAATGAACTAGCAGGGACTTAGCTTCTGCTGGAGTAGACAGGTCATCTGAGAAATCCAAGAGAGATCTGAACCAGTACTGAGACATTGACAGCTGGCATGAACTAACGACCTGGGCAGAGTTAAATAGGGAAGCCAGCAGAAGCAATAAGCGAGGGCAGCTGAGAAAGCCAACCTCAAAGATCAGCAGTTCCACTCAAAGCCACCAGAGGGTGTCCAAGGACAGAACTCACCAAAGTACCATTCATGACCACAGGAGGGAGCCCGAGAACGGAATTCACAAAAGTACCCCCCCTTGAGGAGGGGTCACCGAACCCTCACCAGAGCCCCCAGGCCGATCAGGACGAGCCAAATGAAAGGCACGAACCAAATCGGCAGCATGGACATCGGAGGCAACAACCCAGGAATTATCCTCCTGACCATAGCCTTTCCATTTAACCAGGTACTGAAGCTTCCATCTTGAAATACGAGAATCTAAAATCTTCTCCACCACATACTCCAACTCCCCCTCAACCAACACCGGAGCAGGAGGATCAATGGAAGGAACCATAGGCGCCACATATCTCCGCAACAACGACCTATGGAACACATTATGGATGGCAAAAGAAGCTGGAAGGGCCAAACGAAACGACACAGGATTGATAATTTCAGAAATCTTATAAGGACCAATGAAACGAGGCTTGAACTTAGGAGAAGAAACCTTCATAGGAACATAACGAGAAGACAACCGAACCAAATCCCCAACACGAAGTCGAGGACCAACACAGCGACGGCGGTTAGCAAAACGTTGCGCCTTCTCCTGAGACAACGTCAAATTGTCCACCACGTGAGTCCAAATTTGCTGCAACCTATCCACCACAGAATCCACACCAGGACAGTCAGAAGGCTCAACCTGCCCTGAAGAAAAACGAGGATGAAAACCAGAATTACAAAAAAAAGGCGAAACCAAAGTAGCAGAACTAGCCCGATTATTAAGGGCGAACTCGGCCAATGGCAAGAAGGTCACCCAATCATCCTGATCAGAAGAAACAAAGCATCTCAGATAGGTTTCCAAGGTCTGATTGGTTTGTTCGGTTTGGCCATTTGTCTGAGGATGGAACGCTGAAGAAAAAGACAAATCAATGCCCATCTTAGCACAAAAGGATCGCCAAAACCTAGAAACAAACTGGGAACCTCTGTCCGACACAATGTTCTCCGGAATGCCATGCAAACGAACCACATGCTGAAAAAATAATGGAACCAAATCAGAAGAGGAAGGCAATTTAGGCAAGGGTACCAAATGGACCATCTTAGAAAACCGATCACAAACCACCCAGATGACAGACATCCTTTGAGAGACAGGAAGATCAGAAATAAAATCCATGGAAATATGCGTCCAGGGCCTCTGCGGGACAGGCAAAGGCAAAAGCAACCCACTGGCACGAGAACAGCAAGGTTTGGCCCGAGCACAAGTCCCACAGGACTGCACAAAAGAACGCACATCCCGTGACAAGGAAGGCCACCAAAAGGACCTCGCAACCAAATCTCTAGTACCAAAAATCCCAGGATGACCAGCCAATACTGAACAATGAACCTCAGAAATAACCCTACTACTCCATCTATCAGGGACAAACAGTTTCTCCACTGGACAGCGGTCAGGTCTATCAGCCTGAAACTCCTGCAGCACCCGCCGCAAATCAGGGGAGATGGCAGACAGAATCACCCCCTCTTTGAGAATACCAGCCGGCTCAGGGACTCCCGGAGAATCAAGCAAAAAACTCCTAGAAAGGGCATCAGCCTTCACATTCTTAGATCCCGGAAGGTATGAGACCACAAAATCGAAACGGGAGAAAAACAGTGACCATCGAGCCTGTCTAGGATTCAACTACTTGGCGGACTCAAGGTAAGTCAGATTCTTGTGATCAGTCAGGACCACCACGCGATGTTTGGCTCCCTCAAGCCAATGTCGCCACTCCTCGAATGCCCACTTCATAGCCAACAACTCCCGATTGCCGACATCATAATTACGCTCAGCAGGCAAAAACTTTCTAGAAGAGAAAGCACATGGCTTCATCAAAGAGCCATCAGAGCTTCTCTGAGACAAAACAGCCCCTGCCCCAATCTCAGAAGCATCAACCTCGACCTGAAAAGGGAGCAAAACATCTGGCTGACGCAACACAGGGGCCGAAGTAAAACGACGTTTAAGCTCCTGAAAAGCCTCAACGGCCGCAGGGGACCAATTCACCACATCAGCGCCTTTCTTTGTCAAATCAGTCAAAGGCTTAACCACACTAGAAAAATTAGCGATGAAGCGACGGTAAAAATTAGCAAAGCCCAGGAACTTCTGAAGACTCTTCACAGATGTAGGTTGAGGCCAATCATAAATGGCCTGAACTTTAACAGGGTCCATCTCGATAGTAGAAGGGGAAAAAATGAAGCCCAAAAAGGAAACCTTTTGAACTCCAAAGAGGCATTTAGACCCCTTCACAAACAACGCATTAGCACGAAGGACCTGGAACACCATCCTGACCTGCCTCACATGAGACTCCCAATCATCCGAAAAGACCAAAATATCATCCAAATATACAATCATGAACCTATCCAGATACTTCCGGAAGATGTCGTGCATAAAGGACTGAAACACAGATGGAGCATTAGAAAGCCCGAATGGCATCACCAGGTACTCAAAATGGCCCTCGGGCGTATTAAATGCTGTTTTCCATTCATCACCCTGTTTAATACGCACAAGATTATACATCCCTCGAAGGTCAATCTTGGTAAACCAACTAGCCCCCTTAATCCGAGCAAACAAATCAGACAACAGAGGCAAAGGGTACTGAAATTTGACCGTGATTTTATTGAGAAGGCGGTAATCTATACAGGGTCTCAGAGAGCCATCCTTCTTGGCAACAAAAAAGAATCCTGCTCCCAACG
This sequence comes from Ranitomeya variabilis, assembly GCF_051348905.1. Classification (NCBI taxonomy): domain Eukaryota; kingdom Metazoa; phylum Chordata; class Amphibia; order Anura; family Dendrobatidae; genus Ranitomeya; species Ranitomeya variabilis. The sequence continues at coordinate 591,621,723 of NC_135232.1, read as the reverse complement.
GTGACGAAGACGGGCGAATATGCCCTTTCTCCAAGGACTCCTTTACATAATTCCGCATAGCGGCATGTTCTGGCACAGATAAATTGAACAGTCGGCCCTTAGGGAACTTACCACCAGGAATCAAATTAATAGCGCAATCACAGTCCCTATGAGGAGGTAGGGCACTGGACTTGGGCTCATCAAATACATCCTGGTAATCCGACAAAAACTCAGGGACTTCAGAAGGAGTGGAAGAAGAAATTGACATCAAAGGAACATCACTATGTATCCCTTGACAATCCCAACTAGACACAGACATTGATTTCCAATCCAGTACTGGATTATGAACCTGTAACCATGGCAAACCCAACACGACAACATCATGCAAATTATGCAACACCAAAAAGCGAATATTTTCCTGATGTGCGGGAGCCATGTACATGGTCAGCTGAGTCCAGTACTGAGGTTTATTCTTGGCCAATGGCGTAGCGTCAATCGCCCTTAAGGGAATAGGACTCTGCAATGGCTCCAAGGAAAAACCACAGCGCCTGGCAAACTCCAAGTCCATCAAGTTCAGGGCAGCGCCCGATTCCACAAATGCCATAACAGAGTAAGACGACAATGAGCAAATCAGAGTAACCGATAAGAGAAATTTAGGCTGCACAGTACTAATGGTGACAGACCTAGCGAACCTCTTAGTGCGCTTAGGACAATCTGAGATAGCATGAGAAGAGTCACCACAGTAAAAACACAGCCCATTCTGATGTCTGTGTTCTTGCCGTTCAGCTCTGGTCAAAGTCCTATCACATTGCATAGGCTCAGGCCTCCGCTCAGAGGGCACCGCCAAATGGTGCACAACTTTGCGCTCGCGCAAACGCCGATCAATCTGAATGGCCAAAGACATTGATTCATTCAGACCAGCAGGCGTGGAGAACCCCACCATAACATCTTTAAGGGCTTCAGAAAGACCCTTTCTGAAAATTGCTGCCAGGGCACACTCATTCCATTGTGTAAGCACAGACCACTTTCTAAACTTCTGGCAATATACTTCAGCTTCATCCTGACCCTGACATAGAGTCAGCAAGATCTTTTCTGCCTGATCCACAGAATTTGGTTCGTCATACAGCAATCCAAGCGCTAGAAAAAATGCATCTACATTAAGCAATGCAGGATTTCCTGGCTCAAGGGAGAATGCCCAGTCTTGCGGGTCGCCACGCAACAAAGAAATAATAATCTTTACTTGCTGAATGGGGTCACCAGAGGAGTGGGGTTTCAGAGCAAGAAACAGTCTGCAATTATTTTTGAAATTCAAAAATTTAGATCTATCCCCAGAAAACAAATCAGGAATTGGAATTCTAGGCTCTAACATCGGATTCTGAACTACATAATCTTGAATACTTTGTACCCTTGCAGTGAGTTGATCCCAACAAGAGGACAAACCTTGAATATCCATATCTACACCTGAGTCCTGAACCACCCAGAGGTTAAGGGGAAAAGAAAGACAAAACAAGCTGCAAAGAAAAAAAAATTGACTCAGAACTTCTCTTATCCCTCTTTTGAGATGCATTAACACTTTGTGGGCCAGCTGTACTGTTATGGACCTGGTGGTTAGGAGCACCCAAAATGACCTGATGGTTAAAACAGAAAACCTGGGACAAGCTCTGAGGAGGTGGTAACTCTACTGACCGCAAATCCTAATCCTATCACACACACTAGAAATAGCCGTGGAGCGTGCCTAACTCTCCCTAGACGCCTCTTCACAGCCTAAGAGCTAACTACCCCTAAAGATAGAAATAGCAGCCTACCTTGCCTCAGAGAAATTCCCCAAAGTAAAGGTAGCCCTCCACAAATATTGACTGTGAGTTAAGAGGGAAGTAACAAACACAGGAATGAAACAGATTTTAGCAAAGGAGGCCAAATCTTCTCTAGATAGACAGAGGATAGGAAAGGGAACTGTGCGGTCAGTAACAAAAACTACAAAAACCACGCAGAGTGTGCAAAAAGACCTCCACACCGACTCACGGTGTGGAGGTGCAGCTCTGCACCCCCAGAGCTTCCAGCTAGCAAGGAAATATCATAATAGCAAGCTGGACTAGAAACATAGCATGTACTGAGAACTATATTCAAAAACCAATGAACAGCAAATGAACTAGCAGGGACTTAGCTTCTGCTGGAGTAGACAGGTCATCTGAGAAATCCAAGAGAGATCTGAACTAGTACTGAGACATTGACAGCTGGCATGAACTAACGACCTGGGCAGAGTTAAATAGGGAAGCCAGCAGAAGCAATAAGCGAGGGCAGCTGAGAAAGCCAACCTCAAAGATCAGCAGTTCCACTCAAAGCCACCAGAGGGTGTCCAAGGACAGAACTCACCAAAGTACCATTCATCATGACCACAGGAGGGAGCCCGAGAACGGAATTCACAACAGACAGGATAGGGAGCTGGGCTGTTATGACCTGGTGGTTAGGTGCACCAGAAATGACCTGATAGTTAAACACGGAATCGGAACGAGCTCTGGGGAAATGGGAACTCTGCTGACCGCAAACTCTACTCCTATCAACACAACTAGAAATAGCCGTGGAGCGTGCCTGACTCTGCCTAGACGCCTCTTCACAGCCTAAGAGCTAACTTCCCCTAAAGAAAGGAAACAAAGCCTCACTTGCCTTGACAAATTTTCCCCAAAGGTAAAAGCAGCCCCCCACAAATATTGACTGTGAGATAAGAGGAAATCACAAACACAGGATGAGATAGGTTTTAGCAAAGAGAGGCCAGTCTAACTAAACAGATTGAGGATAGAAAAGGGATCTTTGCGGTCAACACAGAAAGCTACAAAAAACCACGCAGAGTGTGCAAAAAATACCCCCGCACCGACTCACGATGCGGTGGTGCCACTCTGCACCCACAGAGCTTCCAGCTAGCCAGATAGTTTCATGAAAGCAAGCTGGACTAGAACTTAGCAAGAAAAACAATAAGTGACAAATGAACAAGCAGGAACTTAGCTTGTGCTGGAGTAGACAGGTCCACAGAAAGATCCAGGAGAGATCTGAACCAGTACTAGAACATTGACAGCTGGCATGGAGTAACGATCTGAGTGGAGTTAAATAGAAAATCCAGCCTAGCCCCAAACGAGGGCAGCTGGAGAAGGAATCTCAGAACCAGCAGCTCCTCTCACAGCCACCAGAGGGAGTCCACGGACAGAACTCACCGAAGTACCATTCATGACCACAGGAGGGAGCTCGAGAACGGAATTCACAACACTGGGCAAGCCTCGGGCTACTGGACGACGCCTGTCTTGCTGCTGAGGCCCTGAGGGATGATAAGTTGGATGAGGAGGTCAGGAGGATCCACAGGGAGGAAAGCGTCACTGCCTCCGAATCCTCTCATTATGAAAGTATGGATGAGGATAATAGGCAGTGGCTAGAGGACAAGCATAAGCTCTGCACCAAAAAGAAGAGAAAGAAGGGAGATAAAACATATTTTCCTGCTCTGACCACGGTACCTAAGGAAGGAAAAACTGACTCCGCTCTGGTTGGTCTTTCTAATCAGTTCCAAGACCTTGAAAACATCTCTTCCTCTGAGGAGGGAGGAGGAGGGACTGGCCCAGAATCCAGAGACGAGGACAATAAAAAGGAAAAACACATGGGTATGGAAATCTCTATGTCATTAAAGAGGGGGAAGGATTCCTCCTCAGAAGCAGAGGATAAGGGGAGTGGGAAAAAGAAAGCCAACTCAATCACCAATGATGGCGGAACCCACTCCGTTGACGCTGGCGTCCATTGATGTCACCAGCATAAAGTCAAATACAGCTAGATTTGCAGCCGTTGATTTTCTCAACCGGGTTGAAGCTGACATTTTCTTTTTGCAAGAGACCAGGCTGCCAAACATGGCAGACGTGTTTAACCCCTTTACCCCCAAGGGTAGTTTGCATGTTAATGACCAGGCCAATTTTTACAATTCTGACCACTGTCCCTTTATGAGGTTATAATTCTGTAACGCTTCAACGGATCCTGGTGATTCTAACAATGTTTTCTCGTGACATATTGTACTTCATGATAGTGGTAAAATTTCTTTGATATGACTTGCGTTTATTTGTGAAAAAAATGGAAAATTGGCGAAAAGTTTGAAAATTTCGCAATTTTTCAACTTTGAATTTTCATGCCCTTAAATCACACAGATATGTCACACAAAATACTTAAGTAACATTTCCCACATGTATACTTTACATCAGCACAATTTTGGAACCAAAGTTTCACAGGTCTGTAAAAAAAAGAGCTGTTTTGGTTATTTCACGTAATATTTATGTTTTTAAGTGCGCTGAATCCGAAAATGACCTCCGTTTTGTAATAGGACATCACGTTTTCTGACAATTTAAGTAACTATGTTAAATAAGACAGTACCTCAAAATAAATGAAAATGGACTCAAAATTAATTTTTTATTACAAATGTTTCATGAAAATCATTTTTTAACTGCAATGAGCTCACTAACACACACTAAAATCGATTCTTCTTCCCTGTGAGGCTTCTCTTGGTACATTTACGCTTGTGAGTAGCATCTGTAATGTCTCTCTGAAGCATCCAACAGTAGTCTGCCATCATTGTAATGCTCCATCTTCCCTGGTATCTTCCTTCCATCTCTTTAAAGTCCTGGTGGAATCGTTCACCTTGCTCTTCACTCACAGCTCCCAAATTTTCAGGAAAGTTGTCAAGGTGGGAATGGAGGAAATGCACTTTCAAACTCATCAGGCAACCTAAAGCTTGAAATGCTTTCAGCATTCGTCCGATGATTTTTTTGTAGTCAGGGTCTTGTATATCTTCAATGCATTGATGTGAATTAATTAATAGTAATTTTGACTTTCAAAACACTAAGATAAAAAAAAATACCAAAAATTTAGAAAAATATACTAAATTTGAAGAGAATTTGCATTTTGTGGCAAATCCTGACGTCCAGGATTTTTTTGAATATTTTTTTCATTTTCAGCACACCAAAGTACATGGAAATTAGATGAAAATAAACTGCTTTTCAGGTGCAGACCTGTGTTTCTTTGTTAGGGAGTTATAAGGGTTAAAATTTGACCAGCGATTTCTCATTTTTACAACACCATTTTTTTTTTTAAGGACCACATTTGAAGTCACTTTGATGAGTCTATATGATAGAAATACCCAGGTGCTTCACAGGAATTTTTGAAACGTTTAAAAAAAAAAATGAACATTTAACTTTTTCACAAAAAATTTACTTCAGATACAATTTTTTTTACCAAGGATAACAGGAGAAATTGGACCCCAAAAGTTGTTCTGCAATTTGTCCTGAGTACGTTGAAATCCCATATATGGGGTAAACCACTGTTTGGGTGCATGGCAGAGCTCGGAAGGGAAGTAGCATCGTTTGACTTTTCAATGCAAAATTGGCAGGAATTGCCATGTCGCATTTGGTGAGCCCCTGATGTGCCTACACAGTGGAAACCCACCAATTCTTACCCCAACACAACCCTAACCCTAATCCCAACTCTAACCATAACCCTAACCACACCCCTAACCCGAACACACCCCTAACCCTAATCACAACCCTAACCATAACCCTAACCACACCTCTAACCCTGACACACCCCTAACCCTAATCCCAACCATAAGCGTAATCCCAACCCTAACCCTAACTTTAGCCCCAACCCTAACCCTAACTGTAGCCCTAACCCTAACTTTAGCCCCATCCCTAACCCTAGCTTTAGCCCTAACCCTAACTTTAGCTCTAACCCTAAATTTAACCCTAACCCTAACTTTAGCCCCAACCATAACTCTAACTTTCCCTCAAGGGAAATTGGACATAAATAAAAATATTTTATTTTAATTTTTTTCCCTAACTAAGGGGAGGATAAAGGGGGTTTGAATTACTATTTATAGTGGGTTTTTATATTGGGTTTTTTTGTTTGGCAGCTGTCACATGCTAAAAGACGCTTTTTAGTTTTTGCATCACCACATTTTGAGAGCTATAATTTTTCCATATTTTGGCCTACAAAGTCATGTGAGGTCTTGTTTTTTGTGGGACGAGTTGCTGTATTTATTGGTACTATTTTCGGGCACATTACTTTTTTTGATCGCTTTTTATTGTGATTTTTGGGAGGCAGAATGGACAATTCATGAATTTATTTTGGGTGGGGCGTTTATACCGTTCCGTGTGTGGTAAAATTGATATGGTTATTCTTCAGGTCAGTGTGAGTCATTTATATCATTTTTTATGTTTTGGTACTTATAAAAATAATATAATAAAATATATAATATATTATAATAAAAACTATTTTATATAAAAAAATAATTGTTTTTGCATCGCTTTATTCTGAGAGCTATAACTTTTTTATTTTTTCGCTGATGGCACTGTATGGCGGCTCGTTTTTTGGAGTGGTCCGTGACCACTCCTGGCACTTAGTACCGAGTATCAGCAGTGACAATCAGCTGACACCTGGCCCCGATCGGCCGCACCCCCCCCTTGTGCACGGTCGATCAGCTTCGACTACTATACCGTCCATGGTCATACGGGCCCAGACAACATGGACGGGATAGTATGTCAGATGTCAGAAACGGGTTAAAGATAAGAGGGAGTGGAGACTCGGTCCTTCCTATTGGTCTCTTGCGGCCAAACCGTATAGCGTAGTGGAGGTCCTTTTTACCGCACCGGTGGAATGCCGAAGGGTTATTGAGTTAGAAATGTGGAGGTGCCTGATCTTAGATGTCCTCATGAAGGGACTCAAGAGCTCTGGCTCATTAACATCTATGGTCCCCAATCTAAGTGGGACCAAAAGTGTCTCTTTATGAGGATCAAGACCTACCTTTTTACAAGTCGGCAGGTTGTCTTTGGATGGGACTTCAATGCTGTTACGAGGCCCCGAGAGAGAGGAGGTTCCAGAGACAAGCTGACTTATGATAGCGTCACCCTTAATAGTATAACTAGTGAGGCTTGCCTGGTGGATGTCCACATTCGGCACACACCAGGCCATGAGGGGTTCACCTATTATAGAGGTGACTGTGGGTCCAGGATAGATAGGTTTTAATTAAAGGAGGAAGCTGTCTCCTCAGCAGTGTCTGTTGTTGAGGTTGAATTCTCCGACCACTGTTTAATTTAGTTTTCTCTGAATGTTACAGAGTCCCTCCGGATGGGAAGAGGCTTTTGGAGGCTCAATTCATCTCTCTTGGAAGAAGTGGAGATAACACAGTCCTTTGAGGATTTTCTTCAGAGCCAGGTACCCTAACTGGATCTTTGTAGTAGTAAGTCAAAGTGGTGGGAGATGTTCAAGGAAAGGGTGGTGAGATTCTTCCACCAGCTCTCGAGCCTTAGGAGTCTGAGCAGGTACCGCCTGTATCAGGGTCTGAGGAGGATACTCGAGCATCTTGTCTCAACTGGAGGTAGCCGCAAGAAGATCTCCAGAGTGAAATCTTTGCTTATGTGGTGTCAGTACAATAGACACGCATCTTTGTTTTATTAGAGGGATTACGGGAAGTACCCCTCGCCCAACCCTTACAGGAACTGCAAAATGTCAGTGCAGTCCCTGAGGCAATCCAGATCAGGGATCCTGGAGGTTGTCAGATTCTAGCACCTCTTGCTATAGATGCTTCATTATTATTATTACTACTATGCTTCGTTATTGCTATCAATTTGACAATCGATCTGCTTCATCCTCAGGTAGGTCCGCTGGCTGCACCCCCAATCCCATCACCATCACCCAACTTTCCTGATCTTCCTCACCCTGCTATTCCTGGTAGGTCTGCTGGCTGCTACTACTGTTTTATTTTCCCTGCATGTTTTTTCATTTTAATTCCTTGATGCCAATACACAGTTGGCTTTATCCTTCCATTTGGATCTATTTCCCCTTGCATTTTCCCTTCTGACTTCTAATTAATCCCCTCCTGTGTCTGTGACCAGTCTCCCTGCTGCTCCTCCCTCCTGATCACACCTGGCCTATTTCATGTGCACTTAGCTTGTTATATATTCAGAGACACTGGTCTGTCTGGACCGTGGTCTGTCTCTAGAAGGATAACAGTAAATATGACAGCAGAAATATGCCAGAAATGAACCAGAAGTGAACAGAAGGTAAGACTAACCACTGTTAATAAAGATACTAAATTTCTTTCCCTTTCCAACACACTTACTCTCATCATGCTGACATACGCTCTAACAGCTTTAGCTCTATTACTCCTCAGTAGTGTTGAGCATTCCGATACCACAAGTATCGGGTATCGGCCGATACTTGCGGTATCGGAATTCCGATACCGAGATCCGATACTTTTGTGGTATCGGGAATCGGTATCGAAACAACATTAATGTGTAAAATAAAGAATTTAAATAAAAAATATTGATATTCTCACCTGTCCGGAGGCCCCTGGACATCACCGCTGGTAACCGGCAGCCTTCTTTGCTTAAAATGAGCGCGTTTATGGCCTTCCATGACGTCACGGTTTCAGATTGGTCGCGTGCCGCTCATATGACCGCCACGCGACCAATCACAAGCCGTGACGTAATTCTCAGGTCCTAAATTCCTAATTCTAGGAATTTAGGACCTGAGAATTACGTTACGGCTTGTGATTGGTCGCGTGGCGGTCACATGAGCGGCACGCGACCAATCAGAAGCCGTGACGTCATGGAAGGCCATAAACGCGTTTATTTTAAGCAAAGAATGCGCTGGTTCACAGCGGTAAGGTCCAGGCTGCGTCGGAGAGGTGAGTATATCAATATTTTTTATTTTAATTCTTTATTTTACACATTAATATGGATCCCAGGGCCTGAAGGAGAGTTTCCTCTCCTTCAGACCCTGGGAACCATCAGGGATACCTTCCAATACTTGAGTCCCATTCACTTGTATTGGTATCGGGTATCGGTATCGGATCAGATCCGATACTTTGTCGGTATCGGCCGATACTTTCCGATACCGATACTTTCAAGTATCGGACGGTATCGCTCAACACTACTCCTCAGCCTCCTTCTCTATCCCCAAACCCCAGGACCCTCAAACCAAGTATGTTGTGTATTTGGTTTTTGGGCTCCCCCGGTGGTCACTGGTGGTACTGGACTTGTGTGCTTCACTTTCCCTGTTCACCTGTTTCCATCAGGATATGGGAGTATCCTATTTAGCCTTGCTGCTCAGTTATTCTAGTGCCGGCCACCAATGTAACCAGAGCCTTTCTGTTGCATGTTCCTGCTTCTAGACTACTATCAGCTAAGTTGGACTCTTAGTCCTAAGTTTGTTTGCATTTTTGTTCCAGTTCACAGTTATGTTATGTTTCTGTAGCTGGAAGCTCTTGTGGGCCGAAATTACCACTCCAGTGTCATGAGTTGACACATGAGTCTTAAAGTAATTTCTGGATGGTATTTTAATAGGGTTTTCAGCTGACCGTGAAGTTCCCTATTGTATCTTCTTACTATCTAGTAAGCGGACCTCGCTTTGCTGAACCTACCTTCATACTACGTATGTCTTTTCCTCTGAACTCACCGTCAATATATGTGGGGGGCTTCTGTCTCCTTTTTGGGGGAATTTCCCTAGAGGTAAGCCAGGTCTGTTTTTTCCTCTAATAGGGTTAGTTAGTTCTCCGGCTGGCGCTGGGCGTCTAGGGATAAAACGTAGGTACGTCACCCGGCCACTGTTAGTTGTGTGATAGGTTTAGCTCACGGTCAGCTCGAGATTCCATCACCCAAGAGCTAGTCTGTTATTTAAGTTCTCTGACGTTCCCTTGCCATTGGGAACCATGACAGTATGGCCGGCCAAGGGTTAAAACCGTTGGCAGAAGAAAGGAGAGAAAAAGAAGTCTGCAGATTTTTTTTTTTTTTCTTCTGAGCTTGCTCTATAGTTTACTCAGTTGCATTTCTGCTCTAATTGCAGCCTTTGCCTCTCTCTCTCCTTCTAATCCTTGAATGGCTCTGATCTCACCTGAGTAAAATGGATCCTCAGAGTTCGGCTACAGGTTTGAATAATCTTGCTACGAAGGTTCAAAATTTACAGGATTTTGTTATTCATGCTCCTATATCTGAACCTAGAATTCCTATACCAGAATTTTTCTCCGGGGATAGATCTCGTTTCCTGAATTTCAAAAATAATTGTAAATTATTTCTTTCCCTGAGATCTCGCTCCGCTGGAGATCCCGCACAGCAGGTTAGGATAGTAATTTCCTTGCTGCGGGGTGACCCTCAAGACTGGGCATTTGCATTGGCACCCGGGGATCCTGCGTTGCTCAATGTGGATGCGTTTTTTCTGGCTTTGGGGTTGCTTTATGAGGAACCTAACTTAGAGATTCAGGCTGAAAAAGCCTTGATGGCCCTATCTCAAGGGCAAGATGAAGCTGAAATATACTGCCAAAAATTTCGTAAATGGTCTGTGCTTACTCAGTGGAATGAGTGCGCCCTGGCGGCGAATTTCAGAGAGGGTCTCTCTGATGCCATTAAAGATGTTATGGTGGGGTTCCCTGCACCTACAGGTCTGAATGAGTCCATGACAATGGCTATTCAGATTGATCGGCGTTTGCGGGAGCGCAAACCTGTGCACCATTTGGCGGTGTCTTCTGAGAAGGCTCCAGAAAATATGCAATGTGATAGAATTCTGTCCAGAAGCGAACGGCAGAATTTTAGGCGAAAAAATGGGTTGTGCTTCTATTGTGGTGATTCAACTCATGTTATATCAGCATGCTCTAAACGTACAAAAAAGGTTGATAAGTCTATTTCAATTGGCACTTTACAGTCTAAGTTTATTTTGTCTGTGACCTTGATTTGTTCATTATCGTCAATTACCGCGGATGCCTATGTCGACTCTGGCGCCGCTTTGAGTCTCATGGATTGGTCCTTTGCCAGGCGCTGTGGGTTTGATCTAGAGCCTCTGGAAGTTCCTATACCTCTGAAGGGTATTGACTCTACACCATTGGCTAGTAATAAACCACAATACTGGACACAAGTGACTATGCGTATGAATCCAGACCATCAGGAGACGATTCGCTTCCTTGTGTTGTACAATCTACATGATGTTTTGGTGCTCGGATTGCCATGGTTACAATCTCATAACCCAGTTCTTGACTGGAAAGCAATGTCTGTGTTAAGCTGGGGATGTCAGGGGGCTCATGGGGACGTACCTTTGGTTTCCATTTCGTCATCTATTCCCTCTGAGATTCCGGAATTTTTATCTGATTATCGTGATGTTTTTGAGGAGCCTAAGCTTGGTTCACTACCTCCTCACAGAGATTGCGATTGTACCATAGATCTGATTCCGGGCAGTAAATTTCCAAAGGGTCGTTTATTTAATCTATCTGTACCTGAACATGCTGCTATGCGAGAATATATTAAGGAGTCCCTGGAAAAGGGACATATTCGTCCTTCTTCATCTCCCTTAGGAGCCGGTTTTTTCTTTGTATCTAAAAAAGATGGCTCTTTGAGGCCGTGTATTGATTATCGACTCTTGAATAAAATTACAGTCAGATATCAGTATCCTCTGCCACTGCTGACTGATTTGTTTGCTCGAATAAAAGGGGCTAAGTGGTTCTCTAAGATTGATCTCCGTGGGGCGTATAATTTGGTGCGAATTAAGCAGGGGGATGAGTGGAAAACCGCATTTAATACGCCCGAGGGCCATTTTGAGTATTTAGTAATGCCTTTTGGTCTTTCAAATGCCCCTTCAGTCTTTCAGTCCTTTATGCATGACATTTTCCGGGAATATTTGGATAAATTCATGATCGTGTATTTGGATGATATTTTGATTTTTTCGGATGACTGGGATTCTCATGTCCAACAGGTCAGGAGGGTTTTTCAGGTTTTGCGGGCTAATTCCTTGTGTGTGAAGGGTTCTAAGTGTATTTTTGGGGTTCAAAAGATTTCTTTTTTGGGGTACATTTTTTCCCCCTCTTCCATTGAGATGGATCCTGTCAAGGTTCGGGCTATTTGTGATTGGACGCAACCTTCTTCGCTTAAGAGCCTTCAGAAATTTTTGGGCTTTGCTAATTTTTATCGTCGATTTATAACTGGTTTTTCTGATGTTGCTAAACCTTTGACTGATTTGACCAAAAAGGGTGCTGATGTTGCTAATTGGTCCCCTGCTGCTGTGGAGGCCTTTCAGGAGCTTAAGCGCCGCTTTTCTTCCGCCCCTGTGTTGCGTCAGCCTGATGTTACTCTTCCTTTTCAGGTTGAGGTCGATGCTTCCGAGATCGGAGCTGGGGCGGTCTTGTCGCAGAAAAGTTCCGATTGCTCCGTGATGAGACCTTGTGCGTTCTTTTCTCGAAAATTTTCGCCCGCCGAGCGAAATTATGATATTGGTAATCGGGAGCTTTTGGCTATGAAGTGGGCTTTTGAGGAGTGGCGTCATTGGCTTGAGGGGGCTAGACATCAGGTGGTGGTATTGACCGATCACAAGAATTTGATTTATCTTGAGTCTGCCAGGCGCCTGAATCCTAGACAGGCGCGCTGGTCGTTGTTTTTCTCTCGGTTTAATTTTGTGGTCTCATACTTACCAGGTTCTAAAAATGTGAAGGCGGATGCCCTTTCTAGGAGTTTTGAGCCTGATTTCCCTGGTGATTCTGAACCTACAGGTATCCTTAAGGATGGGGTGATATTATCTGCTGTTTCCCCAGACCTGCGACGGGCTTTGCAGGAGTTTCAGGCGGATAGACCTGATCGTTGCCCGCCTAGTAGACTGTTTGTTCCTGATGATTGGACCAGTAGAGTCATCTCGGAGGTTCATTCTTCTGTGTTGGCAGGTCATCCCGGGATCTTTGGTACCAGGGATTTGGTGGCTAGGTCCTTCTGGTGGCCTTCTCTGTCTCGAGATGTACGAGTTTTTGTGCAGTCTTGTGATGTTTGTGCTCGGGCCAAACCTTGTTCTTCTCGGGCTAGCGGATTGTTGTTATCTTTGCCTATTCCAAAGAGGCCTTGGACTCACATCTCTATGGATTTTATTTCTGATCTCCCTGTTTCTCAGAAAATGTCTGTCATCTGGGTGGTGTGTGACCGTTTTTCAAAGATGGTTCATTTGGTGCCCTTGCCTAAGTTGCCGTCCTCTTCCGAGTTGGTTCCTCTGTTTTTTCAAAATGTGGTTCGCTTGCATGGTATTCCGGAGAATATCGTTTCTGACAGGGGGACCCAGTTCGTGTCTAGATTTTGGCGGGCGTTCTGTGCTAGGATGGGCATTGATTTGTCTTTTTCATCTGCGTTCCATCCTCAGACTAATGGCCAGACTGAGCGAACTAATCAGACCTTGGAGACTTATTTGAGGTGTTTTGTGTCTGCGGATCAGGATGACTGGGTTGCCTTTTTGCCGTTGGCGGAGTTTGCCCTCAATAATCGGGCTAGTTCTGCCACTTTGGTTTCTCCTTTCTTTTGCAATTCGGGGTTTCATCCTCGCTTTTCTTCTGGTCAGGTGGAGTCTTCGGATTGTCCTGGAGTGGATACTGTGGTGGATAGGTTGCATCGGATTTGGGGACAGGTGGTGGACAATTTGGAGTTGTCCCAGGAGAAGACTCGGCATTTTGCTAACCGCCGTCGTCGTGTTGGTCCTCGTCTTCGTGTTGGGGACTTGGTGTGGTTGTCTTCTTGTTTTGTCCCTATGAGGGTTTCTTCTCCTAAGTTTAAGCCTCGGTTCATCGGCCCGTATAAGATTTTGGAGATTCTTAACCCTGTGTCCTTTCGATTGGACCTCCCGGCATCTTTTTCTATCCATAATGTCTTCCATCGGTCATTATTGCGCAGGTATGAGGTACCGGTTGTGCCTTCCGTTGAGCCTCCCGCTCCGGTGTTGGTTGTGGGTGAATTGGAGTACGTTGTGGAGAAGATCTTGGACTCCCGTGTTTCCAGACGGAAACTTCAGTATCTGGTCAAGTGGAAGGGCTACGGTCAGGAGGATAATTCTTGGGTGACAGCCTCTGATGTTCATGCCTCTGATTTGGTCCGTGCCTTTCATAGGGCTCATCCTGATCGCCCTGGTGGTTCTTGTGAGGGTTCGGTGCCCCCTCCTTGAGGGGGGGGTACTGTTGTGTATTTGGTTTTTGGGCTCCCCCGGTGGTCACTGGTGGTACTGGACTTGTGTGCTTCACTTTCCCTGTTCACCTGTTTCCATCAGGATATGGGAGTATCCTATTTAGCCTTGCTGCTCAGTTATTCTAGTGCCGGCCACCAATGTAACCAGAGCCTTTCTGTTGCATGTTCCTGCTTCTAGACTACTATCAGCTAAGTTGGACTCTTAGTCCTAAGTTTGTTTGCATTTTTGTTCCAGTTCACAGTTATGTTATGTTTCTGTAGCTGGAAGCTCTTGTGGGCCGAAATTACCACTCCAGTGTCATGAGTTGACACATGAGTCTTAAAGTAATTTCTGGATGGTATTTTAATAGGGTTTTCAGCTGACCGTGAAGTTCCCTATTGTATTTTCTTACTATCTAGTAAGCGGACCTCGCTTTGCTGAACCTACCTTCATACTGCGTATGTCTTTTCCTCTGAACTCACCGTCAATATATGTGGGGGGCTTCTGTCTCCTTTTTGGGGGAATTTCCCTAGAGGTAAGCCAGGTCTGTTTTTTCCTCTAATAGGGTTAGTTAGTTCTCCGGCTGGCGCTGGGCGTCTAGGGATAAAACGTAGGTACGTCACCCGGCCACTGTTAGTTGTGTGATAGGTTTAGCTCACGGTCAGCTCGAGATTCCATCACCCAAGAGCTTGTCTGTTATTTAAGTTCTCTGACGTTCCCTTGCCATTGGGAACCATGACACAAGTAATAATCGCTCCTTCCCTCCTGCCTCCCCACCTGTCTTCCTCTGCTGACCTGCTCCTCAACCTCAGATCTCTATTAATAAAGCACAAAACAAGCCGCCCACTCTCCTTCTCCCACCTGCTCTGTCTCTCTCTGCTTCTCCTCACTGCTGGAGACATAGCTCCCAATCCTGAAACCCCACAGCTCATACCTCCCATTACTACCCCCTCCTATCGCTCCCAACCCAATATAAACACTCAAAATCTTGCCCACCTCAAATCCGTGCCCATGATGCCCACCCCCCTGCACCCTCTCTCTGGATCACTATGGAATGCCCGCTCCATCTGCAATAAACTCCATGTGATTCACGACCTCTTTACCTCTCGTAATCTTTTCTTTCTGGGCATCACCAAAACATGGCTGACATCCTCTGACACAGCCCCCCCCGCTGCACTATGTTACAGTGGCCTCCACTTCACCCTCACTCCTTGCCCTGGCAATAAACATGGTTGAGTAGTGGGCCTTCTCCTTTCTTCCAACTGTACCTTTAACCCAATCCCACCTCTACCCTCCCTTCTTTTGAAGTCCACACTGTCCGCCTCTACTCTCCCTACAACCTCCAAATGGCCGTCATATACCGACCTCCGGGCCCAACCACTGCCTTTATTGACCAATTCTCCACCTGGCTCCTTCACTTTCTCTCTGCTGACATTCCCACCATCATCATGGGTGATTTCAACATCCCCATTGACACCCACCAGTCAGCAGCCTCCAAACTCCTGTCCGTTACTTCATCCTTTGGACTTACTCAGTGGTCCTCCTCAGCCACCCACACAGACGGACACACATTAAACCTTGTCTTCACCCGTTTCTGCTCCCTATCTAACTTCACAACCTCCCCTCTACCCCTATCTGACCACCATCTACTTACTTTCTCATCCCTGTCCTCCTCACCTGTCACCCAGGTCCAGCAACATGCGCACACACGCAGGAACCTTGCACACCTAGACACCCACACACTCTCTGACTCTATCTTACCACTAGCATCAATAAAATCAATATCCTCACTCCACGACACAGACACTGCCACTGCTTTCTACAATGCCACTCTTGCATCAGCTATTGACATGGTCACCCCTGTCATGCATAGCAGAGCTCGATGAACCAATAGACAACCCTGGCACAATAACATCACTAAAAAGCTTCGGCAAGTATCCAGAATTGCAGAACGGAGTTGGAAGAAAACACATTCCCAAGATGATTTCACTGCACTCAAACAAGCAACACTCATATTCAAATCAGCTCTCACCTCTGCTAAACAGGTCTACTTCACAACCCTCATATCTTCCTTATCCCACAACCCCAAACAGTTGTTCAACACTTTTAACTCCCTCCTCTGCCCACCACTGCCCCCTCCGAGTTCCCTAATCGTTGTCGAGGACTTTGCCACGCACTTCAAAAATAAGATCGACCAAACAAGGCAAATCTTTGTCGTCAAACCACCACAACCCCTTTGTATACCAGACCAATGCCCAAACCCCATAATTTCCCTCTCCAAAATCACTGAAGGGGAGCTTGCTCATTTTATCTCCAAGTCACACCTCACCACTTGTGCACTTGACCCCATCCCATCCCACCTCCTCTCCAATCTCACCACCACACTAATCCCATCCCTAACCCATCTCTTCAACCTATCATTAACTTCTGGCACCTTCTCCACTGCTTTCAAACATGCCGCAATCACACCTATCCTCAAAAAGCCATCCCTTGACCCAAGCGCTATGTCCAGCTATCGCCCCATATCTTTGCTCCCATTTGCATCCAAACTCCTTGAGCAGCACGTCCATGCTGAACTTTCCTCTCACTTTGCATCTAACTCTCTCTTTGACAACCTACAATCTGGCTTCTGTCCCCACCATTCCACTGAGACTGCCCTGACCAAAATTACTAACGACTTACTTACAGCCAAAGCTAACAGACAATTCTCTATACTCCTCCTTCTAGACCTGTCCTCTGCCTTCAACACAGTTGACCACTGCCTCCTACTGCAGATCCTCTCTTCCTTTGGGGTCAAAGACCTCGCCCTATCTTGGATCTCCTCATACCTTACCAATTGCACATTTAGCATTTCCTACTCCTATACTACTTCTTCATCTCACCCCCTCTCTGTTGGTGCCCCTCAAGGCTCTGTCCTTGGGCCCTTACTCTTCTCAATCTATACAGCCTGAGTCAACTCATAAGGTCCAATGGCTTCCAGTACCATCTATATGCTGATGACACTCAGATCTATTCTGGTCCAGATGTCACCTCCCTGCTCTCCAGAATCCCAGAGTGTCTATCAGCCATATCCTCCTTCTTCTCCTCTCGCTTCCTCAAGCTCAATGTGGACAAATCTAAACTAATTATCTTTCCTCCATCTCGAATATCTTCCCTACCTGATCTATCTATCAAAATAAATGAAATCACACTTTCCCCTGTCCCAAAAATCTGCTGCCTCGGGGTAACCCTGGACTCTGCCCTGTCCTTCAAACCACACATCCAAGCTCTCGCCACCTCCTGTCACCTCCAGCTCAAAAATATTTTCAGAATCCGTCCTTTCCTCAACCCTCACTTTACCAAAATGCTTCCGCATGCCCTAATCATCTCCCGCCTCGACTACTGCAACATCCTCGTCTGTGGCCTACCTTCTAACACTCTCACACCCCTCCAGTCCCTCCTTAATCTCTCTCCTCACCACACTCCTGCTTCCCCTCTTTGCAAATCCCCTCACTGGCTCACAGTTTCCCAGCGTATCCAGTTTAAACTACTAACACTGACCTACAAAGCCATCCATAACCTTTCTCCTCCGTACATTTCCGAACTAATCTCTCAATATCTTCCCTCACGTAATGTCTGGTCCTCCCAACACCTCCTTCTCTCCTCCACGCTTATTCGCTCCTCACCCAATTGCCTCCAAGACTTCTCCTGAATATCCCCCATCCTCTGGAATTCTGTGCCCCAACACGTCCGGTTATCCACCACATTTGGATCCTTCAAAAGAAACCTGAAAACCCATATCTTCAAAGAAGCTTACAGCCTGTAATGACCACGCGGCCACATCAGCACCATCAGAGCTACTGCAACCCTCGACCTACTGTCTCCTTCCCCATAATCCTGTAGAATGTAAGCCTGCAAGGGCAGGGTCCTCTTCCCTCTGTACCAGTCTGTCATTGTTAGTTTTGTTTACTGTAAGTGATATTTGTATTTTGATGTAACCCCTTCTCATGTACAGCACCATGGAATTAATGGTGCTATATAAATACTACTACTACTACTACTACTACTACTAATAATAATAATAAAAAAAAGAGGGATCTTGATTGGGATGAGATGTCGGCTTTCCTAGCTGAAGCCGACCCCGAACCAGGAGTAGACCCTTCTCTTGATGTTTTGACAGAAATGATCAGGGAAGAGGAAGTTAAGTTGGCAATTGAAGGGCTTGCCCCCCAAAAATTGCCTGGTCCAGATGGCTTAACACCTGAATTCTATAAGACCTTTAAGGATGCTTTGCTTCCACTCTTGACTGAAATATTCAACGAGTGTCTTTCCCCTGGCACTCTGCCAAAGTCAATGAGGAGGTCTGCCCTGATCATTTTGTCATATGGTAAGGACCCATCTTGTATTAAGAATTGGTGTCCCAAAGCGCGTCTCAATGCAGACAGGAAGGTTTTGGCAAAGGTGCTGTTTAATCGGCAGATGAAAACTGCACCCATATTCATTTGGAGGCCCAGCATTACCCTGTTCCAGGCCGCAGCACATTTAGTGCTGTGCTCTGTGTCCAAGAGGTGGTGGAGCAGGTTAGGGCTGGGCACTGGAATGGCAACATGCTGTCACTGGACCAGGCAAAAGCGTTTGATTGGGTTAATCACAAGTATCTATGGTCCGTCCTTCTGAGATTTGACCCGCCGGGGGTTTGTTGATTGGCTTAAAACCTTATACAGTGGGGCAGAGAGTTTCCCGCTTGTGAATGGTTGAATTGGCAGCTCTTTTTGAGGTTGGGTCTAGTGTTCGCCAGAGTTGTCTCTTGAGCCCACTGCTGCACGTGTTTGCGATTGGCCCACTTTTTAGGAGGGTGGAGCGTGGACCGTTGGTCAGGATCGGGATGGACCGGGCAGCACCGCAAGCCACTCTGAGGGTGTTGGTGTATGCCAATAATGTCACTGGTTTTTGTTTCCTCTCACGAGGAGGCAGGGTGGCTGATGTCAGAGGTAGAGCGCTACTCGCAGGCATCCGGGTCCAAGATCAACCGGGATAAGTGTGAGAGTCTTTGGATGGGAGGAGGAGAGCCTGGTTTTGATCTCCCGGACACCCTTCCAGGACCCAAAGTCTCTGCAAAAGTCCTTGGCATCAAATTTGGCCAGGGGGATTACCCCAAACTAAATTGAGACACGAGGCTAGAGATTGCCACTCAGAAGGTGAACCAATGGAAGGGTTGGTCTTTGACCCTAAGGGAAATGGTAGCCCTGATCAAAACTTATCTGCTCCCTTTACTGATTTATCTGGGCAGTGTGTGCATCTTGCCGGAGCCTCTCAGGACTCAGGTCTACAGCTCTTCCAACTAGGGTTGAGTGAAACGGATCGGACAAATTCAAAAATCGCCGACTTTCGGTAAAGTCGGGTTTCATGAAACCTGACCCGATCCTAGTGTGGGATCGACCATGAGGTCAGCGATCTCCGTGCCAAAGTCGCGTTTCATATGACGCTTTCACCGCCATTTTTCAGCCAATGAAGGAGGACGCAGAGTGTGGGCAGCGTGATGACATAGGTCTCGGTCCCCACCATCTTAGAGAAGGGCATGACAGTGATTGGCTTGCTTTCTGCGGCGTCACAGGGGGTATAAAGGGGCGTGCTGTTATGATCTGGTGACCTTGGAGCCGCATGAAACTTTCTCTGGAGTCGGTGGAACCTGTACTGACCGCAAATCCTGAACTAACACTGCAACTAGAAGTAGCCGTGGGGTGTGCCTAACAAAACCCTAGACACCTCGACACAGCCGGAGGACTAAATACCCCTATAGATGGAAATAGGAATGCTACCTTGCCTCAGAGCAGACCCCCAAAGGATAGGCAGCCCCCCCACGAATAATGACTGTGAGTAGGAGAAGAATAGACACACACAGGTAGAAAACAGGATTTAGCAAAAGAGGCCACTCTAGCTAAATAGGAAAGGATAGGACAGATTACTAGGCGGTCAGTATTAAAACCCTTCCAAAAATATCCACAGCAGATAATACAAAAAGTTCCACAATCTAACTAAAGACATGGAATGTATATCTGCCACTCCAGAGAATCCAACAAGACTGAGAAAATACTGACACAATCTAAGCTGGACAAGAAAACACAAAGAATAGCACTGAATTGTGAAGCACACAACATGTGTGCCACAGGAAAAAAAACAGACACTTATCTTTGCTGATTTGGCGGAAAGGCAGGAGGAACCAGGCAGAGGTCCTACACCTCCCAACAACAATTGACAACTGGCAAGGACTAATGAATCCTGCACGCCTAAATACCCCAGTCAGAACTGCAATCAGCAGATACACCTGACCAGGACTGCAACTCAGGGGCAACTGCATTACCATCTACAACCACCGGAGGGAGCCCAAAAGCAGAATTCACAACAGCGTGCACGCCGACCGCCATCTTACTTCTGCCGATCTTAGCATAGGGAGAGATTGCTGCAGCTTCATCAGAAGAAGGGACATAGTTAGGGAGGGAAGATTAACCCCCAAACTGCTTGTGCTGTAGCGATTTCCACTTTCCAACACCACCTTTTTTTTGCAGGGACAGTGGAGGCTATATTTTTGTGCATCAGCTCTGTAGCTTATTAGGCTGCCTTATAAGGCTCCCTGATAGCTGCATTGCTGTTTGCACGCTGCTGTGCAAACCAACTACTTTTTTAAAAGCAAAAATCCTGTTGCTCCTTTCTGCGCAGTTATCTTGTTTATTTGTCCACAGTGCACTTTTGTGTGCAGCAGTCCTTTTTATTGCTGCCATACTTGTCCTGAGATCATTGTAGGGAGATTGAAATTGTACAGTCCTTGTATTTTTTCATATATCTTCCAACCACTTTCTGACACTTACATTGTGTTGTTTAATACACTGGGCCTGAGTTTTGGTTCAGTCTCCCCCCAAAAAAGTGAGGTTCAAATTCTCACAAAGTGGATATACTACAGTCCTGTTAGTTTGTCGTACATCAGCCAGCCACTTTCTGCCACTTACATTGTGTTGTTTTATACACTGGGCCTGAGTTTTGGTTCAGTCTCCCCCCCAAAAAAGGGAGATTCAAATTCTCACAAAGTGGCTATACTACAGTCCTGTTAGTTTGTCGTATATCAGCCAGCCACTTTCTGCCACTTACATTTTGTTGTTTTATACACTGGGCCTGAGTTTTGGTTCAGTCTCCCCCCCAAAAAAGGGAGATTCAAATTCTCACAAAGTGGATATACTACAGTCCTGTTAGTTTGTCGTATATCAGCCAGCCACTTTCTGCTACTTACATTGTGTTGTTTTATACACTGGGCCTGAGTTTTGGTTCAGTCTCCCCCCAAAAAAGGGAGATTCAAATTCTCACAAAGTGGATACACTACAGTCCTGTTAGTTTGTCGTATATCAGCCAGCCACTTTCTGCCACTTACACACTTACATTGTGTTGTTCTATACACTGGGCCTGAGTTTTGGTTCAGTCTCCTCAAAAAAAAGGGATATTCAAATTCTCACAAAGTGGATAGACTACAGTCCTATTAGTTTGTCGTATATCAGCCAGCCACTTTCTGCCACTTACACACTTAAATTGTGTTGTTCTATACACTGGGCCTGAGTTTTGGTTCAGTCTCCTCAAAAAAAAGGGATATTCAAATTCTCACAAAGTGGATATATTACAGTCCTGTTAGTTTGTTGTATATCAGCCAGCCACTTTCTGCCGCTTACATTGTGTTGTTTTATACACTGGGCCTGAGTTTTGGTTCAGTCTCCCCCCAAAAAAAGGGAGATTCAAATTCTCACAAAGTGGATAGACTACAGTCCTGTTAGTTTGTCGTATATCAGCCAGCCACTTTCTGCTACTTACATTGTGTTGTTTTATACACTGGGCCTGAGTTTTGGTTCAAGCTCCCCCCAAAAAAAGGGAGATTTAAATTCTCAACAAGTTTATATACACCTTCTACCTTGTTTTCAGTACCATATAACGGTTGTTATTTTGGTTAGATTTTCAAAAAAATTAGGAAGTCTGGTGGAAGAGCCCGTGGGCGGTCGTTGCCAGCTGGTACTGATGGTGGTGGTGGTTCATCTGGTGGTAGTGGCAAAAGCACAATAGCACCTAAGGCTGGAGGTGTTGAGCCAGCGTCATCGTCTGGCTACACAAGGCCTCGAAGGCTCCCTTAACTGGGAGTAGGAAAACAGCTTTTAAAGCCGGAGCAGCAGGAAAAAGTTTTGGCTTTCCTTGCTGACTCAGCCTCTAGCTCTTTCGCCTCCTTTTCAGAAAGTTCCAAATATAAAAGCAGCGAGTCGTCAGTGGATGCTCCCGGTCAGGAACAAGACGTTTGCTTGTGTCTTTCACCCAAACCAAAAGTGAAGGGTGCGTCAGGCGACACTACAGGTTACTCCATGGAGCTCTTTACACATACCGTGCCTGGGTTAGAAAGGGAAATTGTTAACTGCCCATTACAAGATGAATCGGACATGGAGTGCACTGATGCACAGCCACAGCTAGATTATTATGCTGTTCAATTGACTCAGATCACTACATTGCCGTCACAGTGTACTGAGCCAGAATCTGACCCTGATGAGACTATGGTGCCCCATCCTGAACGCTATAGCACCTTACACGTTGACACAGAGGAAGGTGCACATGTCATTTAAGAGGAGGTGATAGATGACCCAGTTGTTGACCCAGATTGGCAGCCATTGGGGGAAGAGGGTGCCGCTGCCAATAGCTCAGAAGCGGAGGAGGATGATCCGCAGCAGCCATCTACATCGCAACAGCTGTCATCTGGCAGGCCCGTATCAGGCCAAAAATGTTTGTCATAAACAAAAACAGTTTTAGGACAGCGTGGCCATCCGGTGAAAGTAGCACAGCGTGCAATGCCTGAAAATGTATTCCATAGTGGGAAGAGTGTAGTGTGGCAATTTTTTAACCAAGATCCGAATGATCAGTGCAAAGTTATCTGTAAGAAATGCTCAAAGACCTTTAGCAGAGGGAAGACTCTTTAAAATTTAAATACAACGTGCATGCTTAGACATTTAACCAGCATGCACTTGCATGCCTGGACTAACTACCAAACGTCCCGTACCGTTGGTGCACCTGCTCAGAATGAAGGTAGTCAGCAACGCTACATTGCTTCCCTCACTGTAAGCCCACCGGTTAGAACACCACCAGCAGCAAATGTGGAGGTATCGTCGCAAGGCAAAAGCAGTCAGGGAATAACAAGGTTTTTGGTAGGAAACACTGTATGTAGGCCAACATCAAGAATACCATCACCAACCCTTTCTCAATCCGCCATGTCCACCACCACCACCACCACCGCTAGTTCCACCATATGCAGCTCTCCAGTCCAGCTCACCCAACAAGAGACTTTCACTGGGAAAAGAAAGTACTTATCCTCTCATAGGCGTACACAGGGTTTGAACGCCCACATTGCTATACTAATCTCGTTAGAGATGATGCCCTACCGGTTGGTTGAAAGCGAAGCTTTCAAAGACCTGATGGCCTACGCAGTACCACGCTATGACCTACCCAGTCGGCACTTCTTTGCGAGAAAAGCCATCCCAGCCCTGCACCAGCATGTCAAAGACCGCATTGTCCATGCACTGAGGCAATCAGTCAGTGGAAAGGTGCACCTCAGAACAGATGCATGGACCAGTAGGCATGGCCAGGGACGTTAAGTGTCCATCATGGCGCACTGGGTTAATGTGGTGGATGCAGGGTCCACAGGGGACAGCCATAGTGGGACAGTTCTGCCTAGCCCACGGTCTAGGAAACAGTTGGCTGTAGGCGTTCGTCACCCCTCCTCTTCCTCCTCCTACTCCTCCTCCAGAAGCGAAAACTCGTCCACAGAGTGCAGTCGCACGACCACTCCATCCGCAGCTGCCAGTGTTGCACACGAGGTGTCCCATTATCGAACAGCTAGTGGTAAGCTTCAGGAGGCTGTGTTACAAATGAAGTGTTTGGGCAACAACAGACACACCGCGGATGTACTGGCTGAGTACTTGCAGCAAGAAACTCAGTCATGGCTGGGCAGAGTACATCTTGAGGCAGGCAAGGTAGTCAGTGATAACGGAAGGAATTTTATGGCTGCCATAGCCCTTTCAGAACTGAAACACATACCTTGCCTGGCTCACACCTTGAACCTGGTGGTGCAGTGCTTCCTGAAAAATTATCCGGGGTTACCAGCCCTGCTCCTGAAGGTGCAAAGACTTTGCTCACACATCTGCCGGTCGCCCGTACACTCCAGCCGTATGCTGAACCATCAGCGATTGCTGAATCTTCCCCAGCACTGCCTAATAATCGACGTTGCAACAAGGTGGAACTCCACACTGCACATGGTTCAGAGGCTGTGCGAACAGTGGTGTGCTGTAATTTATTTGTGGGAGGATACACATACACGGGCAGGCACTTGGATGGCAGACATGGAGTTGTCTGGTGTGCAGTGGTCGAAGCTACAAGACCTTTTTCAAGTCCTTCAGTGTTTTGAGGAATGCCCCCGGCTGATAAGTGCAGACGACGCCATCATAAGCATGAGCATCCCACTAATGCGTCTGCTGATGCAAAGTTTGACGCACATTAAGGAGCAGGTGTCTGCAGCCGAGGAGGAGGGAAGCCTTGATGACAGTCAGCCATTGTCTGCTTAGGGAACTCTCCTGGACGAGGTGGCGGACGAAGAAGAGGAGGAGGAGGATGATGGGGATGAATATTTATGGGAGGAGGATGCTTCTCAGGGGGCAATAGAAACCGGTGGCGTTGCAAGGTCAGGTACAGGGTTTTTGCGGGACACAAGTGATGTTGATTTGCAAGAAAGTGCTCCTCAACCCAGCACAAGCAGTGAATTGACACCTGGAACATTGGCCCACATGGCTGAGTATGCCTTGCGTATCCTAAAAAGGGACCCCCGCATTATCAAAATAATGACCGATGACGATTACTGGTTGGCCTTCCTCCTGGATCCACGATATAAAGGAAAATTACAAAATATCAGGCCAAATGAGAACCTTGAGAAAATATTGGCTACCAAACAAGCAACTCTTGTAGACCGTTTGGTTCAGGCATTCCCAGCACACAGCGGCGGTGATGGTTCTCACACGAGCCGTAGGGGGCAACATGGCATAGGTTTTAGAGGTGCACAAATCCGAAGTGGCGTTGGACACAGGGGTTTTATGACCAGGTTGTGGAGTGATTTCGCAATGACCGCTGACACGACAGGTACTGCTGCATCGATTCAAAGTGACAGGAGACAGCATTTCTCCAGTATGGTTATGAACTACTTTTCCTCCCTTATCGATGTTCTCCCTCACAGGTCATTTCCCTTTGATTACTGGGCATCTAAAATAGACACTGGGCCTGAATTGGCCGAATATGCATTACAGGAGCTCACTTGCCCTGCTGCTAGTGTGCTATCAGAAAGAGTCTTCAGTGCTGCTGGTTCAATAATGACCGAAAAAAGGACACGTCTGGCTACCCGAAATGTTGATGATCTGACCTTCATTAAAATGAACCAATCATGGATTTCAAATTATTTGGCCCCACCTTCCCCTGCTGACACGTAGCTTGCCTGAAACATGTCTTGCTTTTGGCCTCCTCTTACTGACTTCTCCAATTCCTCCATTTGCAGCTGCTGAATGTCCACCATAGGCCATTTTTATACCTCCCTGTTTAGTCCTGTTACCAATTTTGAACTGCATTTAGGCTACTTTATTTTTTGGGCCTACTAACTGTGTCTGCCGCTCATTACAGTTGCCCTCCACTGATCAAAGCAATGCCGCCTGTTTAGTCCTGTTACCAATTATGAACTGCATTTAAGCTACTTTATTATTTGGGCCTACTAACTGTGTCTGCCGCTCATTACAGTTGCCCTCCACTGATCAAAGCAATGCCGCCTGTTTAGTCCTGTTACCACATTTGAACTGCATTTAGCCTACTTTAGTATTTGGGCCTACTAACTGGGTCTGCCACTCATTACAGTTTTCCTCCACTGAACAAAGCATTGCCGCCTGTTTAGTCCTGTTACCACATTTGAACTGCATTTAGCCTACTTTAGTATTTGGGCCTACTAACTGGGTCTGCCACTCATTACAGTTTTCCTCCACTGAACAAAGCAATGCCGCCTGTTTAGTCCTGTTACCACATTTGAACTGCATTTAGCCCACTTTATTATTTGGGCCTACTAACTGTGTCTGCCACTCATTACAGTTGTCCTCCACTGAACAAAGCAAGGCCGCCTGTTTAGTCCTGTTACCAATTATGAACTGCATTTAAGCTACTTTATTATTTGGGCCTACTAACTGTGTCTGCCGCTCATTACAGTTGTCCTCCACTGAACAAAGCAATGCCGCCTGTTTAGTCCTGTTACCACATTTGAACTGCATTTAGCCTACTTTAGTATTTGGGCCTACTAACTGGGTCTGCCACTCATTACAGTTGTCCTCCACTGAACAAAGCAATGCCGCCTGTTTAGTCCTGTTACCACATTTGAACTGCATTTAGCCTACTTTAGTATTTGGGCCTACTAACTGGGTCTGCCACTCATTACAGTTTTCCTCCACTGAACAAAGCAATGCCGCCTGTTTAGTCCTGTTACCACATTTGAACTGCATTTAGCCCACTTTATTATTTGGGCCTATATCTGTGTTTCCTCCTCATCCTGCCCATTGCCCAGCCACTGCTAGATGAGTCAGACCACTACATTCCCCTTGCACTCTACACAGCCAGAATCTGACCCTGCTAAAAGTCAGGTTCCCCTTCCCGCATACTATACCACCTTACAAAGGGACAAAGAGGAAGGTGCAGATGAAAGTGCAGGTTCCTTCATCAGGTGGGG
Source organism: Ranitomeya variabilis (assembly GCF_051348905.1). Taxonomy (NCBI): domain Eukaryota; kingdom Metazoa; phylum Chordata; class Amphibia; order Anura; family Dendrobatidae; genus Ranitomeya; species Ranitomeya variabilis. The sequence goes on along the minus strand of NC_135232.1, from coordinate 591,594,983 downwards.
GGGCATACTCATTGGCAACGTCATTGTCACAGGGCCCCTCATAGTATGCAAAAGTGTCTCTGACAGTGGGAGGCACCACCCGCCGTCAAACACACCGCCATACTATGAGGGGCCCTGTGCCAGTGATGTCGCCAACGAGTATGACCCTCCACATGATGAAGGAACCTGCACTTTCATCTGCACCTTCCTACGAACAAGTGGGCCCCCCCTGCTTGCTCAGGATCACAGCACTTGCAAAGTTTAAATACTTACCTCTCTCTGCTCCACCGCCGTGACGTATTCCGCGTTTCCTGGGCCCACGAAAATCTTGAGCCAGCCCTACCCCCCCACAACTTTAGCCAAATGACCCCCAGTTTTCAATGCCTAACTATTATTATAAAGTAAATTAAGATTGACAAGCTTCAGTAATAAGAATTTATGTTTTTGGCATTAAAATGGGCACTGTAGGTGTTTTCCTGTCCTCCACTCACTGCCGACTTTGATTCCCCATTGACTTGCATTGGGTTTCGTGTTTCAGTCGGCCCCCGACTTTTCGCAATAATCGGCCGATTTCACCCAATCCGACTTTTGACAAAGTCGTGTTTCGCGAAACCCAACTTGATCCGAAAAAAGTAAAAGTCGCTCAACTCTACTTCCAACTGTTATGGGGAATAGACTGAACCTAGTGAAGAGGGAGGTTATTTACTGTACAAGGAGACTAGGAGGGTTGTGTATGGTCAACCCTGTGGTATTCCTTGTGGATACCTTCATTAAGATCAATATTGCAAACCTCTGGAAAGAGAGCGCTCCTCCATGGTTATTATCATGTAGGGGATGGTTTCAGCCTTTCTTCCAGGAATGGGAGACAGGAGGGCAAGTGAAGAATCTTCACACACCGCATGGACATCTTCCGGATTACGCTACCTTGGCTCTGAAGATAATTCGTCAGTGGGGTCTGGGAATGTGGGAGATCAGGACTCTGCCAAGGAAACTCCCAGACAATAGGTTTCTGTTGACCCATTTCCAGAGGCCTCTGGCGCTCAGGGATTGCCCAAGTCAGGATCTTGGGGTGGGTTTGCATCTTTTGAATTCTATCAGGATCCCCTCGAAGTTTTGGGACTTGGCTTTGCGCTGCTTCCATGGGAAACTGTGTGAGGGACAATCTGAAGTGTAGGAGCTCTGAAGACAGGAACTGTCCTCGGGAGCATTGTAGTACCGTGCTGGAAAGCATGAACCTCTTCCTGCTTCATTGTTCCTTCAACACAGAGGTGTACAGCAGGGTGGGCGCCTCCATTGGCTTATCTCGGCTGGCCGGTCTCTCCTATGCAGAATGAGCTTATGAAGCATTTGGAGACCTTGGTGGTCAGGACCGCTGCACCTTATTTCTAGTTAGCGCACTGGTAAGGTATCACACGTGGAATGCACGGTGCTTAGTATCGACGCAACGGAAAATCCTCCCAGTATACAATGGGTTTAGGACCATATTCGGTGACCTGGTGAAGGTGCGCTCTCTGGAGTATGAGAGACTGGGCACACTTAGGGCCGCTTTCCTCTGGAGGGGATTTTCTTTTAGTGTGCCCAAGTCTGGTCATCTCCTTTCCTGGTGGTGGGCTGCTGCTGACACTTTAGGTTTTTGTTTTGTTTGATCGGTATACAGTAATGTAGGGCTGCAGGCGCCGAACTTGGACTTTGTGGTTATTGTAGTGTGTGCTGCTGTATATTTTGTATATAGGGATATAGATTTGGGTGTAGATGTTAGGTTGGGTGGTGGGAAAAGGGGGGAGGTGGGTTTATCTTGTGAGACTACCTGCCTGATCTGGCCTATGGCCTATGAACGTTGGACATGGACTGAGGCATGAGATGCAGGACCAGCTCTCAGGTCAGTGTGGCAGTTGGGAATGGTGGGCCTGAGTGTGGGGTGGTGGATAGCTTAGTATTGTGTATATTTGTTTAGTTTGTGGTTATTTTATTTAAAATAAAAAAAAATGAAAAAAATAAAAAAAAGGAGAAAAAAAAAGGTTTATGTACCGTATATACTCGAGTATAAGCCGACCCGAGTATAAGCCGACCCCCCTAATTTTGCCACAAAAAACTGGGAAAACTTATTGACTCGAGTATAAGCCTAGGGTGGAAAATGCAGCAGCTACCGGTGAATTTCAAAATTAAAAATAGATGCTCCATACTGTTCATTATGGCCCCATAGATGCTCCACATAAAGCTGTGCCACATATAATGCTCTGCACTGTTCATTATGGCCCCATAGATGCTCCACATAAAGCTGTGCCATATATAATGCTCTGCACCATTCAGTATAGCCCCATAGACGCTCCACATAAAGCTGCCCCACATATAATGCTCTGCACAGTTCATTATGGCCCCATAGATGCTCCATAGAAAACTGTGCCATATACAATGCTCTGCACCTTTGATTATGGCCCCATAGATGCTCCATAGAAAGCTGTGCCATATACAATGCTCTGCACCTTTGATTATGGCCCCATAGATGCTCCATAGAAAGCTGTGCCATATACAATGCTCTGCACCTTTGATTATGGCCCCATAGATAGCTGTGCCATATACAATGCTCTGCACCTTTGATTATGGCCCCATAGATAACTGTGCCATATACAATGCTCTGCACCTTTGATTATGGCCCCATAGATAGCTGTGCCATATACAATGCTCTGCACCTTTGATTATGGCCCCATAGATAGCTGTGCCATATACAATGCTCTGCACCTTTGATTATGGCCCCATAGATAGCTGTGCCATATACAATGCTCTGCACTTTTGATTATGGCTCCATAGATAGCTGTGCCATATACAATGCTCTGCACCTTTGATTATGGCCCCATAGATAGCTGTGCCATATACAATGCTCTGCACCTTTGATTATGGCCCTATAGATAGCTGTGCCATATACAATGCTCTGCACCTTTGATTATGGCCCCATAGATAGCTGTGCCATATATAATGCTCTGCACCTTTGATTATGGCCCCATAGATAGCTGTGCCATTTACAATGCTCTGCACCTTTGATTATGGCCCCATAGATAGCTGTGCCATATACAATGCTCTGCACCTTTGATTATGGCCCCATAGATAGCTGTGCCATATACAATGCCCTGCACCTTTGATTATGGCCCCATAGATAGCTGTGCCATATACAATGCTCTGCACCTTTGATTATGGCCCTATAGATAGCTGTGCCATATACAATGCTCTGCACCTTTGATTATGGCTCCATAGATAGCTGTGCCATATACAATGCTCTGCACCTTTGATTATGGCCCCATAGATAGCTGTGCCATATACAATGCTCTGCACCTTTGATTATGGCCCCATAGATAGCTGTGCCATATATAATGCCCTGCACCTTTGAATATGGCCCCATAGATAGCTGTGCCATATATAATGCCCTGCACCTTTGATTATGGCCCCACAGATAGCTGTGCCATATATAATGCTCTGCACCTTTGATTATGGCCCCATAGATGCTCCACATAAAGCTGTGCCATATATATAATGCTCTGCACCGTTGCCCCATAGATACTCCACATAAATCTGTGCAATATACAATGCTGCTGCTGCTGCAATAAAAAAAAAAAAACACATACTCACCTCTCTTGCTTGCAGCTCCTCAGCGTCCCGTCCCGGCGTCTCTCTGCACTGACTGATCAGGCAGAGGGCGGCGCGCACACTATATGCGTCATCATCGCGCCCTCTGACCTGAACAGTCAGAACAAGAGGACGCGAAGACAGAGCGGCGCTCGGCGTGTGGAATGCAGACAGGTAACTATGAGATACTTACCTGCTCCCGGCGTCCCTGGCTCCTTCTCCCAGACAGCTGGTCTCCGGGTGCCGCAGCCTCTTCTTCTGTCAGCGGTCACCGTTACCGCTGATCAGAGGAATTAATTTGCGGCTCCACCCCTATGGGAGTGGAGTCCATATTCATTTCTCTAATGAGCGGTACCATGTGACCGTTGAACAGGGGAAGAGCTGCGGCACCGAAGACTGTGGGACAGGCAGGGGGAACGCCAGGAGCGCTGGGACTAGGTGAGTATGCGACACGCTCTCTCCCCCTCACCCGCCGACCCCACCGCCGACCGTGACTCGAGTGTAAGCCGAGAGGGGCACTTTCAGCCCAAAAATTTGGGCTGAAAATCTCGGCTTATACTCGAGTATATACGGTATATAGTTTTTGTTTGCTATTATTTATTTTATTTGTTTGTTATTATTATTTTGTTTGGCGACCGGACCAGGATGTGAAAGTAGTTATTAGTTAGTATTCTGTGCATATGTATAATATGTGTGAGAGGAGAGAATGAGTGGCTGGACCAGTGTTCATTATGCTGATTATTTTCTGGCTAATATTTTTGTTACGTTTCTGTTATTATTATTGTTATGTTTTTCATTTTTATAATAACAGATCTACAGGATGTAACTCGGGATCAGTACAGGATCAGTAATGTATTGTTTGTACACAGTGACTGAACCAGCAGAATAGTCAGTGCAGCTCTGGGGTATAATACATGATGTAACTCAGGATCAGTACAGGATCAGTAATGTATGTACACAGTGACTGCACCAGCAGAATAGTGAGTGCAGCTCTGGGGTATAATACAGGATGTTAGGCTAGGTTCACATTTGCGGTTGAGTCCACAGTGTCTTGCCCACAACCGCAAACGCCTTCCAAAACGCATGCAAACGCATGATAACGCTGCGTTTTTTATCCACATCAACTTACGCATGACGGATAAAAAAATGCAAGTTTTGGACGTGTTTATATGCGTTTTGCATACGTTTGCATTTTTTATGCGCATGTGTTTGATAGGAAAAATTGTTTCAAGAAGAAAATCCTGGAAACAAGCCATTCCAAATGGGCGTGGCTCATGGGATTTCTCTATATAAACCCTTGTACAGATGAAATGCTCACATTTGGCTCCTGTATCCTGTGTCAAGATGGATCTTCGCATGGAGAGTTTTTATCGGAATCTGGATTTGCATTTGCTTCTGAGCAAGAATGGAAAAGAGAAAAACAGACAATATGGCATCGGCGCTTTTGGCAGCACCCGATTCTTGAATTATGACATAGCCGTGGAGCCGACCACTCCTTATTCAGTGAGCTCCATGAAAACCCACAGAAATATTTTGAGTACACGAGGATATCTCAAGACAGCTGTATGGAATTGCTGGACCGTGTACAAGGAGCCATCAGGAGGCAGGACACCCAGCTCCGTAGAGCAATTCCTGCTGAGGAACGTCTGCTGGTGACACTAAGGAATGTAATATTTAAACATTAACACCTGTCATAATTATTATTGTTCTGCAATGTACTTAATATTTTTCCCTTTTTTGGTTTAGCTTAAATTACTGTCCTAAATATTATTGTTATAAAAGCCATGTTCTTTCTCTTTTATTTTTTTTCTTCTTTCTTTCTCTTTTTGCAAAACCCCAAGTCATAAAAGTTATTGTTCTGAGTAATTTTTTTCTTTCTCTTTTCAGCAGATTCCTGGCTACCGGAGAGAGCCTATCATCGCTCCATTTCCAGTTTCGGATAGGAATTTCCACGCTCTCTGGGATTATTGCAGACACCTGCCGGGTTTTGTGGGGTGTTCTCCGTGTGGAATTTATCCCCCTACCCACCACGGAAATGTGGCAGCAAACAGCAGACCAATTTTTGAAAGTTTGTAATTTCCCCAACTGTTTGGGAGTAGTGGATTGAAAACATATCCGGATTACCAACCGGCTGGAACTGGATCCAAGTACTTTAATTATAAAAAATATTTTTCCATAGTGCTCATGGCAATTGCAGCTGTGGACTGTAGATTTGTTGCCGTGGACATTGGATCTTTTGGCCATGGTAATGACTCCCAGACATTTAAGAACTCGGACATGGGCCAATGGTTGTATGGGAATCATTTTAATTTCCCCCTGCCACAACCTCTTCCCAACACTCAAGGCCTGCCAATGCCATTTGTTGTGGTTGGGGATGAGGCTTTTCAGATGTGTGGAAACCTCCTGAAACTATACTCGTCGGGACTTGAACCACACAAAAAGGATTTTTAATTACAGACTGACCAGGGCAAGAACTGTTGAGTGTGCCTTTGGTATCCTTGTCTCAAAATGGCGCATCTTAGGGACAGCCATTAATCTCAAAATTGAGACAGTCGATCAGGTGGTCAAGGCGTGTGTGGTTCTGCACAACTACATAATGGCTAAAGAGCGACCCAACATTGAACTTGATGAACCTGTTTCTAACCCATTGCCAGATTACCATCATCACCATTTCAGGACAACAGTTGAAGTTGTCCAACTGAGGAATACATTTGCATCCTACTTTGTTTCTGAGAGTGGACGTCTGTCCTGGCAAGATAACATGGTTTAGTGTTCTTGGAATGTTGTGCAATGTTATATACCTGTAATTATTTAAATTTACTTTAATGTTTCCTGACAATAAAACACAAAGAGTTAAACATCTGTTCCAAGTGTCCTCTATAATAGAATAATAATTTTTAAAGTTTAATAAGGTGATCACTGGTTCACAACTACAGTCTTTATATAGTTCACTCGCTGTATCATGCAGATTGCATGAGACAGGGATTGGATTATAACCAAATTGGGTTATGTAACCCACGCTTTACACTACACCTCTTCTCTCTGAGGTCAGTGCTATGGTAGGTGACATTGGATTAGCTCCATCGTCTCTTCAGTCTGCATTTCTATATTACTATATATTTCTGCAGACTGAAGAGATGATGGAGCTAATCCACATCATATCTTTACTAACCTGCCTGTGTGTCAGAACTAGTGCACTCAGGATGCAGAAAACACTGCATCCTGAGTGCACTAGTGCTGACTAGTGTTGAGCGATACCGTCCGATACTTGAAAGTATCGGTATCGGAAAGTATCGGCCGATACCGGCAAAGTATCGGATCCAATCCGATACCGATACCCGATACCAATACAAGTCAATGGGACTCAAGTATCGGACGGTATTCCTGATGGTTCCCAGGGTCTGAAGGAGAGGAAACTCTCCTTCAGGCCCTGGGATCCATATAAATGTGTAAAAGAAAGAATTAAAATAAAAAATATCGCTATACTCACCTGTCCGACGCAGCCTGGACCTCAGCGAGGGAACCGGCAGCGTTGTTTGTTTAAAATTCGCGCTTTTACTTGGTTACGTGAAGTCCCGGCTTGTGATTGGTCAGGGCGGCCATGTTGCCGGGACGCGGACCAATCACTGCAAGCCGTGACGAAATTACGTCACGGCTTGCTGTGATTGGTCCGCGTCCCGGCAACATGGCCGCCATTAACCAATCACAAGCCGTGACGTGACGGGAGGCTGGACACGCGCGCTTTTTAAAAAGCGCGCGTGTCCAGCCTCCAGTGACGTCCCGGCTTATGATTGGTCACGGCGCCATGTTGCCGGTACGCGGACCAATCACAGCAAGCCGTGACGAAATTACGTCACGGCTTGCTGTGATTGGTCCGCGTCCCGGCAACATGGCCGCCATTAACCAATCACAAGCCGTGACGTCACGGGAGGCTGGACACGCGCGCTTTTTAAAATGGGCGCGTGTCCAGCCTCCCGTGACGTCCCGGCTTGTGATTGGTTGCGCCGCGATCAACCAATCACAAGCCGGGAGGCTGGACACGCGCGCATTTTAAAATTTTAAAAATGGGCGCGTGTCCAGCCTCCCGTGACGTCCCGGCTTGTGATTGGTTGCGCCGCGGTCAACCAATCACAAGCCGGGAGGCTGGACACGCGCGCATTTTAAAATTTTAAAATGCGCGCGTGTCCAGCCTCCCGGCTTGTGATTGGTTGATCGCGGCGCAACCAATCACAAGCCGGGACGTCACGGGAGGCTGGACACGCGCCCATTTTAAAATGCGCGCGTGTCCAGCCTCCCGTGACGTCACGGCTTGTGATTGGTTGCGTCTCCCATGTGACTGCGACGCAACCAATCACAAAGCCGGGACGTAATTTTAAAATCCTTAAGGACCTGAAATTACGTCACGGCTTGCTGTGATTGGTTGCGTCGCCCATGTGACTGCGACGCAACCAATCACAACGCCGGAACGTAATTTTAAAATCCTGAAGGACCTGAAATTACGTCACGGCTTGCTGTGATTGGTTGCGTCCCGGTCACATGGGCGGCACGCAACCAATCACAAGCCGGGACTCACGTAAAGGAAAGAAAAGCGCGAATTTTAAACAAAGAACGCTGCCGCTTCCCTCGGTAAGGTGCAGGCTGCGTCGGAGAGGTGAGTATAGCAATATTTTTTATTTTAATTCTCTCTTTTACACATTTTTACATTAATGTTGTTTCGATACCGATACCCGATATCACAAAAATATCGGATCTCGGTATCGGAATTCCGATACAGCAAGTATCGGCCGATACCCGATACTTGCAGTATCGGAATGCTCAACACTAGTGCTGACACTTGGGCAGGTGAGCATTGATGACCCCTGACCTTTTTTGCTGTATTAACCACTTTCTGACATTGGACGTACTATCCCATCGAGGTGGGGTGGGCCCGTATGACCACCGACGGGATAGTACGTCCAGCGCAATCGGCGGCGCTCACGGGGGGAGCGCGGCCGATCGCGGCCGGGTGTCAGCTGTCTATCGCAGCTGACATCCAGCACTATGTGCCAGGAGCGGTCACAGACCCGGCACATTAACCCCCGGCACACCGCAATCAAACATGATCGCGGTGTGCCGGCGGTACAGGGAAGCATCGCGCAGGGAGGGGGCTCCCTGCGTGCTTCCCTGAGACCCCCGGAGCAATGCGATGTGATCGCGTTGCTGTGAGGGTCTTTTACCTCCTCCTCGCTGCAGGTGCCTGGATCCAAGATGGCCGCGGCATCCGGGTCCTGCAGGGAGGGAGGTGGCTTACCGAGTGCCTGCTCAGAGCAGGCGCTTAGTAAGCCTGCAGTGCTGTAAGTCAGATCGGTGATCTGACAGAGTGCTGTGCAAACTGTCAGATCAGCGATCTGTGCTGTCCCCCCCCTGGGAAAAAGTAAAAAAGTAAAAAAAAAAATTTCCATATGTGTAAAAAAAAAAAAAAAAAAAAAAATTCCTAAATAAAGAAAAAAAAAATATATTATTCCCATAAATACATTTCTTTATCTAAATAAAAAAAACAATAAAAGTACACATATTTAGTTTCACCGCATCCGTAACGACCCGCCCTATAAAACTGTCCCACTAGTTAACCCCTTCAGTGAACACCGTAGGAAAAAAAAAACAAAACGATGCAAAAAATAACGCTTTATTACCATACCACCGAACAAAAAGTGGAATAACACGCGATTAAAAAGACGGATATAAATAACCATGGTACCGCTGAAAGCGTCATCTTGTCCCGCAAAAAACGAGCTGCCATACAGCATCATCAAAGAAAAAAGAAAAAAGTTATAGTCCTCAGAATAAAGCAATGCCAAAATAATTATTTATTCTATAAAATAGTTTTTATCGTATAAAAGCGCCAAAACATAAAAAAATGATATAAATGAGGTATCGCTGTAATCGTACTGACCCGAAGAATAAAACTGCTTTATCAATTTTACCAAACGTGGAACGGTATAAACGCCTCCCCCAAAAGAAATTCATGAATAGCTGTTTTTTTGTCATTCTGCCTCACAAAAATCAGAATAAAAAGCTATCAAAAACTGTCACGTATCCGAAAATGTTACCAATAAAACGTCAACTCGTCCCGCAAAAAACAAGACCTCACATGACTCTGTGGACCAAAATATGGAAAAATTATAGGTCTCAAAATGTGGAGTTGCAAAAACTTTTTTGCTATAAAAAGCGTCTTTTAGTATGTGACGGCTGCCAATCATTAAAATCCGCTATAAAAAATGCTATAAAAGTAAATCAAACCCCCCTTCATCACCCCCTTAGTTAGGGTAAAATAATAAAATTAAAAAAATGTATTTATTTCCATTTTCCCATTAGGGTTAGGGTTAGGGCTAGGGTTAGGGCTAGGGTTAGGGTTAGGGCTAGAGTTAGGGTTAGGGCTAGGGTTAGGGCTAGGGTTAGGGCTAGGGTTAGGGTTAGGGTTAGGGCTAGGGTTAGGGTTAGGGCTAGGGCTAGGTTTAGGGTTGGGGCTAGGGTTGGAGCTAAAGTTAGGGTTAGGGTTGGGGCTAAAGTTAGGGTTAGGGTTGGCGCTAAAGTTAGGGTTTGGATTACATTTACAGTTGGGATTAGGGTTGGGATTAGATTTAGGGGTGTGTCAGGGTTAGGGGTGTGGTTAGGGTTACCGTTGGGATTAGGGTTAGGGGTGTGTTTGGATTAGGGTTTCAGTTAGAATTGGGGAGTTTCCACTGGTTAGGCACATCAGGGGTCTCCAAACGCGACATGGCGTCTGATCTCAATTCCAGCCAATTCAGCATTGAAAAAATAAAACAGTGCTCCTTCCCTTCCGAGCTTTCCCATGCGCCCAAACAGGGGTTTACCCCAACATATGGGGCATCAGCGTACTCGGGACAAATTGGACAACAACTATTAGGGTCCAAGTTCTCTTGTTACCCTTGGGAAAATATAAATTTGTGGGGCTGAAAATCATTTTTGTGGGAAAAAAAAAGATTTTTTATTTTCACGGCTCTGCGTTATAAACTGTAGTGAAACACTTGGGGGTTCAAAGTTCTCACAACACATCTAGATAAGTTCCATGGGAGGTCTAGTTTCCAATATGGGGTCACTTTTGGGGGGTTTCTACTGTTTGGGTACATCAGGGGCTCTGCAAATGCAACGTGACGCCTGCAAACTAATCCATCTAAGTCTGCATTCCAAACGGCACTCCTTCCCTCCCGAGCTCTGCCATGCACCCAAACAGTGGTTCCCTCCCACATATGGGGTATCAGCATACTCAGGACAAATTGGACAAGAACTTTTGTGGTCCAATTTCTCCTGTTACCCTTGTGAAAATACAAAACTGGGGGCTAAAAAATCATTTTTGTGAAACAAAAACCAATTTTTAATTTTCACGGCTCTGCGTTATAAACTGTAGTGAAACACTTGGGGGATCAAAGCTCTCAAAACACATCTAGATAAGTTCCTTAGGGGGTCTACTTTCCAAAATGGTGTCACTTGTGGGGGGGTTTAATGTTTAGGCACATCAGGGGCTCTCCAAACGCGACATGGCATCCCATCTTAATTCCAGTCAATTTTGCATTGAAAAGTCAAATGGCGCTCCTTCACTTCCGAGCTCTGCCATACGCCCAAACAGTGGTTTACCACCACATATGGGGTATCGGCGTACTCAGGACAAATTGCACAACAACTTTTGTGGTCTAATTTCTTCCCTTACCCTTGGGAAAATAGAAAATTGGGGGCGAAAAGAAAATTTTTGTGAAAAAATATGATTTTTTATTTTTACGGCTCGGCATTATAAACTTCTGTGAAGCACTTGTTGGGTAAAAGTGCTCACCACACATCTAGATAAGTTCCTTAAGGGGTCTACTTTCCAAAATGGTGTCACTTGTGGTGGGTTTCAATGTTTAGGCACATCAGGGGCTCTCCAAACGCAACATGGCGTTCCATCTCAATTCCAGTCAATTTTGCATTGAAAAGTCAAATGGCGCTCCTTCCCTTCCGAGCTCTGCGGTGCGCCCAAACAGTGATTTACCCCCACATGTGGGGTATCAGCGTACTCAGCACAAATTGTACAACAACTTTTGGGGTCCATTTTCTCCTGTTACCCTTGGTAAAATAAAACAAATCGGAGCTGAAATATATTTTGTGTAAAAAAAATGTAAATGTTAATTTTTATTTAAACATTCCAAAAATTCCTGTGAAACACCTGAAGGGTTAATACATTTCTTGAATGTGGTTTTGAGCATCTTGAGGGGTGCAGTTTTTAGAAAGGTGTCACACTTGGGTATTTTCTATCATATAGACCCCTCAAAATTACTTCAAATGAGATGTGGTCCCTAAGAAAAAATGGTGTTGTAAAAATGAGAAATTGCTAGTCAACTTTTAATCCTTATAACTACCTAACAAAAAAAAATTTTGGTTCCTAAATTGTGCTGATGTAAAGTAGACATGTGGGAAATGTTACCTATTAAGTATTTTGTGTGACATATCTCTGTGATTTAAGGGCATAAAAATTCAAAGTTGGAAAATTGCGAAATGTTCAAAATTTTCGCCAAATTTCCATTTTTTTCACAAATAAACGCAAGTT